>NC_041745.1:18450099-18768433 GCF_004115215.2 Ornithorhynchus anatinus | reverse complement strand
TGCCCAAGATTCAATCTCCGTCTCAATTTCTCTCTGAATCTCTACTTCTGTGTCTGTCTCCGTTCTCTGTCAGTCAACCAATCAATCAGTAGTATTTATTTAGCATTGATTATGTGCAGAGCACTGTACTTGGGAGAGTACAATACAATGGAATTCTGTTTCTGTCTCTATTTCTATCTCTATCTCATTCTCCCCTCTCTATCTCCTTCTCTCTCTCTCTTTTGGTCTCGCTCCCTCCACCTCTCTCTTTCTCTTTCTCAGCTTCCCTTCTCCCTCTTCCTTCTTCTTTCCCCCAATTCCCTTTTCTCCTTCTCTCTGCTTCTTCTCCTCTCTTTCCTCCCCTATTCTCTCTCCCCACTTCCTGTGCCCCACCCTTTTTCTCTCATGCCAGAAACTTTGCAGGGCACCTCATGACAGTCCTCTGAGCTGCAAGTTCACTGTGGGCAGGGAACATGTCTACCAGCTCTATTACATTATGCTCTCCCAAGCACTTAGTACAGTGCTCTGCCACAGGAAATGATCAATAAATATGATTGTTTGATCATACACCACTACCTTTCTTAAATGGATATGCTTTAGCAAGTGATTTCCTCTGTGGGCCAGCCATTCTGTAACCTAAATGAAGGTGGGTAGGATGGTGCCAGATTAGAATGGAGAAAGGTGTAAAGTCATCAGAGGAACAGGATGGAGGGGACCTACCATTTTGTAAGGGCAGGAGCTAGGTACCAGAAGCCCTAGACAGCTCTGGTGCAGCTCTCCGACAAGCACAGAGATCAGAAGTGAGGCTTTTCTATTCCCACAACATTTTGGAGGGTCCTGAATTCCCAGGTCAATCAATGAATGGTAAGGGAATGGATGTCAATAGTGAATAGAAGGGGACCCAGAATGGAGTATTTAGGGACCTCCCACAGTCATAGGTTGAGAGGCAAAGGCGAAGCTGGTGGAATAGACTGAGAAGGATCAGCTAGAGAGGCAAGAGGAGGACAAGAAGGGGAGAGTGGCAGAGAAACCCAAGTTAGGTAATGTTTCCAACAGGTGATCCATAGTGTCAGAGGTTGCTGAGTGGTTGAGAAGGATTAGGAAAGAGTAGACGCTGCCAGATTTGGCAAAGAGAAGGTCTTTGATGACCTTAGAGAGGGAAGTTTCAGTAGAGTGAAGAAGGTGAAAATCAAACTGTAAAGAGTCGAGGAGGGAGATGGAGGAGATGAATTGGAGGTAGCCGGTATAGACAACCTGTTTGAGGAGTTTGAACAGGAATGGAAGGGGGGGTAGATGAAAGAGCATGGTCTAGTGGAAAAAGCATTGGTTTGGGAGTCAGGGGACCTGAGTTCTAATATAGGCTCCACCATTTGTGTGACCTTGGGTAAGTCACTTACCTTCTAGGTGCTTCAGTTTCCTCATCTGTAAAATGGGGATGAAATTCTACTCCCTCCTACTTGGGCTGTGAGCTTCAGGTGGAACGGGAACTATGTCCAACCTGATTACCTTGTATCTACCCCAGTGTATGGCACATCGTAAACACTTAACAAGTGTGATGATGATGATGATGATGATGATTATAGCTGAAAGGTACAGTGAGGTCCACAGAGGGTTTTTCTGAGGACAGGGGAGGTGTTGGTGTGCTTGAAGGCATAGTGAAAGGAGTCATAAAAGAATGAGTGGTTAAAGAGGGCAGGGAAGGAGAGAAGAAGAGTGGGTGCAAGTCGTTTTGAGAAGTTTGAGAAGGGATGGGGTCAGAGGTGCAGATGGAGAGGTAGATTTTTGAGAGCATCTCTTGAGGGATGGCTGAGAAGGATGAGAAAGCAAATGTGGGAGTAGAAGGGAACCAGGAGGTAAAGAGGAGATTTAGGGGAGCTCAGGCCTGATGGTTTGGATTTGGCCAGGTAATCAGGAAAGAGAAAAGGGGATGGGTTTGGGGGCCAGGGGTTTCAGGAGTGAGTTAAAGATCTAGAATAGTTGGTGGAGGCATAGGGCATGGGAGTTGATGAAGGGGGAGAAGTGTTATTGAGAGAGTGAGAGAAGAGAGTTACAGCAGGTGAGGATGAGGATGAGTTTGAGATGGATGAGCTCAGTCTGCTGCCTAGATTTTTGCCAGTAATGCTCTGCAGCTCGAGCACAGGAGTGGAGGAAGTGTATTGTGGGAGGGATTCAGGGCTGTGGGTTGGCAGTACGAGATTAACAGAGGGTAGGGTAGTGAGGGGGTTGAATTCAGTGAAGAGGGTGGAGTCGAGAGAGCTGATTTCATTCATTCATTCAATAGTATTTATTGAGCACTTACTATGTGCAGAGCACTGTACTAAGCAGTTGGAACGTGCAAATCGGCAACAGATAGAGACAGTCCCTGCCCTCTGACAGGCTTACAGTCTAATTGGGGGAGACAGACAGACAAAAACAATAGCAATAAATAGAATCAAGGGGATGAACATCTCATTAAAACAATAGCAATAGATAGAATCAAGGTGATGTACATCTCATTAACAAAATAAATAGGGTAATAAAAACATATACAATTGAGCGGTGGAGCACAGTGCTGAGGGGAGGGGAAGGGAGAGGGGGAGGAGCCGAGGGAAAGGGGGGAAAAGAGGGCTTAGCTGAGGGGAGGTGAAGGCGGGGGTAGAGGGGGAGCAAAGGGAGCAGAGGGAAAAGGGGAAGCTCAATCTGGGAAGGCCTCTCAGAGGAGGTGAGCCCTAAGTAGGGCTCTGAAGAAGGGAAGAGAATTAGTTTGGCGGAGGTGAGGAGGGAGGACATTCCAGGACCGTGGAGGACGTGGCCCAGGGGTCGACGGCGGGATAGGCGAGAACGGGGGACGGTGAGGAGGTGGGCGGCAGAGGAGTGGAGCGTGCAGGGTGGGGAGTAGAAAGAGAGAAGGGAGGAGAGGTAGAAGGGGACAAGGTGATGGAGAGTCTTGAAGCCTAGAGTGAGAAGCTTTTGTTTCATGTGGAGGTCGATAGGCAACCACGGGAAGTTTTTAAGAAGGGGAGTGACATGCCCAGAGCGTTTCTGCAAGAAGATGAGCTGGGCAGCGGAATGAAGAATAGACTGGAGCGGGGAGAGACGGGAGGAAGGGAGATCCGAGAGAAGGCTGACACAATAATCCAGCCGGGATATTATGAGAGCCTGTAGCAGTACCAGTAAATTGGGTGGAGAGGAAAGGGCGGATCTTGGCACTATTATAAAGGTGAGACTGGCAGGTTTTGGTGATGGATTGGATGTGTGGGGTGAACGCAAGAGCCGAGTCAAAGATGACACCGAGGTTGCGGGCTTGAGAGACATCCCATCCACAGTGATAGGAAAGTCAGAAAGAGGACAGGGCTTGGGAGGGAAGATGAGGAGGTCAGCTTTGGCCATGTTGAGTTTTAGGTGGCGGGCAAACATCCGGGTGGAGACATCCTGGAGGCAGGAGGAGCTACGAGCCTGAAGGGAGGGGGAGAGGACAGGGGCAGAGATGTCGATCTGTGTGTCATCTGCCTAGAGATGATAGTTGAAGCCCTGAGAGCGAATGAGTTCACCAAGGGAGTGAGTGTAGATGGAGAACAGAAGAGGGCCAAGAACTGACCCTTGAGGAACCCCAACAGTTAGAGGATGGGAGGGGGAGGAGGAGCCCGTGAAGGAGACCGAGAATGAACGGCCAGAGAGATAAGAGGAGAACCGGGAGAGGACGGAGTCCATGAAGCCAAGGTGAGATAAGGTGTGGAGGAGAAGGGGATGGTCGACAGTGTCAAAGGCAGCTGAGGGGTTGAGGAGGATTAGGATAGAATATAAGTCATTGGATTTGGCAAGAAGGAGGTCATGGGTGACTTAGAGAGAGCAGTCTCGGTAGAGTGGAGGGGACGGAAGCCAGATTGGAGGGGGTCCAGGAGAGAATGGGAGTTAAGGAATTCTAGGCGATTTGCGTGTCAAGGGAGAGGAGGTTGTATAGGGATCCATGTGGGGCCCAATGGCCTGGGATAAGAGGAGGGGGTGCATAGATTGGAAGTCTCTGTGGGGGAGGGTTAGAACAACTTTGTGGGAAGGAGGTTGTAATCAAAGTAGAGTTAGATTTCAGAAGTGGTGATGTTAGAAATGGAACTAATGATGGTGAGACCCCATGTGTGTCTAAATTGGTAAGTGGGTGAGGTGGGGTACAGCGGGAGGTCAGCGGAGTTGAGAAGTAAGAGAAAAAATGGGAGATTGTGTGTGGGGAGGAAGATGTAATCAGGAGTGTCCACATGGATGTTCAAGTTCCCCAGTGTAAGGGAGGAAAGGAGAGGGAAAATTCAGTCACTCATTCAATCGTATTTATTAAGCACTTACTGTGTGCGGAGCACTGTACTAACCACTTGGGAAAGTACAATACAGCAATAGAGTGACCATCCCTGCCCACAACGAGCTCACAGTCTAGAGTGGGGGAGACAGACAGCAATACAAATAAACATTCATTCATTCATTCAGTTTTATTTATTGAGCTCTTACTGTGTGCAGAGCACTGTTCTAAGCCCTTGGAATGTACAATTCAGCATCAGAGAGTCCCTGCCCAACAACGAGCTCACCGTCTAGAAGGGGGAGACAGACAGCAAAACAAAACAAGTACTCAGGCATCAATACCATCAAAATAAATAAAATCATCATCATCATAATAATAATGTTGGTATTTGTTAAGGGCTTACTATGTGCAGAGTAAGTGCTAAGTGCTGGGGGAGATACAGGATAATCAAGTTGTCCCATGTGAGGCTCACAGTTAATCCCCATTCTACGGAGGAGGTAACTGAGGGCACAGAGAAGTTAAGCGACTTGCCCAGTCACACAGCTGACAAGTGGCAGAGCTGGGATTCGAACCCATGACCTCTGACTCCCAAGCCCGGGCTCTTTCCACTGAGCCACGCTGCTTCTCTAGAGTCATAGATATACACATCATTAATAAAAGTAATAAATATCTACAAATATATACATCAATATAAATAAATAAAATGAGAGGGGTGTCAAAATAGCTCAGAAACTTGGAGGTGGGGGCAAAGGCCCATAAATGATGGTGACTAACAGTTGAACTGGGTGGTAGAGGCCAGTGAAGTGGATGTCGGAAGAAAAGAGGAGAGATGATGGGGAAAAATGGAGGGAAAATAGCATGGTGGGGTGGTGGGGGGAGGAAAGGCCTGGGTTGTTGTGAGTCACAGGGAGCGGGAGTAGGGGAGGCCCCATCAGGAGCTCAATCAAGCAATCAGCCAGTGGTATTTATTAAGCTTTGACTGTGTGCAGAGCACTGTACTAAATGCTTGAGAGAGGACAATAGTATTGAGGGCTTCGGCCCACAAGGAGCTTAAGGTCTACTGGGAGGGAGCATAGGGAAGACAGGAAGACAAGCCAGCCTCAGTGCTGGGGAGGAGTCGGATGACTGACTTCTCTCTGCTCCAGGAAAAGACTCCCAAGCTATAAAGGCCCCCGCGCCTCCACAGATGCTGGCGGTTCTAAAGGCCAGGATCATGTTGCAGCCTCCCGGAGGTGGGGACCAAGCCAGATATCGGTCCGGCTCTGCCCTCCTGCTCACACAAGCCAACCCGGGTTGGGGGAACCGCGAGCTGAGCCCCTCAGCTGGTGAGGTCTGGTTTTTGAGGTTTGGTTTTTGAGGTCTGGTTTCTAAGCAGCCGTCCTCGAGGACACCAACCACTAGAGGGAAGGAAAGGACCGTCACATAAACGTCCCCCCCACCGGTCCCTACCTCGTTTGTCTTTCAGTGACAGTTGAGGCATTTGCTGGGTTAGAGACAAGATAATCATGTCGCATACAGACCCTGCGGGAGGGAGGACTGGCAACTTATCCCCGTTTTTACGGGGCCCAGAGAAGTTTTAAGAGACTTGCCCAAGATCACGCAATAGCAAAGAGACTAAGCTGGGATTAGAACTCAGGTGCCCTGACTCCCAGGCCCGGGATTTTTCCACTAGGCCTTGCTGCTGCTTCATTTCTGGGAGGAAAGAAAATGATTTTCCTTTCACCTGGCCCATGGGGACAGCGGGCCAAAAGAACAAGGAAAGATCAACCTGACTCTTCCTCTCCCTGCCTCCATCTGGTCCTCTACCCCTTCACCATCTTGGAACCCCTGGAGCCCCCACAGCCTGCTGGAGAGGGAAAAGGCATCCCCACGGGATGGTCAGAACATTGGAGACCCCTCTGCCCCCACACCACACCCCTGCCCCCTCCCTCAGAGCTCCCATACAGGCCATGTGCCAGCTGACACACTGGAAAGGACCACTGTCGGTGTGTATGTCATCAGTTGGGCTCCAGAGCTAGGACCTTGGGCTGGAGCCTCAGATAATAATAATAATAATAATAATAATAATAATAATAATGTTGGTATTTGTTAAGCGCTTACTATGTGCCGAGCACTGTTCTAAGCGCTGGGGTAGACACAGGGGAATCAGGATGTCCCACGTGGGGCTCACAGTCTTCATCCCCATTTTACAGATGAGGTAACTGAGGCACCGAGAAGTTAAGTGACTTGCCCACAGTCACACAGCTGACAAGTGGCAGAGCCGGGATTTGAACTCATGACCTCTGACTCCAAAGCCTGTGCTCTTTCCACTGAGCCACGCTGCTTCTCTGATCCCCACCGCTGGGGCCTGTCCTGACACTCCAGCACTGGGCAGACCCATCACCAGATTCACTCATTCATTCAATCATATCTATTGAGCACTTACTGTGTGCAGAGCGCTACTAAGCACTTGGGAGAGTACAATACAACATTAAATAGACACATTCCCTGCCCACAATGAGCATTCCATCCCATCCTGCCCCCTCTGCCCTGGCAGTAGTCCAGCCCCCAGAGAAGTGACACCTGTGATTGGGAATGGGGGAGAGAAAGAGGCTGAAGCATCACTTCTACCCCTTATTTACTGAGAATGAAAACCCAGCCATGGGCTTAGGAAGATGGGAAGGAGTGGGGGGTTTCAGTCCCCAAAGCCCAAATCTGCATTGAGTCAGGGGAGGAAGAGCCCTTTTGGGGGATTTTGAAGAAAAAAGTATGAAATTAAATATGGGTGATAAATAACCCCATCTAATATCCTGTGAACGCCTCATCTTCCCACCCCAACTCTGCCTTCCCCTGATTTCCCATCATTGTAGACAATACCACCATCCTCCTCTTTTCACATATGAATCGGTAATATATTTATTATCCCTGTAATTTTTTAGTAATTTATTCGAATTAACATCTGTCTCCCTCCCTAGACTGTAAACTCACTGTGAGGAGAGAATGTGTCTGTTTATTGTTACATTGTACTCTCCTAAATGCTTAGTACAGTGCTTTTCACACAGTAAGGGCTCAATAAATACTATTGAATGGAATGAATGAATGAACAAACCCATAATCTTGGCATTATCTTTGCTGCATCTCTCTCATTCAAAACTCACATTCAATCTGTCACCAAATCCTAGCCGTTCAACCTTCACAGCACTGCTAAAGTTCACCATTTCCTCTCCATCCAAACTGTTACCGTCTCAATTCATTCACTATCCCACCTTGACTACGGCATCAGCCTCCTCCCTGACCTCACTGCCTCCCGCCTCTCCCTGCTTCTGTCTCTCCCAATCCATCCCTCACTCTGCTGCCCAGATCATTTTGCTAGCTAAAGTTTAGTCTGTGTTTCCCCACTCCTCAAGAACCCCCAGGGGTTGCCCATCCTCCTCTGCATCAAGCAGAAACTCTTTACCATCAGCTTTAAAGCACTTAATAACCTTGTCCCCTTATTTTACCTCACAGATTTCCTACTGTGACTCAACACAGTCACTTTGCTCCTCTAATGCTAACCTTTTCACTGTACCTCGATCTTAGCTATCTCGCCACCCACCCCTAGTTCATGTCCTGCCTCTGGCCTGGAACGCCATCCCCCTCCATATATACTGAGCACCATTCTCTTCACTTTCAAAGCCTTATTAAAATCACTTCTTCTCCAAGAGGCCTTCCTCAACTAAGCCCTCATTTCTCCTTCTCTTTTCCCCCTTGCACTTGGATTTGTATCCCTGTACCGTAGAAGGAGCATGGCCTAGTGGAAAGAGCATGGGCCTGGGAGTCAGAGGACCTGGGCTCTAATCCCAGCTCTGCCATTTGTCTCCTGGGTGGCGTTGGGCAAGTCATTTCACTTCTCTGTGCCTCAGTTTCCTCATCCGTAAAATGGGAATTAAGACTGTAGCCCCATGTGGGACACGGATCTGGGTCCAACCCAATTATCTTGTATCTATCACAGCATTTAGTACAGTGCCTGGCACATATAAGCACTTAACAAATACCGCAATTATTATTATTATTATTGTTATCATTTATTCACGCCCACCATCAGCCCCACAGCATTTATGTACATATTCATAATTTATTTTAATATCTATCTCCCTCTCTAGACTATTAAGGTCCTTACCTACCAATTATATTATATTGTGCTCTCCCAAGAACTTAGTACAGTGCTCACAACACAATAAATGCTCAAAAAATACCATTGATTGTTATTCTCTAGCTTCAACCCTATCCTCCCGTCTTTCCCCTACATCTTCTAGTCCTAATTCCCCATCTTCTAGCCACACCCCCCTCACCATCTAGACCCATTTCCACACTTCTAGCCCCAACTGCACATTCTCCTAGCCACACCTCTCCCCCTCTAGCCTCACCCCACATCCTCTGGTCATACCCCTCCAGCTCTAGTACTGTCCCCACATTCTCTAACCACATTCCTCATCCACTATCTCCACCCCACATCATCATCTAGCCAAACTCTCATTCTCTAACTATGCCCCTTATACTCTAGGCCCATCCCACATCCGTTAGTCCCACCCCCCATCCCTTCTAGACAAAGCTCTACATCCTCAGTCAGACCCTTCCTCTTCTAATCTCACCCCCACATCCTCTGGTCACACCCCTCAACTCGAGTTCCACCCTCAAATATCCTCTAATCACATCCCTCATCTTCTTCCACCCCCCCCACATTCTCTAGCCAAACCCTTCAACCTCTAGCCCCACCTCTGCATCCTCTAGCCACACCCCTCCTCCTCTAGGCCCACTCTCACATTTCTAGCCACTCCTCCATATCCACTAACCGCCCCCCTCATCATCTAAGCACCACCCCTCACTCTCTATCCATAGCCCGCATCCTCTAGCCACCCCCTCCCGCTCTAGCGTGCTCTTTCCCCATGTATTCCTGCAGTTCCCCCCATCCTCCTACCCCCTCTCTACTCTCTCTTTCCTCAGTTCCGCTCCCCACAGTGTCTCCCTCTGCATCTCTGAGAAGCTGTGGGACCACAGCTTTAGAAATTTTTAGCATCTTCCTAGTTCTGGCATGATGCACCTGCCCAGAGGGACATGTTTTTGGCAGGCTGGGGATAGGGTCAGCACATGGTTCGATTCTAAAATAAGTCACTGGCCTCGCCCTCGCTCTTGGAGGACCGGGTTGGTTTGACTAGGTGGGGAGGGGGTGCCCTGACTTTATTTATCCCTTTATTCGTCCCCGTGCTCCCAGCGCCACAGCACTTATGTCCACATCTGTAATGTATTTCTTTATATTCATGTCTGTCTCCCCCTCTAGACTGTAAGCTTGTTGTGGGCAGGGAACCTGTCTGTTATTCTTATACCGTACTCTCCCAAACGCTTAGTACAGTGTTTGGCACATAAGCACTCAATAAATATGATCGACTGGCTAAAGAGGGTAGAACTGTCAGAAGGTTCTTGGAGTCAGAAAAGTCCTGGGAGTTGGCGTGATACTGGGGAGAAAGTCAAGGAAGAGTCAATGGGGGTGTTGGCTGGGCCAGGCTGAATGAGCGTCTCTTTCACGGCAGCCTCCCAGAGAGTGTGGCCAGGTCACAGGGGCAGGCATCCACCCGACAGCCCAGGTCCTGGACATGGGCCAGCAGGACACTGGGTGTTCTGTAACCTGGCCCAGCAGTAACGCCGGGAGCCCTGGGACCATCCCAGTCTGACCTCACCAGCCACTGTGGGCAGAGCTGGTGGGGACAAACACTGGGAGGAGGAGGCACAGTCCCTGCCCTCGAGGGGCTAACAGTCTGATGAGGGAGGGTAGGACCCACATACCCACACACACACACAAACACACTCATGTTGTACTGAGCCCTGGGAGAGGGACAGAGGAGAAGGGGACATGGTCCCTCCCCTCAAGGGGCAGACAGTCTGATGGGGGAGGCAGAGCACCTACAGAAATACAATCCAAGAAGGAGGCATACAGTGTGCCACAGAGTGGAAAAAAATTTAATCACACAAGCATTCCAACAACAGAAAGACACAAAGTTGACCCGGATTCCCCTTAATGCTCAAGGGACCAGAGGCAAATGGGGCTAATGTGGACAGGGTTAGGAGAAGTAGCCCTTTGTGGGGAGAAGGGGATGGTCCTGGGGTTTATTGGGAACAGTTCTGCTTCCCATTCCTCCTTCCAGTGTCATGCTACTGCTCAAGCAACTGTGACAACCCAACAGGGAGGAGCTCTGGTGTTCAGTCGAGCATAGTGGATCAGTTCACCACACCCATAATCCTCTGCCAAAAAGCATGGCATCCATTCAGTTGGCTGCACACTGTCACCTCTGTGGCAGAAGGGGCCAGGGGGAAAGAGGGGCAGGCAGTTTCAGAAAAAGCTGTGCAGATTTCCACAGGTCCTATCCGGCTCCTAGAAGAGACTTCCCAATTAGTGCTGAAGCACACTGGACTCTCTGCCAGCTTGCAGCCTTAGCTAGAGGTTAAGGGGTGTCTGAAGAGCCTCGCTGGGAAAATATTCCTGCCTCTCTGGTTTGATCTCTCTCAATGCCCAGTGAGTAACTCTCAAATCATAATAATGAGGGGTTTGTGTGGCTAAAGGGCCTCCGATTTAATCGCCTCCCCTGGTTTTCCTGGCCTGCTCTTGTTTGAGAGAAGCAGCATGGCCTAGTGGAAAGAACTCAGGCTTGGTGGTCAGGAGACCTGGGTTCTAAATCCCAGTTTTGAAACTTGCTTGCTGTTTCAGTTTAGATAAGTCGTTTGAGTTTGCTGGGCCTCAGTTTCCTCATCCGTAAAATGGGGACCCAATACCTGCTCTCCTTACTCCTTAGCCTGTGAGCCCCATGGGGGCCAAAGACTGTGTCCAACCAGATTACCTTGTCTCTATTCCTCTGCTTGGCACAGAGTAAATTCTTTACAAATGCTACAACTGTATCGTTATTATTCCCCACATTCCTCTCCCAAGCTGGGAGGTGATGGGAGGTGATGTTGGAGAGACAGAGAAACTGATTAGCTCAGAGCAGCTCAGTGAGTTAAAGTCCATGCTTGGGGTGGCCTGGATGCCAGCCTCCTCCCCGCCAGGGAAAAAAAGCAGTCCAAGGATCAGGCAGGGCAATTCCATCCTGAAGCACCCTGAGCTGAAGGCTGGCAAAGAGAAGAGGGTGGAGTAGACTCCACCCCTGCTCTCAAGGGGTGGCATTCTCACAGAACGAACTTGAAGGCAGCAGCGGCAGGATATCTTGAGTCCCTCTTCATGGAGACCACTTTACTGAGCCTCTACTGTAGGCCGAGCAACGAGTTGGCAACCTGTACGAAACACTTGGAAGCATTCAATAGACAAACAAGACCCAGTCCACACACACAACTCAAACAATCATGTGAATTGAGCACTTACTGAGTGCAGAGCATGGTACTAAGGGATTGGGAGAGTTTAATATAACACACAAAAAGCACTACTAGGCACGGCAAAAACACATCTCAACAATGAAATGGGCACTGAGGCAGCAGAGGAGGGGACGCAGAGGTAGAAGAAGGGTTAATCCCTTCCCTCATAGGGCAGATAGGCTGAGGGGGCAGGTAAGGTGAGGGAGGACAAGCTGAGGGTTAGAAAGACTGAAGGGAAAACAGACTGAGAGGGCAGCCAGACTGAGGGGCAGAGAAACTAAAGGGGATGAACAGATCATAGGGATACTCATACTGAGAGAGCAGACAGATTGAGGGGCAGACAGATTGAGGGGCTGGAAGAGTGAAGCAGACTGAGGGGAAGGAAGACTAAGGAGCCGATAGACTAAGGGGACAAACAAACTGAGAGGCAGACTGAGGGGCAGAGTAACTAAGGGGAAGCCAGATTGAGGCAACAAACAGATAGAGGGGACAGACACACTGAGGGAGCAAACAGATTGAGGGGCAGATATGCTGAGGGGCAGGGAGACAGGACTTAGTGATAGAGGAGTAGACAGACTGAGTGGCAGACAAGCTGAAGAGACCAACAAACCTAGAGGCAAAAAGATTGAGGCAGACAGACAAACTGAGGGGGCAAACAGACTGAAGTGGCTGGCAGAGAGATTAAGGGGATAAACCACCTGAGGGAACAGACAATCTGAGGGAGCAGACAGAATGAGGGAATAAACAGTCCGTGGGTAAAATAGACAGAAGGAAAGATGAACTGAGGGACAGATAAACTGAGGGGCAGACAGAATGAGGGACAAATAGACTCAAGGGACAGAAAGACTGAGAGGCACACAGACTGGGGGATAAACAGACTGAAGAGACAGACTGAGGGGAAGAAAGATTGAGGGGACAGACCCATTAAGAGAGCAGACAGATTGAGGGGCAGGCAGGCTGAGGGGCAGACAGACTGAGGGATAGATAAACTGTGAGACAGACAAACTGAGGCACAGACAAACTGAGGGAACAGACAAGCTGAGGGGCAAACAGCCTGGGGAGCAGACAGACTGAAGGGGCAAACTCAGAAGCAGAGTGAGGGGACAGACTGAGGGGACAGACATATTGATGGTGCAGACAAATGGAGGGCAGATAGGTTGAGAGGCAGACAGATTGAGGGGTAGATAAACTGAGGGGACAGACAAACTGAGGGGAAGAACAGACTGAGGGAATAGACATATTGAGGAGGAGACAGACTGAGGGAGCAGACATCCATAGGGGTAGACAGGTTGAGGGGACAGACAAACTAAGGGGCAGATAGAGGAACAGACACACTGAGAGGCCAGACAGACTGATGGAACGGACAGGCTGAGGGGCACATAGACTGAGGGGACAAACACACTGAGAGCAGACTAACTGAAGGGCAGACAGACTGAAGTAGCAGAGACATTGAGGGAGAGACAAAATAAGTGGCAGAGAAACTGAGGGGCTGACAGACTGAGAAGCAGAAAGATTGATGTGGGGGAGACAGATTGGGGGGCATGCAGACTCAGGGGACAAACACACCGAGGGAGCAGACTAAATGAGGGGCAGACAGACTGAAGAGCAGACAAACTGAGGGAGCAGATTGAGAGAGCAGACTGATTGAGAAAAAATGAGTGGCAGATAACCTGAGGGCAAGAGAGACTGAGGATCAGACAGACTGAGAGGGGCAGAAAGACTGAAAGGGGGAGACAGCTGAGGTGGCAGGCAGGTTGAGGGGCTGATACTGAGGGCCAAACAACTGAGATGACAATCTGAGGGAGCAGACAGATGGATGGGACAGACTGAGAGGCAGACAGACAGAGGGGCAGACAGTCTGAGGGGAAAGACAGTCTCGGCGGAACAGACACTGAGGGACCAAATAGATGGAGGGGCAGGTAGGTCGAGGGGTAGAAAGGATGAGGGGCAGGAAAACTGAGGAGCAGACAGACTGAAGGGACAGAAAGTCTAAGGGGCAGAAAGACTGAGTGGACAGTCAGGCAGAGAAGAAGACAGATTGAGAGTAGAATGATTTAGAGGGCAGACAGGCTGAGAGACAGACATGCTGAGGGGACAGGATGAGGAATTTAGCAGGTGAAGGGGACAGGCAGGCTGAGGGATATTCAGCTAAGGGGCCAGATAGACCAAAGGGCAAACAAACTGAGGGAGAGGACAGACATAGAGATAGAAAGACTGATGAGCAGAAAGATTTGAGAGGGCAGACAGTCTGAGACAGCAGAAAGACAGTCTGAAAGAGCAAGAAGAATGAGGGGACAGACAATCTGAGAAACAGCCTTGCCTAGTGGATAGAACACGGGCCTGGGATCAGAAGGACCTATGCTCTAATCCTCGCTTCACCACTTGTCTGTTGTGTGACCTTGGGCAAGTTACTTCACTTCTACGGGCCTTAGTTACCTCATCTGTAAAATGGGAATTAAAACTGTGAGCCCCGTGTGGTGGCCCTCCCACCCAATTTGCTTGTATGCACTCCAGAGCTTAGTACGGTGCCTGATACATAGTAAGCACTTAACAAAGACACAATCATTATTATTATTTTTACTATCTGAGAGAGCAGACGGAATGGGGAAGACAGAAGCAGTGTGGCTCAGTGGAAAGAGCACAGGCTTTGGAGTCAGCGGTCATGGGTTCGAATCCCTGCTCGGCCACTTGTCAGCTGTGTGACTGTGGGCGAGTCACTTAACTTCTCTGTGCCTCAGTTACCTCATCTGCAAAAGGGGGATTAAGACTGTGAGCCCCCCGTGGGACAACCTGATTCCCCTGTGTCTACCCCAGTGCTTAGAACAGTGTTCTGCACATAGTAAGCGCTTAACAAATATCAACATTATTATTAGTAGTAGTATTATTATTATTAATGGGGAAAAAAGACTGAGGGGCAGACAGATGGAGGGGATAGACAAATTGAGAAACAGACAGACTGAGGGGCAGATAGCAGGGCAGACCGACTGAGGGCAGACAGAATGAGGGGACAGACAGACTGAGGGGCAAACAAATTGAGGGGCAGGAAGGCTGAGGGGCAGTCAGACTGAGGGGATAGACACTGATGGGAGTTCTGGGCCCCTTCGTGTGACCAGTATTGGGAGATCTGGAACCTTTGGGCAAGTCACTTAACTTCTCTGTGCCCTCAGTTACCTCATCTGTAAAATGGGGATTAAGAATCAGAGCCCCACGTGGGACAAACTGATTATCTTGTATCTCTCCCAGCACTTAGAACAGTGCTTGGCACATATTAAGTGCTTAACGAATGCCATCGTTATTATTATTATTATTATTCAACCCATTTATTCAGTCCATCATTAAATCCTGTCAATTCGCTAAAATATGCCCTTTTCTCTCATTCATTCATTCATTCATTCATTCAATCATATTTATTGAGCGCTTACTGTGTGCAGAGCACTGTACTAAGCACTTGGAATGTACAATTCGGCAACAGATAGAGACAATCCCTGCCCAACAAAGGGTTCATCATTCAAATGCCTACTATGCAAATACATTCACTCATCATATCCCACCTGGATTACTGCATTAGACTCCTTGCTGACCTGTCAACCTCCTTGTCTCTCCCCACTCCAATCCATACTTCAGTCTGCTGCCCAGGTAATTTTTCTACAGAAATGTTCAGGATATGTCACCCTGCTCCTCAAAAAACTTCAGTGGTTGTCCATCCCCCTCAGCATCAAACAAAAACTCCTCATCATTAGCTTTAAAGCACTCCACCACCTTGCCTCTTCTTAGCTCACCTCGCTACTCTCCTTCTACAACCCAGCCCAGACACTTCACTTTTCTGATGCCACTCTTCTCACTGTGCCTCGATCTCACCTGTCTTGCAGCCAACCCTTCATTCACGCCCTCCTTCTTCAAATCTGACAGATGATTACTCTCCCCACCTTCAAAACCTTATTGAGGGTGCATCTTCTCCAAGAGGCCTTCCCAAACTAAGCCCATCCTTTCCTTTTCTCCCACTCCCTTCTGGGTTGCCTTGGCTTTCTCCCTTTGTTCTTCCCCCCTCCCCCTCCCACAGCACTTATGTATATATCTGTCATTTTTTTTATTTGTGTTGCTGTCTGTCTCCCCCGACTCTAGACTGTAAGCTCATTGTGGGCAGGGAATGTGTCTGTTTATTGTTGTATTGTACTCTCCTAAGTACTTAGCACAGTCCTGTGCGCACAGTAAGAGCTCAATAAATATGAAAGAATGACTTCTGCTCTGACCTTTAATGGGAGCTCTGGAGGCTTCTGCTCTGAAAGTTACTGGGAGCTCTGGGGTCTCTGCTCTGAGCGGAGTACTGAGTCCTCTGCTCTGACCAGTGACGGTAACTCTGGGGTCTCTGCTCTGCCCAGCAAAGGGAGTTCTGAGGCCTCTACTGTGACCAGGGTTCAGAGAGCTGAAGCCTCTGTTCTTGACAGTGATGGGATCTCTGGAACCTCTGTTCTGACCAGTGATGGGAGCTCTGGAGCTTTTTATCTGACCAGTGATGGGAGCGCAGCAGCATCTGCTCTGCCCAGTAATGGTAGCTCAGGGGTCTCTGCTCAAAATATTAATGGGAGCTCTGGGCCTCATCTCCAATGAGTGATAGAAGATCTGGACACTCAGCTCTGACTAGTGATGGCAGTTCTGGTACTCAGCTTTGACCACTGAAGGGAGTTCTGGGACTCTACTCTGACCAGTAGTGTGAGCTCAGTGGCCTCTGTTATGACCAGTGATGTGAGCTCAGTGGCCCCTGCTCTGACCAGTGATGGAAGTTATGGGGCCTCAGCTCTGACTAGTCATAGGAGTTCTGGGACCCATCTCTGACCAGTGATGGGAGTTCTGGAGCCTCTGCTCTGACCAGTGATGTGAGCTCAGAGGTCTCTGCTCTCATCAGTGATGTGAGCTCTGGGGCCTCTGCTCTGATCAGTGAAGGGAGCTCTGGGGCTTCTACTCTGCCTAGAATGACTGAGGGGACAGAAAATCTGGGAGGCAGATAGATAGAGGGGTAGACAGACTAAGGGGCAGAGGACTGGGGGCAGGCAGACTGACGGGGCAGAAAGATTTAGAAACACACAAACTGAGGAACTGAAAGACTGATGTGACAGATTGAGGGAACAGACACTGAATGAGCAGACAGATGGACAGATGTCTGAGGGACAGACAGATTTTGGGACATGCAATCTGAGGACCAGAAAGACTGAGGGGAAAGACAGACTAAGGGCCAGACAAGCTGAGGGGCAGATGGATTGAGGATTCACAGATTGAGGGGCAAAAAGTCTGGGGGCAGAGAGACTGAGGGAACAGACAGGTGTATGGTCAGACTCCATGGGAAACATTTGGGCTAGCACAGTAAAGGCTGGCCCCCCCCCCCCGCTCCATCCTGCCTCATTAATTGCACAGCGCCGGCATAGTGCCAACCCCGGGTGGGAGGAAGACAGACCTGCTGGAGGAAGGAGGCCCCAAGGCAGCAAAAAGACCGTATGGACATATTGCCTCACGAATCTTGGGGCCCCAGAGATATCTGGAAGAGAGCATCGAGCCCACCCTCCCCCCATACAGGGTTACCTTTGTTCTTGGCACATCAGAGGGGATATAAGGTGGTGCATGCCGGGGGAGGGTGCGGTGTGATCTTTCCCAGTCTGCTGGCCTCCCCGGACTGTTCTGTGGGTAAGCACCCCCACGCTCCATTCTAAATAAATCTTCAACTTGGACTTATCTGCCTCTTTCTTCGGTATTCCGTTACAATCGATATACGGGGGACGGGTAGTCTACGCAGGCTCTGGTCCTGCCCGGAACAACAGGGCAGGCAGACAGATTGAGGGGCAGTCAGATTAAGGGGATGGGTAGACTTGAGATCAGACATGCTGAGGGGGCAGACAAACTGAGAGGCAGACAGACTGAGGGGAAGACAGACTGAGTGGAATTAAGACTGAAGGGCAGACCGGCTGAGTGGACAAACTTAAGAGGCAGATAGACTAAGGAGTAGGTAGACTGAGGAACAGATAGCCTGAAGGGTCAACAAATTGAGACAGAAAGACTGGGCAGAGAGACTGGGGGATAGACAGACTTTGGGGCAGACTATCTGAGAAACAGAAAGACTGAGGGGAGAGCCAGACAAACTAAGGGGAAGATGGACTGTGGACTGAGGGGCACAAAGACTGGGGGCAGACAGCCTGAGGGAACAGATAGCCTGAGGAGGCAGGCAGACTGAGGGAGCAGGCAGTGAGGGGCAAACAGGTTAAGGGGGCCCACTGATGGAGGGGCATGGAGGCTAAGGGGGAAGACAAGTTGGGGGCAGAAATACTGAGGGGACAGACTGAGGGACCAGTCAGAGAGAGCAGACAGATGAAGGGGCAGGAAGGCTGGGGGCAGTGAGACTTGAGTAGACATCCTGAGGAGCAATCAGACTGAAAGGCAGATAAATGTCCAACTCCAGCCCTGTTGTCTCTCCTCTGCAGTCTCACATTTCCTCTGTCTTAAGGACATCTCTATTTGGATGTCCTGCTAACACCTCAAACTTAATGTGTCTGAAACAGAACTCCTCATCCTCCCCCCCAAACCCTGTCCTCCCCTTGACTTTTCCATCTAGATAGCACCACCATCCTCTCCATATCTCTCTCATCTAACCCACATCTTCAATTTTTCACCAAATATTGTTGGCTCAACCTTCACAACATTATTAAAACCTACCCTTTCCTCTCCAACCGAACTGCTACCACTTTAACCCAAGCATATATCCTATTCCATCTTGATTACCGTAACAGTCTCCTTGCTGACCTCCCCGCCTCCTGTCTCTCCCCACTCCAGGCTATCCTTCACTCTTCTGCCCAGATCGTTTTATTATAAAATGTTCAGTTCATGTTTCCCCACTCAAGAACCTCCAGTGGTTGCCCGTTCAACTCCGCATCAAACAGAAACTTCTTACCATCGGCCCTCAATCACCTTGCCCCCTCCTACTGCCGTTTTCTTACTACAACTCCATCAACATGTTTCGCTCCTCCAATCCCAGCTCTGCCACTTGTCAGCTGTGTGACTGTGGGCAAGTCACTTCACTTCTCTGTGCCTCAGTTACCTCATCTGTACAATGGGGATTGACTGTGAGCCTCATGTGGGACAACCTGATGAACCTGCATCTCCCCCAGCGCTTAGAACAGTGCTCTGCACATAGTAAGTGCTTAACAAATACCAACATTATTATTATTATTCTCGGTGCCTCAGTTACCTCATCTGTAAAATGGGGATTAACTGTGAGGCTCACATGGGACAACCTGATTACCCTGTATCTCCCCCAGCGCTTAGGACAGTGCTCTGCGCATAGTAAGCACTTAAATATCAACATTATTATTATTATTATTATTATTAATGCCAACCTACTCCATGTTCCTCGATCTCATCTATCTCACCACCGACCTCAGCCCACGTCCTGCCTCTGGCCTGGAACACCTTTCCTATCCATCAGACGATTGCTCTTCCCACCTTCAAAACCTCATTTGAAGCTACATCTCCTCTAAGTCACATTTCCTCTTCTCCCACTCTCTTCTTCATCACCCTTATACTTGGATTTGTACCCTTTATTCACCTCCCCTCAGCCCCACAGCCCTCATGTACATAGCTGTAATTTATTTACTTATAACATTGTCTGTCTTCCCCTCTAGACTGTAAGCTTGTTTTGGGCAGGGAACATGTCTACTAACTCTGTTATACTGTACTCTCCCAACCACTTAGTACAGTGCTTTCATACAGTAAGTGCTCAATAAATATGATTAAATGAATGAATGAATAAATACAATTGAATGTTTGACAGAAAGAGGAGACAGATTGAGAAGCAGACCGGCTGAGGAGTCAGTCAAAATGAGGGGCCAGACAGACTAAGGGGCCACAGAGGAGGGGCAGAGGCAATTCCCAAAGGACCATCAGACACACCAATCATCAGTGGCCATTTGAAAGTGTTCTACAAACTGAACTGCACTCTGGAATTCCCCCAATGACTTCTTTTTTGGTAAGATCCCAACTTCCCATAACCCGCTGTGAGGAGATACTCCATGATGGGATGCCAGTTCAGGAAGCACTCTGCTCTCCCTTTGCCCCAGGCCTGCTGCCCTGTTCGCTCTTCAGTCTTCTCTTCAGGCATTTTCTGATTCCTCTCCTCTCTCCTGCCCTCCCCCACTCCCTGGCCTTCTGTTTCTCTATCATTCCTTCCCACCCCACCTTTCTCTGCCATTTCCTTTTTATCATCTTACTAAGGAAACAGCAATAAGTGCACCCATGAATCAACAAATGCAATTAGGAAAGCAGTGTGGCCCAGTGGAAAGAGAGGGTGTCAGAGGATTAATTCCAGCTCTGCCACTTTCCTGCTGTGTGAACTTGAGCAAGTCACTTGACTTTTCTGCGTCTCAGTTCCTCAACTGTTAGATAAGGATCCAATACCCTTGTGTTCTCCCCATTAAATGGCCAACACAATTGTAGGACAGGGACTGTGTCTGTCCTGATTCCCTTGTATCTACCCCAGCACTTAGCACAGTGCTTGGCACTTAGCAAGCACTTAACAAATGCCATGGTTGTTGCTATCAGTCAATTCTCCTACGGTGTGTGTTTTCACAACATACTTTGGATAGAACGCCATGGTGGAATTAGGGAGCGGTGTCCCAACAAGGCAGGTCAAAAGAAACAATTTGTGCACAGACATGGCATCGGTCAAGTTGTGAGTTTTTCTTAAAGCAATGTTCTTCAAGGGTGTGAGCCCTTCATGAGTGGACAACTGAATGTACTGTACCTCCATAGATAACACTATCTCCTTGGCAGAATGGGAGATCTGAGGTGGTTGGGGTAGGGAATGGGTGAGGCTAGGGGATGGGTGGGGCTCTGGAAGAGATGGAAGATGGAGGATGGATGGAGTCATGGACTGAGGGGTTAGAAAAAGCAAGGGGCAGCACTCACCCTCTTTCTCAATCACTACCTTCTTTTCTTCTTTGGGGATGGATCTTCAAAATCCTCAACTGAAATTGGGATTCCTGGTCTATTAAATCCGATCCCACCTAGCTCCACCCAGTCTCCTGTCTCCTCCCAAAGGGGCAACTGAGTGCCCCCAGTCACAGCCCAACCTCCAAATAGGCCTGCAAGGGTGTGCCCCGGGTGGACTCCCTGAACTACCCAGTGGCCGGACTCAATCAATTAATCATATTTATTGAGTACTTACTGTGTGTGGACTACTGTGTTAAGCTCTTGGGAAAGAACATCACAGCAGTTGGTAGACAAGATAGGGCTCCTCGGGCCCACACAGGGCATGGTGAGATGAAGTTTGAGCCTGAGTGGACCACTCTTCCCACCTGCCCGTGGGGCCCAATCCCAATCTCGTCTCTTCAGATAAATCCCACAACCTATTCCATCACATTCCATCCCCTCCAAAACTCTCCATTGTGGACTTCTCACTCATGTTCTGCTTCCGGGCTGGAACGCCCTCTGTCTTCATATCTAACAGACAATTACTCTCCCAACCTTCAAAACCTTATTGAAAGCCCTCGATTCCTTTTCTCCCACTCCTTTCTACATCACCCTGATTTGCTGCCTTTATTCACAGCCTCCCACAGCCCCCCATAGTTCATCTATTTATATTAATGCCTGTCACCCACTCTAGATTTGAAGCTTGTTGTGAGCAAGGAATGTGTCCGTACTGTTATATTGTATTCTCCTAAGTGCTTAGTAGGGTGCTCTGCACACAGAAAGCTCTCAATAAATTCTATTGATTGACTGATTGTTTGAGGTTGGCTCAGTTTGGGTCCTCCATCAAATAATCATAATATTTGCAGCATTTGTTAAGGGCTTACTTATGCTAAGTGCTGAGGGGGATATGAGATAATAAGGTTAAACACACAAATGGTACTCGCAGCCTAAATCTGAGGGAGAATGGGTGCTTAATCCCCATTTTACAGACAAGGAAAATGAGGCAGAGAGAAACTAAATGATTTGCTTAGAGTCAGACAACAGGCAAAATGGCAGAGCCTGAATCCCCTCCCCCTCAGGTCCATGCACTTTCCACTAGGCCATACTGCTTCCCACTTATCCCACTCTCTTCCCACTCGGTGAGATAACAAGAAGCAGGAAATTGCAAAAAGGAGAACAGTTCAGCAGAGCCAGAGAGAGAGCAAAGGACCCTGGGAATCTCCCCTTGGGATGACAAACGGCAGACTGCCCCTTTCTTTGTGTTTATTTGCTGTCCCAAAATTGCAAGTGGGAAGCCAACACTTCCTCACTCTCTTGAGTTTCTGCCCCTCATACCCTGGAGCCAAGAGCCAAATTCTCCCCTGGGACGTAGCCCCATCTCTCCCTTAAACCCGTCCATGGTTCGCTGGACCTGGGCAGCAGAGGGAGGGGTGTGAACAAGCAGCATCATGATGACTTGCAGAATCCAGGGGGTGAGCGTCCAGAGGACGGGGAGGACAAAGTCCTTATCCCTGACCCAGCTGTGACCAACACTCTCAGCTCAGGTTAGAGCAGGGAGCCCAGGTCTTAGGGGCAGGGGCACAGGTGAAGATGTAAGGAGGGGGTTGTAAATGTCGGCGAGATGTGTGTTCTGCTCCCTGTGCCCGTGTGATATGTGTGTGTTGTCTGTCTGGGTCTGTGTGTGTGCATACAGGGGATAGTCATAGTAGTAGAACTTTTCCATGTCTCAATTTCCTCATTTGTAAAACGGGGATTAAACACCTGTACACCATCCCCCTGGACTGTGAGCCTCATGTGGGATAAGGAATGTGTCCTATCTCTTTGTATTGTAACTACCCCAGCACTTAGCACTGTGCACGGCACAGTGTAAGCACAAAACAAGTACCACGATTACTGGAGTAGCAGCAGCAATAGTGTAGACGCCATAGACCGACATAATGGATAGAGCATGGGTCTGGGTGTAATCCTGGCTCCCCCACCTATCTGCTGTGTGACCTTGGGCGGGTCACTTTACTTCTCTAGGCCTCAGTCAACTCATCTGTAAAATGGGGATTGAGACTGTAAACCCCACATGGGAAAAGGATTGTGTCCAACCTCATTTTCTTGTACCCACCCCAGTGCTTAGTACAGTGCCTGGCACATAGAAAGTACTTAACAAATACCACACATGATTATTTTTAATAATAATAGTCATAGTAGTAGCATTTATCGAATGTTCACTTGGTGCGATGCACTGTGCTAGGTGTTTGGGACATTCAGAATAGCCAAGTGATATATTCCCTGCCAACAGGAGTTTACAATCTCACAGGGGAGACAGACAAAAATATTTACTCCTGGAGAAGTGAAAAATCAGTCAATAAAATGGACATGTAGACGTGACTATCCATCGCCGTCATCCTGTCCCAACACCACCTTTTATCCCCCCTTAGCCAGCTCCCCTCAAACTAACCCCTCATCCTCCTCGTGCCCTCCCCTTCCCCGAAACACCCCCTTAGCATCAACCAAGTGGGGCCTTGAACCCCCCTCCGCCACGGGGTAACTTGCCTTCATCCTTGACCGGCTCCTGACCCAGTCACTTCTTCTCCTCACCATCACTAAAATCTGGCTCTCCCCAAACGAAATGTTCTCCCCTGCTGCTTTCTCTAGAGGGGACCTTAATCTCACCCACTTCCCCAGACTCCCTGGGAGAGGTGGAGGTGTTGGTTTTCTTCTCATGCCCCAGTGCCACTTTCGCACCATTCTGCCTCCCCCATCCCTTTCTTTCCCTTCCTTCAAAGCCCATATCATCCACCTCACGCATGCCAGATTCTAGTCACAGTCACCTACTGCCGCCCAGGTCCCACTTCCAACTTTTTGAACCTTTTTGATCCTCTTCTCACACTTCCATCCTCTTCTCACACGTCTTCTCTCTTTCTCCATCCCTACATTGATCCTTGGTGACTTCAATATCCACATAGATGTTCCTGATCACCCTTCTGCTGCCCACTTTCTGTCACTCCTTAAATGATACTCCCTGACCTCCTGTTCCACCCCAGCTCATCCACTCACCAACCTGGACACACTTGATTTCACCATCTCTAGCCACTGTACAATCTCAACCCTCACCAATTCTGAAATCCCTCTTTTTGGCCACAACCTCCTTACCTGCTTTGTCTCCCACACACCTCCTCTCCACAAATCTGTGCTGTTCCCCCACAGAGACCTTAGATCTTTTGACCCTATTCAATTTTCTTATCAGCATGTCCCATTTAGCTTCCATACCCAAATTACCTTACCTTGATGACCAAATTGAAGCTCTTAACAACCACTCACTACTCAACTCAACTCACTTTCTCTCCTATCCCTTCATTAATCTAGTACCACCCACAACACTGAATCGTCTCCACAGCCACCTCCTTCGCGCTTGTATACAAGCCACAGAGCACGCCTGGCAGAAATTTAGATATCAGGCCAACCTCATCGACTTCAAGTTTATCCTCACATACTTTAATACTGTCATTTCTGCTCGGCAAAATTATTTCTCCATCCTTATTGACAACCATGTACTTTGCCCTCACCAGTTGTTCCAGATGTTTAACTCCCTCTTCAAACCCCCTGCCCCCCCACCTTCCCCTCCATCCCTTGCCCCCAATGATCTGACTACCTCCTTTATTAAGGAAATTGAAACCATTAAGAAGGATCCCCCCCACCAGTCCTTCTCCATTTCCTGTGCCTCCTTCAACTCTCACATCTTTCCCAGCAGTATTCAAGATGAGATCTCTGGCCTTCTCTCAAATTCCACACCTTCCACCTCCGCATCTGACCCCCTCCCCCTCCCATCACACCTTATCAAAACACTGGTGCTCTCCCTTCTTCCCACACTAATTGCCATCTTCAACTATTCGCTCTTCCAATGGCTTCTTCCCCACTGCTATCAAACATGTCCATGTCTCCTCATCCTAAAAAAAAACCCTCCCCGACCCCATGGCTCCCTCCAGTTGTCACTCCCTCTTCCTCCTACCATTCCTCTCCATGCTAATCCAAGCACTTATTCTATCCTGCCTTCCATTACTTTATCAGCCTCTTTGCTGACTTGCCAGCCTCCTGTCTCTTCCCAACTCCAGTCCTTACCTCACTCTGCTGCCAAGATCATTTTTCTACAGTAATGTTCAGGCCACATTTACCCACTCTTCAAGAGCTTCTACTGGTTGCCCATCCACCTCTGCATCAAACAGAAACTCCTTACCATAGACTTCAAAGCAGTCAATCCCCTTGCCCCCTCCTACCTCACCTCTGTACTCTCCTATTATAACCCAACCTGCACACTTGGCTACTCAATTGCCAACCTTCTCACTCTACTTCTACCAAGTCTATCTCACTGCTGACCTCTCGCCCACAGCCTGCCTCTGGCCTGGAATGCTCCCCCTCTTCACTTCTGATAGACAATTAATCTTTCCCCCACTCCTTCAAAACCTTATTGAAGGCGCATCGCCTCCAAGAGGCTTTCACTGACTAAGCCCTTTCCTTTTCTCCCACTCCTTTCTGTGTTGCCTGACTTGCTCCCTTTATTCATTCCCCCCTCAGCCCCGCAGCACTTACATACATATCCGTAATTTTATTTATTTATATTAATGTCTGTCCCCCCTCTAGACTGTAAGCTCACTGTGGGCAGGGAATGCGTCTGTTATATTGTTATACTGTACTTTCCCAAGCCCTTAGTACTGTGCTCTGCACACGGTAAGAGATCAATAAATACGATTGACTGACTATTAAGGAGGGTGTCGATAAATTCATAAAAGCTAGGGAGTTTGTGTTTGTGAACACATGTAAATGTGTAAATGTGTGTCAAGTATCAGGACCAGGATTAGAACCCAGGTTCTTCTAACTGCCAGGTCTGTGCTTTATCCACTAGGCCACACTGCTTCTCCGAAGCACTTGAGAGAGTACAATACAGTGGAGTTGGTGGACACATTCCCAGCGCACAGTGAGCATAGAGTCTAGGGTGAGGAGACAGACATTGATTTAAATAGTTTACAGATATGTACATAAGTACTATACAGTCCTCTAGACTAAAAACTCATTGTGGAGAGGAATGTGTTATATTGTTGTACTGTACTCTCCCAAGCGCTTAGTACAGTGCTCTGCACACAATAAGCATTCAATAAATACAATTGACTGATAAGTGCTTTGGGGTTGAGGGTGGGGTGAATATCAAGTTCTTAAAGGGTGCAAGTCCAAGTGAATAGGCAATGCAGAAGAGAGACCAAGTAGGAGAAATGGAGGCTTAGTCAGGAAAGATCTCTTGGAGGAGCAGTGATTTTAATGAGGCTTTGAAAGTAGGGATAGTAATAGTCTGCTGTATACTATAAATTATATATTATAAATCATTCATTTATATTAATGTCTTTCTCATCCTCTAGTTTGCAAACTCACAGTGGTCAGGGAATGTGTCTACCAATTCTGTTGTACTGAATTCTCCCAAGCGCTTAGAACAGTGCTCTGCACATTCTAAGCAATCAAACAATCATATTTATTGAGCACTTACTGTGTGCAAGGCACTGTACTGCTTGGAAGAATACGGCACAACAGTGTAACAGACATATTCCCAGCCTCTAGTGAGCTTACAGTCTAGAGGGGGAGACAAACATTAATATAAATGAATACATTATAGACATGTGCCTAAGTGCAGTGGGGCTGGGCAATGCAGAAGGGAGTCAGAAAAGAGGAAATGAGGGCTTAGTCAGGGAAGACTTCTTGGAGGAAATGTGCATTCAATAAGATGGGGAGAGTAATTGTCTGTCAGATACAAAAAGGGAGGGGGTTCCAGGCCAGAGGCAGGATGTGGGCAAGAGGTCGGCGGTGAGATGGACAAGATAGAAGTACAGTGAGTAAGTTACCATTAGAGGAGCAAAGTGTGCAGGCTGGGTTATAGTAGGAGAGTAGTGAGGTGAGGTAGGAGGGTGCACAGTGATTAAGCGCTCAATAAATATCATTGTTGATGATGATGATGTTGAAGGGAGAGAGGGTTCCAGGCCAGAGGCAGGAGATGGGAAAGGTGTCTGCATCAAGACAGATAGAATAAGGTAATGTGAGTAGGTTTGTGTTAGAGGAGTGAAGTGAGCATACTCTAACCTGATTACCTTGTATCTACCCCAGCGCTTAGAACAGTGCTTGACACGTAGTAGGCACTTAGCAAATACCATTATTATTATTATTATTATTATCATTATTAAGTCTGCCCAGACTAGACCTGACTCTCAGGGTCCCAACATGCCTCTACTTGGGACCTAGGCATAGGCATCGTTTGTCTCTAGAAGTTCTGTCAGCATCGGCCCCTCCGTGTCTGCCTTCCATTTTTTGGATGTCCATGGTCATTTTTTTTTTCAGGGGGTTTAAGGTATTTGTTAAAGGCTTACTATGCACCAGCCACTGTTCTAAGCACTCTTACTGATGTTTTTCACCATTTACCTTATTGTATATCATGCTTTGGACTAACTGGGTCCAGCTTAATTCATTCAATCATATTTAGTGAGCACTTACTATGTGCAGAGCACTATACTAAGCTCTTAGGAGAATATAATACAACACTAAGCACATTCCCTGCTGTTTTCTACCCCATTAGACTACAAGACTACAAGAGGGACAAAGACTGTGTCTTTCACGTTTCTTTGCTTCCAAGAGCCTAATATAGTGCTCTGCATCTAGAAGGCAGCATTCTGTGTGCCGTAGGCAATCAATAATGTTAGTTTAATGATGAGGATCATGATCATGACTGAAGTAATTATTAAGCACTTACTAAGTGCCAAGCATTGTGCGGAGCTCTGAGAGAGAGGCAAGATAGGTCAGACTCAGCCTCTGTCCCACAGGGGGCTCACAGTCTAAATCAGAAGGAGAACAGGTATTTTGCAGATGAGGAAACTGAGTCAGGGAGAAGAAAAGGGACGTACCCGAGGTCACGCAGCACATAAGAGGCAGAAGCAGGATTAGGAACCAAGTCCCCTGGCTCCCAGGCTCATTTCCCTAGGCCATGTTCAATGCTGATGATAATGGCGATGATGATGGTGGTGGTGGTGATGATGATGATGATGAGGATGTCGCTAGCAGCTCATCTCCTAGACCTTCTATGGAAGCATTTGGGGCCAGCGTGGCTCAGTGGAAAGAACCTGGGCTTCGGAGTCAGAGGTCATGGGTTCGACTCCCGGCTCTGCCACTCGTCAGCTGTGTGACTGTGGGCAAGTCACTTCACTTCTCTGTGCCTCAGTTGCCTCATCTGGAAAATGGGGATTAACTGTGAGCCTCACGTGGGACAACCTGATGACCCTGTATCTCCCCCAGCGCTTAGAACAGTGCTCTGCACATAGCAAGCGCTTAACAAATATCAGCATTATTATTATAGGGGCCTTATATTTTCTCCTGCCCAAATGCAGCAGGCAGCAAATGGTTATTGGGAACCACCCGCTGTTGCCCGGAGCAAGGTCAGGGTGCAGTTCAGGGCCCGGACAGCAGGGGGAGACTGTGCTCCATGTGGCCCCTTAGTGGGTTTTGCGGTGAAAGAGGACTGTCTCCGGGATGCCCAATAGCGCAGAGCTGAGTGCAGGAGTTGGGGCACAGGGAGGAAGAAGACGGGGCCCCTGCTTTCCAGGGTCTGCCAGTCTGATGGGAAAGACAGGATACACATACACACACACACATATTCATACAATATGGGAGTTGGGAGTTGGAGAAGACACAGTCCCTGCCCTCCAGGAGTTGAAAGTCTACTGAAGGAAATGGAATCAGAAATCCAAGCAAATTACTCTAATGAAAGTGATGGCAGCAAAGACACAGGACATGGAAAAGGACATAAAAATAAATACACCTAATTATAAATCAATGCACAAGTGCTAGGAAAAAGTGGAGAGTGGTGAGAGTCTAGAAGGGTTAATCTCGGAAGGCTTCCGAAGTAAATAGGAGCATTTTGGAAGAGGGGAGGGATGTGATTTGTTCAAGATCACCCTTTTTTCTCCCCCCGAATCCAAGAATCAGAAGGGTAGTAGGACAGTCATGTGAGCACCGGTTCAGATGCCCTGAAAGATCCTGGTTTTGTTGACTTGTTGAATCCAAGCATGGATGAGAGACTGAACTGGAAGGGAAGAGAAATGGTAAGATTCCTCAGTACTGTCACTTCCAGAGCAAGGAGCTGGGCTCTGAATGGCTTTTAGTGGGAGCCAATAATCTCCTCCACTTGTTGACCTGGTGGTGGGCTCTTCTGGCATCCTTCCCTAGCCTAGGGGGCAGCTTTAATAGTTGAGACCCACTGAGGTGTTTCAGGCAGCTGAAAAGGAATCAGTTAAAATCCTTACCAAATTATGTCAACAGGTATGGCTAACAACTCAATGGCCATCTGTTTGGAAGAGATCAGTTTATGTTCTGATACTGAAGAAAGGAGATACAACTAAATGCGACAGTCATCGTACAGTTTCCTTGATCTCACATGCCAGCAGTGTACTGCTAAAAGTTATACAGCGTTGAATGGAGGCCTACATGGAAGATGCAACTCCCCTTGTTCAAGCAGGATTTCAGAAAGGACAAGGGATGTGAGATATTATTGTTGCAGTCCATTAGATAATTGACAGGACAAGAGAACATCAAAAGGAAGTCAGCATGTGATTTATTGATTAGAATAAGGCCTTTGACTGCATGGATCATAAGAAACTATGGAGCACATTAAGGAAAATGAGTGCACCGGACCATTTAATTGCATTGTTACAGAACCTGGCCGACAAGCAGGAGGCTACAGTAAGAACAGAGTATGGAGAAACAGATTAGTAAGGGTGTAAGACAAGGATGTGTCTTATCACCTTATCTATTCATCCTTTACACTGAATACCTAATGAGAGAAGCCGATTAGATGAAGACTAATGGGGAGTAAAGATTGGAGGAAGGAATATAAACACACAACCTTCTTTATGCTGATGATACAACCCTACTAGCAGAAAGTGAAGAAGACTTAAAGGGCTTATTATTAAAAGTTAAGGAACAGAACAAAAAGATGGGCCTGTATTTGAATGTCATAATAATAATAATGTTGGTATTTGCTAAGCGCTTACTATGTGCAGAGCACTGTTCTAAGCGCTGGGGGAGATACAGGGTAATCAGGTTGTCCCACATGAGGCTCACAGTCTTAATCCCCATTTTACAGATGAGGTAACTGAGGCACAGAGAAGTTAAGTGACTTGCCCACAGACACACAACTGACAAGAGGCGGAGCCAGGATTCAAACCCATGACCTCTGACTCCCAAGCCAGTGCTCTTTCCACTGAGCCACACTGCTTCTCATCGTGAAAAGAAAGATCATATCAACTGGAAATTTTAACGCATTTATAATGGATGAAGAGAAGATTGAAATAATTGACAATCTTTCTCTCCTGGGATCGATAATCAATAATAAAGGAAATAGTAGCCAAGAAATACGCCGAAGATTAATGTTAGGAAGACTAGCTATGAGGAGCCTGGAAAGAGTCATGAAATGTCCTGATGTAACGATTGCCACAAAAATGCAAATTGTCAACTCTTTGGTATTTCCAGTGACAATGTAAGGACCCGAAAGCTGGACAGTAAAAAAAAACAGGATAAAAAGAACATCAATTCTTTTGAAATGTAGCGTTGGAGAAGGCTTTTAAGAATACCATGGACTTCCCGAAAGACAAACAAATGGATTTTAGAGCAAATTAAACCAAAGTGGTCTTTGGAAGGCCAAATGACTCGACTTAGATTAGCGTATTTTGGAAACATAAGCAGGAGGATTAACTCTCTGGAGAAGACACTTATGCTAAGAAAAGTCCAGGGAAAACGTGGAAGAGGCAGACCAGCAGCTAGATGGATAGAGACCATAACAAAGACAGTGGAAGAACCATAGAAAAGTTGAGGATTATGGCAGAGGACGGGACATTCAGGAGAAAGTATATCCATGGAGTCGCTATGAATCGGAAACAACTCCTCGGCACTTAATAATAATAATAACAATGGGGGCAGCTCTCCTGCTAAGATTTTTTTCTAGCCAGGGGGCAGTTCTGCTTGGATCTTTTCCCTTCCTCCATTCCAAGAGGCCAAAATAGCCCTGATCCTGAAAGTCTCCATTTCAAGGGGATGACCCTTAGTGATGTTCCAGTAACCCCAAAGCTACCAGGTTTCATTTTCCCTTCTCAGGACAAACTGAAGCTTCCCAGATATCACTGCACCTTCCCAGCTCCTGCAAAATTCCCCGTTTCACTATTCACCCCCATCCTCTCCCTGTAAACTCCTCTCAGCAAAGCTCACCACTCATCTAGCTCCTCCCCAGCACACCTTAGGCACACAGGCCGACCACCCTGGACCCTCCGAACGACCCAAACCAAGCTCTGGAGTTGGGGGAAGGGCAGTTATCTGGGGAGAAGGGGTTCGATCTGTCCCGACAAATCAGCTCTCAGATGGAATCGTAGACGTCCCCAAGAGGCACTGGGCTGGATTAAGTAACCTCTTCACTTTCCAGTGCTCAGATCCCGTGACCAGTTAAAGGTTTCTGCTCTCTGATTTAGGTATCTCCCATTCTTGCACTCATCAAAAAATGGGAGGTCATAATGGCATCCATTTGGAACTCCAGGAGTTAAACATGCACACAAGCACAGACCCTCACATATACTTGCACACATACTCATGTATGTAAACACATACACACTCAGAAGCACACACACACACACACACACACTCCCCAATAAGAAAGAGGATAAAAGGCAGTCAACACTTAGCCCAGAGTCTTTGTCTTGCCCAGAAACAGAATGGCCATCAGGACTTCTGCTCTACCTCAGGCCAAGGCAGTAGCCGGCAGTCAGGTAGCCATGAGGAAGGAACAGCTGGCAGTCAGGTAGCCATGAGGAAGGAACAGCTGGCGGTGGGGTCAGCAGAGAGACAGGGGTGGCTGTCCAGAGAAACTCTCTTTCCCCTATCCCTGTGGAAACTCCAGTTTGACCCCTGGGCCTCCAGGAAACAGCCAGGAAGAGGATAAGGTGGCCAAAACTGTCTTGAAAAAGGAGTGTGGATTAGCTGGGGGCGTTCACTTACCTGCGCTCTTCTTATCAGCCTGGCTGCGGATAATCAAGACAGCAATGCCTGCACACCCACAGCGGAGCCACCTCATGATTCCAGCTGCTGCATGGAAAGCCCCTGGACGTCAGTGACTCTCACAGATTGCCCTTCACTGACAGTGCTCTTCCTGGCAGAAGAAGCAGTGCCTCTTCCTGCCTTAACTCTGCCCTCTCCTCCGCAGGCTAAACTTCTTTTCTTCCCTCATTGATACCCATGCCCGTCACCCCCACCAATTGTTCCGGACCTTTAACTCTCTCCTTAGGCCCCCTGTTCCTCCCCCTCCCCCATCCCTCTCCCCCAATGATCTGGCCACTTACTTCATCACGAAAATTAACACAATCAGGTCTGAGCTCCCCAGAGTCACCCCTCCCTCTCCTGCCTCCCCCCCACCCCTCTCCCCTACTTTCCCATCCTTCCCTGCAGTATCCTCAGAGGAGATCTCCCCCCTCCTCGCAAGTGCCACCCCCTCCACCTGTGCCTCAGACCCCATTCCTGCTCACCTTATAAAAACCATCGCCCCTGCCCTCCTCCCCTCCTTAACTTCTATCTTTAACCACTCACTCTCCAATGGCTTCTTCCCCTCTGCCTTCAAACATGCCCATGTCTACCCCATCCTAAAAAAACCCTCTCTCGACCCCACTTCCCCTTCCAGTTATCGCCCTATCTCCCTACTACCCTTCTTTTCCAAGCTCCTAGAACAAGTCGCCTACACTCGCTGCCTAGAATTCCTTAACTCCCATTCTCTCCCAGACCCCCTCCAATCTGGCTTCCGTTCCCTCCACTCTACCGAGACTGCTCTCTCTAAGGTCACCCACAACCTCCTTCTTGCCAAATCCAATGGCTCCTACTCTATCCTAGTCCTTCTTGACCTCTCAGCTGCCTTTGACACTGTTGACCATCCCCTTCTCCTCCACACCTTATCTCACCTTGGCTTCACGGACTCCATCCTCTCCTGGTTCTCCTTTCATCTCTCTGGCCCGTCATTCTCGGTCTCCTTCGCAGGCTCCTCCTCCCCCTCTCATCCTCTAACTGTTGGGGTTCCTCAAGGGTCAGTTCTTGGCCCTCTTCTGCTCTCCATATACACTCACTCCCTCGGTGAGCTCATTCGCTCTCACGGCTTCAACTCTCATCTCTATGTAGATGACACACAGATCGACATCTCTGCCCCTATCCTCTTCCCCTCCCTTCAGGCTCGTATCTCCTCCTGCCTCCAAGACGTCTCCACCTGGATGTCTGCTCGCCACCTAAAACTCAACATGGTCAAAACGGAGCTCCTCATCTTTCCTCCCAAGCCCTGTACTCTTCCTGACTTCCCTATCACTGTGGATGGGACGACCATCCTTCCCGTCTCTCAGGCCCGCAACCTCGGTGTCATCTTTGACGCGGCTCTCTAGTTCACCCCACACATCCGATCTGTCACCAAAAGCTGCCGGTCTCACCTTTATAATATTGCCAAGATCCGCCCTTTCCTCTCCACCCAAATGGCTATCTTACTGGTACAGGCTCTCGTAATATCCCGGCTGGATTATTGTGTCAGCCTTCTCTCTGATCTCTCTTCCTCTTGTCTCTCCCCTCTCCAGTCTACTTTTCACTCAGCTGCCCGGCTCATCTTCCTGCAGAAACGCTCTGGGCGTGTCACTCCCTTTCTTAAAAACCTCTAGTGGTTGCTTATCAATCTCCGCACGAAACAAAAACTTCTCACTCTAGGCTTCGAGGCTCTCCATCACCTTGCCCCCTCCTACCTCTCTTCTCTTCTCTCTTTCTACGGCCCACCCCGCATGCTCCGCTCCTCTGCCGCCCACCTCCTCACTGTCCCCCGTTCTCGCCTATCCCACCATCGACTCTTGGGCCCCGTCCTCCCGCGGTCCTGGAATGCCCTCCCTCCTCACCTCCGCCAAACTAATTCTCTTCCCCTCTTCAAAACTCTACTTAGAGCTCACCTCCTCCAAGAGGTCTTCCCAGACTGAGCTTCCCCTTTTCCCCCTGCTCCCTCTGCTCACCCTCTACCTCCCCTTCACCTCCCCTCAGCTATGCCCTCTTTTCCCCCCTTTCCCTCTGCCCCTCCCCCTCTCCCTTCTCCTCCCCTCAGCACTGTGCTCGTTTGCTCAATTGTATATATTTTCATTACCCTATTTATTTTGTTAATGGGATGTACATCACCTTCATTCTATTTATTGCTATTGTTTTAATGATATGTTCATCCTCTTGATTCTATTTATTGCTATTGTTTTTGTCTGTCTCCCCCGATTAGACTGTAAGCCCATCAGTGGGCAGAGACTGTCTCTATCTGTTGCCAATTTATACATTCCAAGTGCTTAGTACAGTGCTCTGCACATAGTAAGCGCTCAATAAATACTATTGAATGAATGAATGGCAGAAAAGGCCTGGCTTCTCCAAAAGAAAAGGGCTGAGATGGCAAAAGGGAAGTACAGGGACAGAGGTTCAAGAGTGGATGCCCCAGAGGCAGGGGGATGGACCAGGTGACCAAGGTCCCTGCCAACCTGAGAGGTTTAGGGTCTTTTGACATCTCTCCTGCAACTGTTCACCCTTGCTCTCCTGCTAAGATGCTAAGCTGTTCTGGTTCTGTTCTAGGTGGGAATTCGTTCTGTCTCTCTCCCTGTGTTTATGTGGGTTAGGGAGAAGTTGGGGAGAAAGGGAGAGCACAGAAATACAAATTTAGGAGATAATATGACCTAGTGGAAGGAGCACAAATCTGAAACTAAACAGATATTCATTCTAGTCCCACCTCTGTCACTGGCCCGCTGAACATCCATGGACAAAACTTCTAAATCTCTTCTGCACCTCAATTTGGTCAGCTGAGAAATGACTAGAGTATTTATTAAGTGCTTACTATTAATTCATTCATTCACTAGTATTTATTGAGCTCTTACTATTTACAGAGCACTGTACTAAGCCCTTGGAATGTACAATTCGGCAGCAGATAGAGACAATCCCTGCCCAATGACGGACTCACAGTCTAATCGAGGTGAGGTAAGTAATCTAATTACTTGGTGCTTAAGCACCACGATAGGTATGAGAGCATCAAATTAGACACAGTGCTGTCCCACTCAGGGTTCCCAATCTATTTTATTCCCATTTTACAGATGAGGAAACTGAGATCCACAGAGGTGAAGTGACTTGCCTAAGATCATACGGTGAGGGGGAGGGGGGGCAGTGGCAGGGGTGGGACTAGGCCTCTGGTTTTCCAACTCCCAGTCCTGTTCTCTTTCCACTACACCATGCTGCCTCTGAGGCCAGTAAATTAATGTAAAAGAGCTTTGGAAAAAAATAAAACCATTCTACTAATTCTGGTGTTATTACCTGGCTTGTCCTAGCCTTCATGTCTGAAGATGCCTCTCCAGATATTAAATGTCATCCACACGAGTGGTCAGTAGAGAAGCAGCGTGGCCTAGTGCAAGGAGCCCAGGCCTGGAGATCGGGGGAATCTGGGTTCTAATCCCAGCACACCCACTTGTCTACTCTGTGACCTTAGGCAAGTCATTTAACTTCTGTGCCTCCGTTTTCTTATCTGTAACCTGTTCTCCATCCCCTTAGATTGTGAACCTCATGTGGGACAGGAACCATGCTCAACTTATTTATTCTACTTCGACCCTAGTGCTTAGAATACTGTTTGGTACATAATAAGCACTTAACAAATACCATTATTATTAGTAGTAATATAATAATAATAATAGCTGTATAAGTAATTATTGTCAGGATGAAAGGATCACTGTTTCTCCCTCCCACTGTGGCCACCTCAACATTCCCACTTACTGCCTTCTGGGCCTAGAGCTGTTTTCCCAACCACCTCTTGCTCTCACCATCTCCCATTAGCCTTGGCTGTCACCCCGATTCCTGCTTGCCACTACTCTGTCATTCCAGTGGGACCAGTCCCAGCCTCCTAGCAGGGGGATACCTAATCCCACCTGAACCTGGAGCCCTTGGAATAATGATAGCTGTGATGTTTGTTCAGTGCTTACTATGTGCCCAGGGTACAAAGCATTTGTAATTGTGTAGAGTGCAATTTGATTGGGCGCAGTCCCTACCCCATGGGGGGCTCACAGTCTAAGGAGTTGAACTGAATCCCCATTTTACAGATGAGGAATCTGAGCAGGCCCAGGAAAGTCAAATGACTTAGCCAAGGTCCCACAGTAAGCAAATAAATGGTGGAGCCAGGGTTAGAACCCAAGATCCCTGACTCCCAGGCCCATACTCTTTTTTACTAGGCCACTACTGCTCGACCACTTGTCCCTGAAACTGCTCTCGATGTCCTGCTGCTTGGGCACAGCTAGTCCAGCTTTCTGCTTTGGGCATAGCTAGTCCCTGGCAGCTCCCTGGGGCCCAGAAACTGGGTTAGGATTAAAGTGAGGAGCTGATTGGTATCATCAGCATCAGGGTGGCTTCATGCGGTGCCATCCCTCCTGCTCTCTGCTGTCAGGTCTCTGCAGGGTGCCGGGGGGGGGGGGGGGGGGGGCGGTGTTGGAAGATATTCCTGCTGGCAACTCCCTCCTTATGCAATCATGACCATCCCCTGGATAGGCAGAACCTTCTGCTCCTCTTTCTCCTCCTCCTCCTCTTTCTCTTTCTCCTCTTTCTACTTGTCCTCCCCCTCCTTCTTCCCTCCCTCTCAACCACGAGCCTTCCCCGATTGTCCCAAGTAGCCCCAGGATGGAGGGAGAAGAGGAGAAGGCCCTGGGTGGCTTTGGAATTCTTTGATAACAATATGAGAGATCGTGTCAGCTCCCAGTCCGGGGACCCCTGGCACCCTCCAGGGACTCAAACGAGGCCACAGACTATCCATTTTCGGGGTCAAGGTGAGAGATGACCAATGATTTCTGGGCTGAGGGGGCAAAGAGGGTCGCTCCATCTAGAGGTGGGGGATGGAGGTCCCCGGGTGGGCTTAGAAATGAAGATAGACTAGTGGAAAGAGCTTGGGCCTGGGAATCAGAGGACCAGGGTTCTAATCCCAGCTCTGCCACGTGCCTACTGTGTGACCTTGGGTAAGTGTATCAACTTCTCTGTGCCTCACTTACCTCATCTGTAAGGCTGGGATTCAATACCTGCTATCCCTCCTACTTAAACCCTGAGCCCCACGTGGGACAGGGTCTGTATTTGACCTGATTGTTTTGCGTTTTCCCCCAGACTTAGAACAGGGCTCAACGCATAGTAAAGGCTTAACAAATACCAAAATTATCATTAGGGTCTCTAAGCAAGAGAAGGGGATCAGAAGAACCACTCTGCTTACCCCTCTCTACCCAAACCACTGGCAAAGAACATCAGCTGCCCAGCCTTCTGTGGCCCTTAAGAAGGGAGACAGAAGGCCTGGAAAGATGTGGACCTTACTCTATGCCCCCTGTAACCCCTGGAGCCACTGAGGGCCTCAGTGGAAAGAGTGGAGAGGTAAAATGGGGGCTCCTGAAGCCCCAAGATCCACCACACCAAGGTCGGACCCTGGGCCCAGTCAAGCCCCCAGGGTGGCCCCCACCCTGGTCCCCCATAGCCGCTCCTGGATGCCAGGAGGAGGAGGAGACTATGTGTCTCAAGAGAAAGGGACAGGAGAGAGCAGGGCTGTGGAACCACCTCATCCTTTGGCTGCAGAAAGAGCTGGCGTCCTCCAGAGGGTGAGGTAGGCCAGTGTTTCCAGCAAAGCCCTCCCGATCTCTTCCCTGGCTTCCTTCAAAGTCCAGAGGGGCCTAAGAATGTGGAATCAGAGAGGAACTGAGTAGCAGCAAGGAGCCTGGCCCCAGCATCGTCCCCAGACAACGGGAAATTGGTGGGAGACTTGAGACCCCAAGGGAAGGGTCGTAGAGGGAAGGTTTTGTCTGCAGAGTGGTGGGCAGTGGGGAGGGGAGGGGTATTGTCAGAAGAGCAGAGGGTCAGAGGCTTGGCAGAGAGAGTGTCAGAGTAGCAGAGCGCGGGGGCAGGGGGAGCATGGAAATGGTATCGTGGGTATCATCAGAGAAGCAGAGGTTCCAGGGCCGGGTAGGGAGAGAGTAGTATCAGAGGTGAGGAGGGCCAGGGAGGGGATTGTATTGTCAGAGGAGCCGAGGGTGGGGCAGGGAAGGCAAGACCTGCTTTTGGCATATGGGGCTGGCACAGATATGCCCCACGCCTAAATACCTCTGGTGGGCGAGGCCACAAAGCTCTCCATTAACACAGTCACAGCCGGGACACTTCCTCACCTTCCCCCAGCCCGAGGACTCCAGGCAGACGGGTGTGGGCGAATAGGGCAATTCTTAAAGTTCTCCAGTAGAGACTTCCTATCTCCTCACTTGGAGGCTGATTCAAACATCTGAATACCCTTCTGGTAAGGAAACACTTCTTGGGTCCAATTAGAATCCTTCTTGGAATGTTTTCCCACTTTTCTGTTCACCAGGCCCTTAGGCCCTCCATCCCTTTCCTCCCTCTTATTTATCCTTGCTCCTCTCCCACTAGAGCCCAACTCATGCTCTTTGCCCCTCTCAAGCCAATTACTGAGGCCTCATTCTTGATTCTCTCACCTCCAACCCCTGGCTCATGATGCCCTTCCCCCTGCCTGGAATTCCCTCCCCATTCCACTCTGCCAAACCACAGCTCTCCCCATCTTCAAAGCCCTCCTGAATTCCCACCTCCTCTAGGAGGGAGTGCTTAAAAATAATGACCCCTCACCCCTGAGGCACTTCTGTGCACATCAACTATGGACTCTGCTCTTTAAGCAGTTGTTCCTCTGCTATCTTTCCATTCTCTTCTTCATCCTATATGCCTTTTATTTTAGTGGCTGTTTCTCCACTAGATTGTAAACTCCTTGAGGGCAGGAGTTGCATGCTCTCCCAAGAGTTAAGTACAGTGCTCTGCACCCAGTAGGTGATTTATAAATATTATTGATTGATTAATTGACTGATCAATAAGATGAGCCTCTGTGCAGAGGCAAGACTGGTCTTCTTCATTCCTGACACAGTCGAGCAGAAACTTCAGAAGCCCTCTAGACAGACCGGCCCCACTCCCAAAGACACACAAGAATATTCTTCACAGTTCCTACCCCCTACCCAATAGTAATCTAGTAGTAGAAATAATAATCATATTTACTGAGCACACACTTTGTGCAGAGCACGGTACTAAACACTAGCAGAAAACACATCTCGGAGGGAATCAGACCGTTCCTATCCATCTGAGGATAAGGAATGGGGGAAGGGCCGGAGAATCAGATCCCCAAAGAAGGATGACACAATAGAAACACAAAAAACAACACTTAGGACAAGGGTAGTGATCTCTGCTGAAAGAGGGACAGGGCATCAGGGTGCGGAGGCTTGGAAGAGCAGAGTCTCGGGTTCCTCATGGCTCGGAGCCCGACGATCCCAGAAGAGGCTGCAGCTGCAGTCACAGTCATGGCAGCAGCCCCAGTCTCCCCAGCCTCCTGGATGTGGGCATGGCCTCACGCCTCCCCCATTCCTCGCCTTCCTGACTGGAGCTGGAGGGGATTTGGGGACTCCTAAGGGTGATGGGACCAGGGCGGGGGTGCAGGAAGGGGGCTCTCACCTAAGCAGCACCTCTCCTCCCACCTCTAGTAGGAGGTTCAGACTCTGTTTTTCATGGTATCAGATTCTGGAAACTCCTGCACAACTGGCAGAAAGGATTTTCCCTCTAGGCTATCGAATCAATCAATCGGTGGAATTTCTTGAGTGCTTGCTGAGTGCTGATCCCTGTCCTGAGCACCTGGGAGAGTGCAATAAAATAGAACGGTTAGACGTGACCCCTGCCCACGGCCAGCTTAGTCTACAGGGGGACATAGTCGTTCAAATAGATTCCAGATGGGGGAAGCAGCAGATCCTATGGATATGGGTGCAAGTGCTGTGGGTGACTACCTAAGTGTTTAGGGGATTTGGACCCAAGGGCCTAGATGATGCTTGAGGGAGGGATTTTGGGGGTGGGATGGGGATAAGAAGTTAGTCAGGGAAGGCTTCCTGGAGGAGATATGATGTTTTCCAAAGGTACAGACTCAAGTGCATAGATGATGCAGCAGGGAGAAGAAATAGGGGAAATGAGGAAAACTTAATCAGGGAAGGCCTCTTGGAGAACAGCTTGCAAGTTCATTCGATCCATCACATTCCCAAGGAAGCGCCATCCACAAGCTTCCCTAAGCCTCTGCGTCCCTTCAGCCGTACCACCACAGCCCCTTGAGAAAGTCACCTAGAGGGAGGAGCTCCTGGCTGGAAGTCCCAGGTTTTGAAGGTCCATGTGACCTTGGGACAGTCACTTCCTCCCTCCAGGCTTTAGTTTCCCCCTCCATATAATAAGAATTTGCCTCATGCCCTGCCCCTCCCCACTGCTCAAGACTGGTGCGGGGCTGAGCGAAACGGTGATGGAAGAGCGCTTTGAGCTCTTCCCAAAAGAGGCGCCACAGAAATCAAGGGTGAAATCATCAGTAATAACAAGGGCAGTCCTCCAGCCCGGGATGCTGTTCAAATTGAGGGCGATGACTCGTACCTCCCCTTCTCCTGTGGCCAAGAACAAGAGGAAGTGGCCTGAGACTGAAGCATGGGGGATTAAGGCTAGACAAGAAGCTCTTCTTTAGTGCTCGTAAGGGTTGCCGAAGGTTGGGGCGGGTGGCGGAGGAAGGGGTGTGGCACCTCCTTCTTTTGTGGGCTGGGAGAACGGGAGAGGCGTCCGGAGGGAGAAATGAAATTCCTGACCCTGGCTTGCTGAATCGCATGACCCTCCCCGTCTCGCTTCCCTAGCTGCTGGCGACTCCACTCCACCCCACTTAGCTCTGGGCTCAACTGCCTGCCTCCCACACTCCCCACCGCCCCCGACCTGGACCGCCCACCCCAATCCTCTCTGCCAAACCACAGCTTTTTCCTCCTTCAAACCCTGTTGAGGTTCACCTCCTCCAGGAAGTCTTTCTGGATAACCCCAGATGAAACTGGTTAACCCCCACTTGGCTCGACTCACGCTAACCACTCCAAATCCTCAGAAATCCAGCTGCCTTCCTTCCACCCCAATCTCTCCTTGCCCTCTCCCACCCCAATGTTATAGGCCTAGGTGGGTCCCTCCGCCGAGTGCCTGAACCAAGTGCCGGTGCCAGGCCCAGACATGGTGTGTGTTCTCCAGGTGTTCATCTGGATGGAATCCCCCATTGGGCTGTCCATTCCTGATGGACGCCCGGATCGATGGGCTGAAATGCAGCCCTCCCTGCAGGCAGGGGGCTGGACTAGATGACCTGGAGGTGGCTCTGGAAAATCAGAGTCTCTGTCTTTGATCAGAAGCGGTACTCTAGAAGTGAGTCTCCTTGGATCTAGGATCCAGCTGTCTCTGGTTCAATGCAATCAATGCCCCCCCACCCTTCCCATCTCCCAACACGGAGATCACACACACACACGCACGCACGCACGCACGCATGCATGCACGCACTCCTGTCCTGGCTCCATTCCCCAAATGCACAGCATGTGGATATCTAAAGAGCAGAGTGGAAGTCTGGCGGGGTCCCAAGCTCCAGCATTCCAGGGGCCATTAGGTCAACCACATGCAGCGGAACACTTCTCTAGCGTGGGCCAGCTGGTCAGCTCTGGCCCACATCCCCTCCCCCACACCCTCCCCATTCCGCTGCCTGATGGGTAAATCCAACCCTGCTGCTCATGGCCTGGATAGGACCTGGTGGGACAAGGACTGGGTCCAACCTGATGATCTTGTATCTGCCCAAGTGCTTAGTTTAGTGCTGGGCACTTAACGAATACCTTAGAACAAATAAAATAAAACAGAGACCACAGTCACCTTTCTCATTACTGTGGGGGCTGGCCAGGGGGGCAGGAGGCTGGAAGCAATAAGGATTGGTGGGATGGTGAAAGTCCAGAGCCCCACAGTCTCATCCCTTGACCAGGAAGCACTGCATGATTTGAGGAAATTACTTAACCCCTCTGGGCCTTCCTTTCCAGAGTGGTCAGGAGAGGGTCCGAAGAACATTACATCTCTTTCTCAACCACCTGGTAGAAGTGGAAGAGGTCATGGGGAGAAACCCTCTGCCGGCCTCACCTTCCTCCCCAGCTGGCCACGGAGAACCATCCAGCCACACAGCCCTGTTTGGGGACAAGGTGACAGGCGTCTCCTGCTACAATTGCTACATAATAATAATAATAATAAATAATTATGGTATTTGTTAAGCCCTTACTATGTGCCAAGCACTGTTCTAAGCACTGGGGTAGATACAAGGTTATCAGGTTGACCCACATGGGGTTCACAGTCTCAATCCCCATTTTACAGATGAGGTAACGGAGGCACAGAGAAGCTAGGTGACTTGCCCAAGGTCACACAGCAGACAAGTGGCGGAGGCAGGATTAGAACTCATGACTTCTGATTCCCAGGCCCGTGCTCTTGCCACTAGGCCATTCTGCATCCGCCATCATCCAGGAAACATGAACTCTGCTCCAACCAAGCCCTGAGGGGAAAATCTTGCTCAGAAATGTCCCATTGAAGAGAGATGGAAACTGGCCCAGAGAGGCCAAGGAACTGGCCAGGGGTCACTCAGCATCTCGGGGACAGAACAGGGTGGAGAATCCTAGGTCCCCTCTTCCCTGATCACCTGCCACACTGTGCCTATAGAGAAAAGAAAGGAAATTCCTTCTGACCATAGGCGTTCTCTCCAAACCAACTGGGAGCCGGGACAGGCCAGGGGTGAGGTCATCGGGGTGGACAGCGTGGGAAACGGAGCAGCACCTGCCCTTGTTCTGCTGACTCACCAGGGTCAGATCATCTCTCCTAAAAACGTTCTTGGTCTTCCTGATAGCATCCCTCGGAGAGCGGGAGGGCGTGGAGGAGGCAAGGGGTTGGTTGACTCAGAGACACAGATGGGGACAGAGACAGAGAGAGACAGTGATAGAGACACAGACAAGGACAAAAGCAGAGCTGGAGAGGTGGACATGGAGATAAAGAAACAGCATCAGAAGGACAGAAAGGCAGAGATGGGCCCAGAGGCTTTGCCAGACTATCCAAGAAAGGGGCACCCCTGCCTTCCCCATCTCTGTTTTAGGTGGACCCCATGAAGTCGTTTCCACTCAAAGATGAATTGCTCCTAAGGGACAAATAGGAACAACCAGGCATGTTTTATTGTTGGGGAAACTGAGGCACAGGGAAGGATTGGGCCATGGTCGCACGGTGCATCAGTGGGCAGACCTGGGATTATGCCCTGCCTGGAGGGCCCAGTCCCCCAAGGCCTGATGGGTTTGCCCAGGACTATTCATTCTATCCCCTGGCTTCTGGGACACGTTGTACCAGAAGGCCCCCCGGGACATCTGACCTTGCCCAGCCACTGCATTGGAACCCTCCCCGATCCTACTGCAGGAGAATTTTGCTGATGTGTCGAAGCTCCACAGTACTGCCATGTAAAGCAGGTCTGAAATTCAGGCTAACGGGGATGTAGGGAGAGAGAGGTTTATAGCATCAGAGACCAGGGAAAGATGTTGGAAGTCCGCTCGGCCCAGCCCTGGGCTCAATATTTCCAGGTTCAGAAACCCACCCCCGCTAGCCCCCCATCTCTCCTGCAGTCTCCCATTCAGGGCTGACTCTCCCGATGGCTCCAACTGTTGGTATTCTCCAGGCCTCTGGACGGATTGGCGTGGGCTGGTCCGGTCTCTGGGAAGGAACCGAATCCTGAACCAGTAATTCAGGTTTTGGGTTAATCCTAAATGGCCCCAGAGCTTCTCTCTGGGCCGTGGGGTTGATCCAGGGCCACTCCCAGGTGGAGGCGTCTGCGTTGACCTCGAGAGCAATGGCTGACCGCATCAGAAGGGCCGGACGCCCACGTGGTCCCTAAGCGGGGAGGTTGCTGGGACCCTGGGCCGACCAGTGGCCCCAGGCAGAGGGCAGTAAGTGTCTCCGGGGATTTAACTGATTGTCAGAGGCTGGTCTGCCCCGAACTTCTCCCCACCCAACCAGGCACCGAGGGCTGAGGTCTCCTGCACCACCTTCAGAGAGAGGGCGGGTTCCCGGGAGCTGAGGTCCTCCACACACAGGGGAAAATGAGTCCGAAGCAGGTGCCAGCATGAGCTGGCTAGGCGCCCCCGTCCCTCACCCCCCCAGTACTTGAGGGCGGAAACTCCCCATCTCCACAGCTCTGCCCTGGGCAAATTGGGGCTCACCAACGGAATCCCCATCACAGGTGCAGTGAGGGATCGTACACACCCATCCCCGCCCCCAGTTCCCGGGGACCGAAAGGGCCTAACATTCCCCGGGGCCCAGCTGAGGGAGCAGAGCTGTGGTCCCCCCCAGCTGTCTGGGTCTGGGCTGGGCTTTGTGCCTCGCTCAACCCTGCTTCCCACTGGACCCGAGAGAGCATCTGAGTGGAGCTGGAAAGACCCCAGATTGAGCAACTAGTTAGCTAGCTCTGAACAGCCTATGCCCCCCTCCAGCCTCAGCCTGCTGGTTACCTGACTAAAGGACCCTCCCATGCTTGCCCCCGGGTCCCTTCCTCCCTCTCCACCTCCAACGTCCCCTTCTCCTAATTTCGCTGCATTAGTGTTCTGGGGCCCTGCCCAACCAGCCTGCTCGTCCATCCCCGCCCCAAGTCCCCACCTCCTGCCATCCCTCCCACCCAGAAGGCCTCCCCGGCACCCCCCAGAATATGCCCTCCCTTCCCTCAGAATGCCACTAAAGCACATCTCCCCCCCCCGCCTCCTCCTGGAAGCCCACCCAGGTTAACGCCAGTCCCTTGGATTATCCCGGCACTGTCCCCTCCTCAGTCATTCAGCCCTTGGCATTGTGGCATGGTTCTGTAACGGACCTGCTGCCGCCTACACCCTGATGTATAGTTTCTTGATTTACGCTTCTACTCTGGCTCCCTTTTCTTGCCTCTCGGAGTTGTTCTGTGCAATTTTCTTTCATGTCCATAGGTTTTCTACCCTGCCTGGCCCTCCCTCTGCTTGGAGGGGATGGGTCCCCTTGGCCCTTCCCTCCCCACAGCCTTCCCACGGCTCTCTTCCAACCGTGGCTCCGGCCAGGCCCGACCCCAGCGATCACTCCACCCATCAACCAACCTGGATCAAGACCTGAAATGACCATCCAACCCAGCTCCCTCTCCGGAGCAGAACTCCACTTGAGCCCCCCTAGCCTGGGGGTAGCCGGCCTTTCTCTTTGAATTGCCTGGGCCAGCCTCAACTGGACTGAGCAATTCCCCAGTACCCACACACTCTGATCACCCCTTCCAATGAGCCTCCTTCCAACTCTCCCACTCTTTCTTCTGCCCGAAGCTCCCTCCCTCCCTCTTCAGCTCTGCCAAATTCCCAACTCTCTCCGCTTTCAATTCCCTCCTAGAAACTCATCTCCTCTGGAAAGTCTTCCTGGTTGATCCCTGCGATTTTCCTCTTCCTGCTCCTCCTTCAGCCAGGCCGACTCTTGGGGTCTGTTTATCTATTCATTATTTATTTATTTATTTATTTACTTCATTGTTTACTTTTGTTTCCATCCTTTGAACCTACGCTCTTACTCTTTTACCTACCATTTGTATGACAATTTGTGTCAAACTGGCATCACCATTAGATGGTGAGTTACTTAAAAATGTGAGTGGTGTGTTGCTTCTGTCAATATGCTCCCTGTCTCAAGTGCCCAGCCCTGATTTCTGCACCCAAAGACTCCCAGTGTTGTGTTCTGGGCACACCCAGGAGGTATCCATTACAGTGCCCTACACAGGAGGCACTCATTCATGCATTCAGTCATATTTATTGAGCACTTAATGTATGCAGAACACTGTACTAAGCGCTTGGGAGAGTGTGCTATAACAATAAACAGACACATTCCCTACTCACAGCAAGCTTACAGTCTAGAGTGGGAGACAGACAATTAATATAAATAAATAAATTACAGATATGTATATAAGTGCTGTGGGGCTGGGACGGGGTGGGGGATAAATAAAGGGAGCAAGTCAGGGAGACGCAGAAGGGAGTGGGAGAAGAGGAAAGGGGGGCTTAGTCAAGGAAGGCCTCTTGGAGGAGATGGACTTTCAATTAGGCTTTGAATGGGGGGAGAATCATTGTCGGATACGAAGAGGAGGGATGCTCCAAGCCAGAGGGAGGACGCGGGAGAGCGTTTGGCAGCAAGATAGATAAGATCGAGGTGCAGCGAAAAGGTTAGCATTAGAGGAGCAAAGTGTGCCGGCTGGGTTGTAGTAGGAGAGTAGCGAAGCAAGATAGGAGGGGGCAAGACAATTGAGTGCTTTAAAGCCCAAATCGAGGAGTTTTTGTTGAAAGTAGAGGTGGATGGGCAACCGCTGGAGTTTCTTGGGGAGTGGGGAAACACATACTGAACTTTTCTGTAGAAAAATGATCCAGGTAGCAGATGAAAGCTTGGATTGGGGTGGGGAGACAGGAAGCTGATACAATAATCAAGGTGAGAGAGGATAAGTGATCATACTAACTGGGTATCAGTTTGGATGGAGAGGAAGGGGAGGATTTTAGTGATGTTGTGAAGGTGGATCAGGCAGGATTTAGTGATGGACTGAATATGTGGGTCGAGTGAGAGGAGTCAGGGATAATGCCAAGGTTACGGGCTTGTGAGACAGGAAGGATGGTGGTGTTATCTTCACTGATGGGAAATTGACAGTGCGCCTCCTTCAGCAGAGACCTTGTCAATGCTCTACCCCTAGCAGGAGTACAGTTGAGTGCTGTGCACACAGCAGGGACTCAGTACAGTGCTCTGCACTGTAGGCAACCAGTACATAGTAAGGACCCAGCACAGTGCTCTGCACACCGCAGGTGTCCAGTCAATGTCCTAGGTATGGTTGTTAGACACCCACTGCGTGGGCGGTCATTCAGACCCCTCCTCTGTGCCCAACCCAGCCCCTATGGCCCCGGCGAGTCCCAAGAAGGCCCAGTGGGAAGTGTGGGCAGCGTCTCCCCAGGCGGGGATCTTTGTGAGTGGTTGGGCCGTAGAGGATGATCCCCAGGGCAGGCTGGCATCAGCGGGGGATTAACCCTGAAAGTGGTTTGCCCAGGGGACACTGCTGTTGACTTGCTCTGATTCTTGCCACCCGCCCCCCATGAACCCCCGGCTCCTCCCTACTGGTAGCCTTGGGCCTGTGCGTTCAAGAGGGCCATCTCCATCTCTGGATGGTAGTAACGGTCACAGTTACTAAGTGCCTGCTTGGCATGGGGCACTTTACTAGACATGTCCCCAGCTTTTGCCCTCTGCAGGCCTACCCGAGACCTCTTCCTGTTCCACCTTCTCCCCGCACCTCCCAGCTCCACCGGGACACGTTTGCCCACCCCCGCCCCCCAAAGGCCCGACTCAGTGGGTTATGGGGGTTTCTGGGCAGTGCTGGGGCTGGAACCAGAGGGGCAAGGTGGAAATTCCCTGCTTTTTATCTTCCTCAAACCCAATTTGGGGAAGGGTCACTCTGCAGAGCCTAATTGGTCCCAAGCTGGCTCGAATGATCTGTGGGGAAGACAGTCACGAGACCCTGCAGCTTGGGAGGGGCTACCAGTCCTGTCAAGATCAGCCTTCCTCATCTTGGTCTCACCAAGCTCCTCTCCTCCATCAGAGCTTCCTAGAAAGCCACCTCCTCCAGGCAGCCTTCCCTGATTGTCATCATCCACCCCCAAATGCACACACACACACACCATGCCCTCTCAACCATCAGCTGCCTCAAAACTCATGGATTTATTTATTTGGTATTGTCATTCGGGTCTGTGATTGATAATGGTACACCCCCACTAATAATAAAAATAATAATATGGGAATTTATTATGCACCAAGATAGCATTGGGGCAGATATAAGATAAGCAGGTCAGGCACAAACCCCAACTCATATAGGGCTCACAGTCTAAGTAGGAAGGAGAACAGGTAGTGACTCCCCATTTTACAGTCGAGGAAACTGAGGCCCAGAGAAGTTAAGCCCAATTTTGCATAGCAGAGAAGTGGCAGAGCCAGAATTGGAACCCAAGTTCCCTGACTCCCAGGCCCTTGCTCTTTACACTAGGCCCTGCTGCTTCCACTCTCCTCTAATGTGGAGGTTCCATCCATGACGAGAGCTACGTTAAGGAAGACGAACGTAGTTGTACGTGAGCCTCGAATGCTGATGCATACGGGCTCACGAGTTTTCTTCTGGCATCACATCACATTCTACCCAGACATATTCACACCGTGAGATGAATACTCTCTAAATCCCTAAAGGCAGTCAAGCTACTGCCTACTGAAAATGCATGTCGTGGAAGAATCTAGAAAATATTCATCAGACTTGGTCTGAGGTCTCCCCACTCAGACCGTAAGCTCCTAGAATACCAGAACTGAATCTTTTACTTGTTTTTGTTTCCCAGACCTCCACTACAGTGCTCCTCAAACAGTAGACACCCAGTACAGTGCTCTGAACTCAACAGGTGGTCAGAATAGAATCCTTCACAGAGTAGACACCCAGCACACAGTAGGTCCTCAGGAAGTGATAGAGGAAGTGATTGACTCAGTTCAGAGGAACTCTGTGTACAGTAGACACCCAGCTCTCTGTACACGGTTGGTGCTCAGTACTGCGATTGACGCACAGTAAGTGGTTCATACAGAACTGTTCTCTCCATGGCACCTAGGACAGTGCTCTCTGAACACAGTAGGTGCTCAGTATAAACTATTGGTATTGATCCTGACCTGTCTACCCATCCATGCACATTTCCACCAAAGATCTAGGAGACTGAGTTTCAGCTTAGTCCCAGCCAGAGTCCAGTCAGAGAAGCCCTCTGTGCCTGAATGTAAGACATGCCAAATTGTAAATTCCAAGCACTTAGTATAGTGCTCTGCACATAGTAAGTGCTCAATAAATACAATTAATGAATGAATTAATTAATTCTCTAAAATAATCTCTCTCTTTTCTTCCCTCCCTCCTTGACACATAAGCCTAGTGGAAAGGCAAGGCTCTGGGAAGCAGAAGACCTGGATTCTAATCCTGGTCTTTCACTTGTCTACTGTATGACCTTGGGCAAGTCGCTTTCCTTATCTTAGGAGAATGGTCTCCTACTTAGACTGTGAGTGAGGGTTAGGGACTGTATCTTGTATCTATCCTAAAGCTCAGTACAGTACTTGGTACATAGTACCAGCTTAAAAGATATTATTATTCATTAGTATTAGTAATGAAAGTTATGTCCCCTCTCCCACAGGGGACAGAATCATCGGGATTGACTTGCCATGAAAACCTAGATTTTTCCTCTCTCAGTGGCCCTTAGCACGAGGGGCAGGTGTTTGAGGATGGTGGCTGGGATGGGTTTACAACCCCTAAGTGACTAGGTGGTGTGGGCCATCCCACTACCGGGAAGCTGAGCGTTTTAAGCCCAGCCTGCATCCTTGGGCAGGTCAGGGACCGAAAGTGGCTTTGTCGGACCCAAAGAGGTGAACAGCAGGAGGGAATCAAGTTAAACATCAGAAGGCATCCAAGAGAGGGTGAGGGGTTCCCAACCCTGGCACCAACCCTCTCCAGGACAGACGTCTGTCTTGGATGGGTCAGGCCCGGAGGCAAGGGGCTGGAAACTAATGACCTCTAGGAAGTCTGGGATTCCCCTGACAGAAAAGAGGCTCCCAGGAGGCAAAGTAGGGGTGGAAGAGAGGAGTAGGAGAGAGGAAGAACGAAGGCAAATAGGCCAGGGCAGGGAACCAGAGGACCAGAGAACAAAGCTGGACCAGAGAACAAGGCTGAGTTTCACGCTTCCCCTATCTTCTCACCTGGGTCACCTCACCTCCAAAATCCACAGAGGCACAAGGCACCACTGTGGAAACCTCAGGCAGAGAAGTAGCGCCAGAGAGTGTTCTCAGAGGCCCAGAGATTTCTCCAGAAGTTTGAATTTCCCACCCTGGGACAGTGGCCAAGGAAATACTGCTCTGTTAAAGAGGTTTGAAGGTCCGGGGCGGGGGGGGGAGGGGCGAGCCGGAGAAGGGCACCGGAGAACAGCCAACAGAGTGGGACAGGAGACCTGTAGGTCCCCCACTCCTAAACAAGCCCCACTTCTCCTCTGCTTCATCCAGCTGCCTCCCAGCGTCCCGGCGTGCTCCCAAAAGCCGCTCTCCTCTCCACTCCAAACCCCGGCTCAGGAATCTCATGCCCCTCCTCTCGGCTCCTCTTTTCCCAGAAACAAAACCCATCCAGATAGACTTCATCAGAGTCTCCATGGATGGGGGCTGGCTAGAGAAAGCTGCTGGGAACAGAGCTGTGAATATCAACCAACAAAGGGGCTCCAATCCCCTTCCATCTGGCGAGAGGACACCCTGTCCATAGTCCAAGCTGTTCTCGCCACCACAAGTACCCCCCCCCCCCCCCCCCCCCCTCTCTCTCTCTCACACACACACACACACACAGTGTTGTTGGGCAGGGATGGTCTCTATCTGTTGCCCAATTGTACATTCCAAGTGCTTAGCACAGTGCCCTGCACATAGTAAGCGCTCAATAAATACGATTGAGTGAGTGAGTGATCAATAACTGTCAACGGTCACCAGGTGGGCCAGTAAACAAACACCCAGGTTGGGAGGCTAGGAAGGGAGAAAACCACCCTGCCCAGTCCCCATCTAACTCTTTTCAGACTTCCAGCTCTGATCACTTGGACCCGAAGTGATATTTGTTTAGCATTTGCTCTGCGCCAAGCACTGTGCTAAGTGCTGGGGCAGGTGCAATACTTACCCACTGGTCCCTTTCCCCCATGGAGCTCATGGTCCAAAGGGGAGGGGAAATTGGTATTTCATCTCCATTTCACAATTGAGGGGACTGAGGCCCAGAGAAGGTAAGTGACTTGCCCAAGGTCCGCAACAGATAAGTAGCAGAGTGAGGTTTAGAACTCAAGTCTCAAGAGAGGCACCGTGGCTCAATGGAAAGAGCCCGGGCTGGGGAATCAGAGGTCATGGGTTCAAATCCCAGCTCCGCCACTTGTCAGCTGTGTGACTGTGGTTAAGTCACTTCACTTCTCTGTGCCTCAGTGACCTCATCTGTAAAATGGGGATTAAGACTATGAGCCTCACGTGGGACAACCTGTTTACCCTATATCTCCCCCAGCACTTAGAACAGTGCTCTGCACATACTAAGCGCTTAAGAAGCAGCATGGCTCAGTGGAAAGAATCCGGGCTTGGGAGTCAGAATTCATGGGTTCAAATCCTGGCTCTGCCACTAGGGTGACTGTGGGCAAGTCACTTCACTTCTCTGTGCCTCAGTTCCCTCATCTGTAAAATGGGGATTAACTGTGAGCCTCACGTGGGACAACCTGATTATCCTGTATCTACCCCAGCGCTTAGAACAGTGCTCTGCACATAGTAAGCGCTTAACAAATACCAACATTATTATTATCATTATTATCATTATTAAGTCTCCCGATTCCCAGACCAGGCTCTTTCCAGGAGAAGCTTCTCAGCCTTGTTCAGTGCTCCAGCTAGGCTTGAATTTCTTAGGGAAGAATAAACACTTGGAATGGGGCTCCCATAATCAACCCAACCAGCTCCCTAAAACTCCTTGACTGAGTAGAATGATATTTATATGGCTGATAATGAAGTTATTTTGCATTTTATTACACACACACTGAGCCCTGAAGAAGAGACAGAGGGAGGAGGAGACACGGTTCCTACCATCCTGGGACTGACCGTCTGATGGAGGAGGTAGGACAGGCAAAGATACAAAACAAACAAATACATGCCCTCGTGGAGAGAAGCAGGGGTCTGGAAGTCAGAAGGACCTGGGTTCTAATCCTGACTCTGCCACTTGTCTGCTGGGTGACCTTGGGCAAGTCACTTAACTTCTCAGTTACCTCAACTGTAAAATGGGGATTAAGACTTGTTCTGTGGAACAAGGACTGTGTCCAGCCTGAATGGTTTGTATCTACCTCAGAGCTTAGAACAGTGTCTGACACATAGTAAACGCTTCACAGAGCCCATTATCATCATTTACAACACAAGAGGCAGAAATTTAAAGGCCTGGAAAATCTGTGTAATCAACACGGAAGCGTGGGATTTCACGGTGAAACCTGAAGACTGAGGGTGCCTAGATTGGCTGGAGAGGCTAAAGCCAGCAGGATCAATCTGGGAAGACTTCCTGGAGATGAAGGGTTCAAGCAAACAAGACCCGGGGGCCTCCCCCCACCCACTCTTTTCTCTCCCTTTAGAAACCACTCCCCTACCTGATTCGAAGGCAGCCTGGGGAATGTCCCCAATTTGATTGGCTCAGTGGAAAGAGCCCGGGCTTGAGAGTCAGAGGTCGTGGATTCTAATACCGGCTCCTCCACTTGTCAGCTGTGTGACTTTGTGCAAGTCACGTCACTTCTCTGGACCTCAGTTACCTCATCTGGAAAATGGGGATTAAGACTGTGAGCCCCGCGTGGGACAACCTGATCACCTTGTCTCCCTCCCCAGTGCTTAGAACAGTGCTTGGCACATAGTAAGCATTTAACAAATACCATCATTATTATTATTATTATTATTGTTATTCAGACCAAAATCCGGAGACAAGTCCTCTCCCCTTCCCGCAAGGGTATGGGTAGCATGGTCGCCACCATTGGGTAATTGCCCCGTGGAAAGGAGGTACTTTAAAAATATTTGTGGGGCCTGATTCAACTCCTCAAGTGAGAGTATTTTAACCTGCCTCCCACTTTGGGGTCCCCAGCTGGACAGGCCAAATTTGGGTGCTAAGCATCCCCAGGGCAGGGAGGCGACCTGGCTCTCTGGCCCCACCCTCCGCACAGCCCCAGGGAACAGGGAGTGTGGGTTTCGGGGGATCCACCCTACTCTTCAGGGAGTTCCCTTCGGACCAAACCTTCATGTCCCAGGAAACCAGTTTGCGGGGAGCCGTGGGACAAAAGACGGGTGAAATCCCTGCCGCGCCCCGGGAAGAAGGTGGCCTGTCCTGTCCTCCCACCCTAGGCTGACCACGGCAGCTGACATTCAGTAAGCCAGGGGGAAAAGAGAGTGAAAGACAGGCAGACACAGAGAAAGGAAGATGAGAGATATGGACAGAGACAGGGACAGAGGAGAGAGAAGAGAAATTGAGAGAGGAGAGGGAGAAAGAGAGAGAGGAGAGAGAGAGTTTCCCAACTCCCCAACAGGGAGATGAGATGAGGTAAGCCTTTTCCCACCAGAAAGGGAAGAAGAGCAGGATGAGAACTCAGGACTCTCAGTCCCAGCCCCAGGCCCCAAACACTGGGCCTCACATTGCCCTCCCTTCGCCCTTCACCCCCAATCCCCTGCGGGAGACCAGCTAGCCAGCACATTCCTGCCCCAGACTATATTTAAATGCCGTCAGGGACGGGGCGCCAGCCTATACATCTGCAGGTCTGCAATAAGCATCAGCGGCGAGAGGCCTCCACGGGCCTGGTCCAGAAATAGCCTCTGCCACCCCTGACCTGCCCTTCCTCCATCCCCGCCGCCCCCCCCCACCCGTCGGCAGGTCCTGCTTGCGGCTCGTGGTCCCGACGGCAGGGAATGTCTTTCCTGGGGCTGGAGCACAAGTGTTGCTTGTCAACATCAACAACAACAATAACACCAATCTGGACACCCATGCAGATGGAGGGGCCCTTGGACTGCTGACTCTGGATTGGGTGCTGGCCCTGGGCTGGTGCTGGCCCTGGGCTGGGGGCTGATCATGGCCTGGGTGCTGATTCTGAGCTGGGGCTGGCCCTAGGCTGTGGGGTGTACCTGCGTTGGCTCCTGGTCCTGAGCTGGACACTGTGGGGATATCAGAGGGAGGAGACACGGTCCCTGACCTCAAGCTTGTATCTACCCCGGTGCTTAGTACAATGCCTGGCCTTTAATAAACACTTGACAAATAACATAAAAAAGAAGCTGCCGATGGGAAGATGAGACAAGCACATGCTAACACACTCACTCCCAGAGTACTGAGCACAAGAGGAGGGATAAAGAGGAGAGAACATGCAATCCCTATTCTCTAGAAGATGCCATTCTCTCTCTCTCTCACACACACACACAAACACTCACACTGGACTAGGGACTGAGTAAGGGACAGAAGGAGGAGCAGAAATGGTCCCTGCTCTGGAAATGGTGTCAGTTTTTACAGTGGAGACAGGAGAAACAGAATCACCTAGACATCCCAGGCTTGAGAGGCGAAGGTTCAAATAAACATAAGGAAAGTTCCTTCCCCAAGCAGGGTTTGTGCACATGGAATCTATTCCTACAAGGAGCGATACAGCAGGAAATATCCACAGGTCCCAGAAGACTCGGAATAGATCTGTGCTGGAGCCAACTACGCTGAGTCACTGGAGGGACAGTCAGGGATGGAGAGGGGAGAGGCAGGGGTGTTGAATGAACCGTGCTGGGTCACCGGAGAGAGACTCAAGGATGGAGAGAGGAGAATCAGTTGTGTTGGATGGTCCGGGCTGGGTCATTGGAGGGGCAGGCAGGGATGGAGAGGGGAGAATCAGCAGTGAGGGTTAGTCTGTGCTGGGTCACTGGACAGAGGGTCAAGGATAGAGAGGGGAAAGTCAGGTGTGTTGGATGGTCTGTGCTGGGTCATTTGAGAGACAGTCAAGGATGGAGAAGGGAGAATCAGGGCTGTTGGATGATCCCTGCTGAGTCAGGGATGGAGAGGAGAGATTCGGGGATGTTGGTTGGTCCAACCCCGACCTCGAGGGGGTATGTCCACAAGGGCAGCCTGCATCTGATTTCTCTAATCTACTTTAATGCCTGCCTCCCTCTGTAGACTATAACCTCCTTGGGGGCAGGGATCGTGTCTACCAACTCTGTTGTTCTTTCTCAAGTGCTTAGTATGGTGGCCTGCACTCAGTGAACACTCAAGAAATACAATTGATTGACAGTACAAGACCACCAGTTGTGAGCTTCCTTAACAATGACAGTCTCCAAACATTGTTCATCCCAACACTGCTGTGCTTGGCAGGTCATGGGTGACCAGGCAATATCCAATCAGCAGTTCCGTGGAGAGCTGAAGTGGGCAGTGGAAAGCTAAAAAGATGGAAGACACAGTAGTACAGCATAGTACCACCTCAAACAGCACGGCATCCCACCTGAGACCTGAGGTTCATCCGGGGTGGACGGACTTGCACTCTGCAATCTCCAGAATGGGGGGAGACCTTTATTTCAGGCAAGGTTCAAGACGGTTGTGAGGGGCTAAGATGCAAAAGCTGAAACAACACACAGTGCTGCAAATAACCAACACAACCACACAATAAAACAAAGTTAGGACCTTTGTGTGTGTGTGTGTGTGTGTAAAGTGTAGTGAGGGTGACAGTCTCACACTGGCCTTTCAACCACACAAGCACCATAGGTGACCTTCACCCTCAGCGGGGGTCTTCAAATCCGAAGGCTTCTGCCTTCCCCTCTGTATGAACTTCCCTCCCCCGACTTCCAATCTGCCAGATCACATCCCTTGCCAGCACAACCTTATAAACCCACCTTCCCCGGGAGACCTTCCCTGATGAATCCTTACCTTCTTGGTCATGTTGCCTGATGACCAGCTTTAGCATCCGCCTGCATGGGGGTTCATTTCATTATTTATTCATTCCACTGCCTGTTTTTGTTTTGATCAGCGGCATCTATGGCACCCTTGCTCTTTCACCTCTTGTACGTTTGGCAACACGTTAAATCTGAAACTCTCTAGGAGCTGGTCAGTATAGTCTACTTCTATTGTATGCTCCCAATCAGTTAATTGTATTTATCTGAGCGCTTACCGCAGAGCACTATAGTAAGTGCTTGAGAGAGTACAGAGCAACAGAGCTGGCAGGCACACTCCCTGCCCAAAAGGAGCGCAGAGATGGGGAGACAGACAATAAAATTGATTAAAGAAAGGGAAAATACTAAAGTGTAAGGATAGGCAGCCTGTGCTGTGTTCTTGAATACTTTAGAGGCACTGTATCAGAGTCACTAAATGCAGTTCTCTGCATAAAGTAATAGCTCAAATCAAGAGTCTGCTCGATCAGTGCTACTAATAAGACATATTTACTGGAGATAGGTGGACGGCACTTATACAGTGAAAAGGTTAAAAAGCCCTCTAGACTGTCTGTTCTACTATGTACTTGATTCATTAGCTTTGAACTCTTGCAATGGAGTCCAGAACTCTCATTGTCCTCATAGGACCCCATGCCCCTTAGAGAATCCAGCATTTCCAGGGGTTTAGTTCAAGTAATTCCCATGGGAAGAAATCCCACTGTATGTCTGGCTCCAGATGTTGTCCATGCCGCTCTGTCTCCCTGCACGACTGCAAACGCTTTCAGGGCAGGATACATGTCTTTGACCTTCACAGTACTCTTCCAAGTCCAAAGCCTAGAGTTCTGAACAGAGTGAGCGCTCCATCCCAGGAAATTCTGGGTTGCCAGATTCACCAAGTGCGGGTTGTTGTAAGAGTTGAACTGGATAATATTAAAAATCATGATGATAGTATTTGTTAAGCACTTACTTTGTGTAAAGCACTGTTCTAAGCACTGGGTGGATACAAGGTGATCAGGTTGTCCCAAGTGGGCCTCACAAACTTAATCCCCATTTTACAGATGAGGTAACTGAGGCACAGAGAAGTTAAGTGACTTGCCCCAAGTCACACAGCTGATAGATGGCGGAGCCGGGACTAGAACCCACGACCTCTGACTCCCAAGCCTGTGCTCTTTTCACTGAGCCACGCTGCTTCTCTAATTCATTCATGGAGTCCAGGCTTCGGCCTGGGGGGCTTGGGGCCAAGTGGTGGGGGACAGGGCAGTAACCTTCCACTGAGAGCCACGTATGGGGCTGGGATTGCGGCCGATCTGCTTACCTTATATCTATCTTAGCTCTTAGTACAGTGCTTGGCACAGAGTAAGGACTTCCCAAATACCACAGTTATAAGTTATCTTTATTATGATTATTATGATTATTATCATTATTTACCTGAGGCAGTGAGCTGGGCTAACAACACCGCTCCTATCGGCCCAGCCCCTCCAGAAGAATCCCATCCAGGATTGGGCCAGGAGCCATGCCTACCGTCCCCAGAACAAAGCCGACGCTGACCATTGGCCGGCCCCTGCTTTCCTGACAACATGTCCGATGCTGGCCTAGAGAGGTGATGGCAGCTGGTTCCTCCCCATTGTACCACCTCCTCACCATAGCCCCAGGCCAGCTGCAGGGCCCTCTTTCCTATCCCATTTCCACACCCAACCATTTCAGGACCCCTAACAGCCTGCCAAGTGGGCTCTCTGATTGCTTCCCCTCTGGTAGAAGGAGGAGGAGGAGTAATAATGTAGATTAAGTACTTACTGGGTGCAGAGCCCTGTACTCAGGGGGGAATTTGACCTGGTCTCCTTCCCTAGTGGAGGTGGGTTGTCAATTCAGAAGTGTAAACGTGGAAGAGTGACTGAAGACGGACACATCGGGAATGATTAAACAGTAAACCACACACAGATACATAAAATAAAAATATCAGTAGGGTCCCATGGCTGGAAGAGGGGAATTCAAGGTTCCTCCTAGCTCAGAGTCCATGACACAGTTATAATAATAGTAATATTTGTAGTATTTTGCCCCAGGGTTGTGTGAAGCCTCATGCTGCAGGTGCTGTTCTTGTTCTCATTGGTGCAGTGGAGGTAGAACAGAATGGAGGTTCCTTAGTGGTGCAGAGGACAGCCCCATCCTACCACACCTTATCAAAACACCAGCCCCCTCCCTCTTCTTTCCCTAACTGCCATCTTCAATTGTTCTCTCTCCAGTGGTTCCTTCCCCACTGCTTTCAAACATACCCATGTCTCCCCTATCCTAAAATAACCCCTCCCTTGACCCCACGGCTCCCTCCAGGTATTATTCCATCTCCAGCCTACCATTCTTCTCCAGGCTCCTTGAGCAAGTTGTCAAGTTCCTGCTGTCTCATGTTCCACTCCTCCAATTCTTTCCTTGATGCCCTCCAATCTGGCTCCCATTCCCTTCTCTCCACAGAAACTGCCCTATCATAAGACACCAGTGATCTCCTTGCCAAATCCAACAGCCTCTACTTCATTCTAATCCTCCTTGACCTCTCAGCTGCCTTTGACACTGTCGACCACCCCCTTCTGGAAACATTATTCAACCTCAGCTTTGCTGACATTGTCCTCTCCTGGATCTCCCATCTACCTGGCTGCTCCTTCTCAGTCTCTTTTGTGTGCTCCTCCTCTGTCTCCCACCCCCTAACTGGGGATATCTGTCAAGATTCAGTTCCGGGTCCCCATCTATTCTCCATTTACCCCCCACTCCTTTGGAGAACCCATTTGCTCCCATGGCTTCAACTACCACCTCTATGTGGATGATTCCCAAATCAACATCTCCACCTGATCTCCCTCCCTCTCTGCAGTCTTGCATTTCCTCCTGCCTTCAAAACATCTCTACTTGAATGTCCCGCCTATCACCTCAACTTTAATATGTCTAAAACCTAACTTCTTATCTTCCCATCTCAACCCTGTCTTTCCCCTGACTTTCCCATCACTGTAGATGGCACCACCAACCTTCCTTCTCACAAGCCTCCAACCTTGGTGTTCTTGACTCTTCTCTCGTTCAACCCACATATTCAATCCGTCACCAAATCCTGTTGGTTTGACCTTCACAGCATCGCTAAAATCTGCCCTTTCCTCTCTATCCAAACTGCTATCACGTTAATCCAAGCGCTCATCCTATCCCATGTTGATTACTGTATCAGCCTCCTTGCTGACCTCCCGGCCTTCTGTCTTTCTCCGGTCCGGTTCATACTTGACTCTGCTGCCCAGATCATTTTTCTACAATAATGTTCAGGCCATGTTTCCCCACTCCTCAAAAACCTCCAGTGATCTTCCATCTACCTCCGCATCAAACAGAAACTCCTTACCATTGGCTTCAAAGCAGTCCTTGCCCCCTCCTACCTCACTACACTACTCTCCTGCTACGACCCATTCTGCACACTTTTTTCCTCTAATGCTAACCTTCTCCCTGTACCTCTATCATGTCTATCTCCTCACCAACTCTCTCCCACATCCTGCCTCTGGCTTGGAAAGCCCTCCCTCTTCATATCCAACAGACAATTACTCTCCCAGTCCCCTTGAAAGTCTTATTGAAGGCACATCTCCTCCAAGAGGCCTTCCCTGACTAAGCCCTGCTTTCCTCTCCTCCCACTCTCTTCTGCGTCTCCTTGACTTGCTCCCTTTACTTATCCCCCCTCCCAGCCCCACAGCACTTATGTACATATCTGTAATTTTATTAATTTATATTAATGTCTGCCTCCCTCTAGACTGTAAGTTTCTTGTGGGCAGGGAATGTGTCTGTTTATTGTTATATTGTACTCTCCCAAGTGCTTAGTACACTGTTCTGCGAACGGTAAGCACTCAATAAATACAATTGACTGACTGATCAGTGCCAGTTCCCGGGAGCCAGCATGGCTGGTTGTCCAGTGCAGGAGATCCAGGTCCATCCCATTGCCTGGAGATGCTAGATATTAATTCATTCATTCAATCATACTTATTGAGCACTTACTGTGTGCAAAACGCTGTACTAAGCTCTTGTGAGAGTACAACAGCAGACACGGTCCCTGCCCATAATAAGCTCACAGTCTAGAGAGGGAAACAGACATTAATAGCCAGGTACCCAGACCACAAGCTGATCCTGCTCCAGCAGGGCCCAGGATTCAGGGGGATGTTGGGTTAGGAGTGTGTTTGTATTTTGTGGTGTTTGTGTCAGGTTACTGCACTAAGCAGGGGGATAGTGTTACTTTAGTGTCAGGTACTGCACTAAGCAGGGGGATAGATACAAGCTATTCAGGTTGGACACAGTCCCTGTCCCACATGGGGCTTACGGTCTTAATCTCCATTCTACAGATGAGGTAACTGAGGCACAGAGAAGTAAAGTGACCTGCCCAAGGTCACAAAGCAAACAAGTGACACAGCCAGGTTTAGGACCCAGGTTCTTCTGACTCCTAGGCCTGTAGTTTACCCACTAGGTCATGCTGCTTCCCTATCGAGTCCAGGGCGATGGTCTAGGGCCATCTGGATTTACTGTGGTCCTGCAGGGCGACGATAACCTCCACTGAGGGAGCACCATGGGGAACACCTTTCTCCCCAGCTCCTCGGGCCAGGGTCTGGGCTAAGCTTTCTAGGACTACTGTTAATGGGACGGGCACCATTCATTCATTCATTCATTCATTCAATCGTAATTATTGAGTGCTTACTATGTGCAGAGCACTGTACTAAGTGCTTGGAATGTACAATTTGGCAACAGACAGAGAAAATCCCTGCCCAAAGACAGGCTCACAGTCTAAATGGGGGAGACAGACAACAAAATAAAACAAAACAAAACAAGTAGTCTGGTACAAATATCACCAAGCTAAATAGAATCAAAGATATATACACATCATTGAAATAAATAATATATACAAATATGCACAAGTGTTGTGGAGAGAGGAAAGGGAAGAGCAGAGGGAGGGAAATGGGGAGGGGAGGAGGACAAGAGGGAAAGAGAGGTCAACAGGCCCGCAGGCAGACCGAGCCGCCAGCCCAAGCCCAGCTTCTTGCTAATTACTGCACAGCTGTCTTCCCCACCAGCCTCTACGTCGCTCAACAAATGTGGAGAATGTTTTCACTTTCACTGTGCTCTGCCAAGTACCCAGTACGGTGTTTTTGCATACTGCAGTTGTCCAGTGCCATGCTTTGCAACAGCGGGTCCCCAGTACAGAGTTCGGCACACAGTAGCGCCTAGTAATGTGTTCTGCATTTAGTGGGTGACCAGTACAATTCTCTACTTTCAGTGGGTGCCCAATACAGCGCTCTACCTACAGTAAGTGCTCAATTCACTGCTCTGCACACAGTAAGTACCCAGTACATTGTCCTCCATACAGTAGTGCTCAGTACAGAGCTCCACATACAGTAGGTACCCAGTACAGTGCTCTGCCCACAAATGGCACTGGTAGAGCACTCTACGCAAAGAAGGATTTTAACCAATGCTTATAAATGAAGAAGTAACTTTGCTCCCTGCAATACTACATAACTGAACTTAAATTCCTCCAGGGCTTCCTCTTTCACATGTTACAGGTGAGGAAACTGAGGTGCGGAGAGGTTGAGTGACAGTAGATAGGATTAGAGTATTTAAGTGCCTTCTATGGTCCGAGCACTGTATTACCTGCTGGAAAGCACTGTGATCAGGGTATTACTGTATACCACGTGTACACACTGTCCTGTTGTGTCAAGCCCTGAACTTAGTGATTTACCCTAGGTCACTCAGCATACATGTAGGACCAGGTCAGAACTAGAACCCAGGTCTCCTGACTCCCATTCTACCACACCTAGGTGATTTCCACACCACCGGCCCCTTCAAAATTGGTGAATAGCTCCTTCCTCCTTCCCTCCCTTCCTTCTCCCCTCTCTCCCTTCCTCTCTTCCTCCCTTTCTTCTTCTCTCCCTCCCTCCCTCCCTTCCTGTTTCCATCTCTCCCTCCCTTCCTTCTCCCCTCTCTCCCTTCCTCTCTTCCTCCCTTTCTCCCTCTCTACATCTCCCTCCCTCCCTCCCTTCCTGTTTCCATCTCTCCCTCCCTTCCTTCTCCCCTCTCTCCCTTCCTCTCTCCCTCTCTTCCTCCCTCTCTTCTTCTCTCCCTCCCTCCCTCCTTTCCTGCTTCCATCTCCCCCTCCCTTCCTTCTCCCCTCTCTCCCTTCCTCTCTTCCTCTTTTCCTCCCTCCCTTCTTCTCTCCCTCCCTCCCTTCCTGCTTCCATCTCTCCCTCCCTCCCATCCTTCTTCCATCTCTCCCTTCCCCCTTCCCCCTTTCCTCCCTCTCTCCCTTCCTTCTTTGCTCCCTCCATCCCTCCCTCCCCCCCTTCCTTCCTTCCTCGGGTGGCAGCTGATGGGGGGCGGACTACAGTCCAACATGGCAGAGAAGCAGCGATGGCTGGGGTTCCCTAGAGGGAGCGGCCAGTGTGGGGGATGGATGAAACCGGTCACAGATGGGAATGTTTCAGGTTTTCTTTTTCTTTCCTCCTGCCATAGAAATGCTGTTTCTCTCTCTCCCAGGAAGGAACAAAGCAGCATCTGTTGAGCCCTGTTTATATATTCACTATGTGCTTGGCCAGTTTTGCATTGGTTCAGGGCTTTTAAATACATTTGTTTACTTTTGGACCTCCCAGTGGCAAGCCCAGAGCATGGGGCAGAGGGCCAGGGGAGGGAGTGAGGGGTGGAGGGGGGGCGGCAGAGGCTGAAGAAGCTCTGGATCCCAGCCCTGAAGTCTCTCACCTCCTTCCTCAAGAAGCTCAGGATGGGAACCAGGCAATATTTCAGAGGTGCCCCATTGCCCTCTCAGTGACCTCACGGTTGTGCCCACCGGGGCAGAGTTCATGCTGGGGGTGGGTGGAGGTGGAAAACAGGGGTGAGAGGAGCAGGGAAGGGGAAAAGGAAGGGAAGAGTCAATCACCTCTCCCTCATCACCACCAACCTCTTCACCCACTTGTCCTTGCTGCCACTGGCAAGGAGAAACAGGAGGGGCAGGAGCCAGGGAGAGGGACGGGATTGGCCTCACCGGAGTCCCACCACACCACCCGCAGCTGGCCCTGATCACTGGGGGTTCTCACCCCATCCCTCCCACCTCCCCACCCGCTCCTCTCCGGCGGCGGCACTTACTCAGGATGGCAACCCTGACTCCCACCCACACCACCAGCAGATCACAATAAGTGCCTTGGCTGCTGACTCGGGTTGATTTGCATTTCATTTCTGTGCCATCCATGTCACAACGCTCATAAACACTGGAGCTCTGGGTACAGAGGTGGTACGGCAGGGTGGCAAGATGGAAAGAGATTCAACCTGACTCTAAGTTGTCTTCGGATGCCAGCAATTCGTCTCCCCTCGCTGCCCACTGGCTCCAGCCTAGTCTCCCACTTAGGGCAGCCAGGGCAGCCAGGCAGGCTCCAGGCTCCAGGCTCCAGGCTCCCAGCCAGAGAAACGGCTCCTTTCCTTGCTATTCCTGGGCAACCTCTCCACCAAAACTCACCATTACCGTCCACTTCAACTGTACCTGATACTGATCACTTCCTGTATGCTGACCACTCTAGCTGGCACTTATGGTGTGCAACCCAACTGCCCATTCCCCCCATCTGTTCCTCCCTCTCACCTCTCCAGATGCCATCTTCCTCCCTGCTGCCTCCGAACCTCCGGCTCTCTGGCCATAAGATGGACCCCTGTCGGCCAGCCCCCACCAGGCCTTAAGTGACAGTCTGTCTGAGAAGATGCCAGAGAGAGGGACTCAGGAAAAAGTCTGGTTGAGAGTTTGGAGAGGTCTTCTCATCACTGTTAAGGTGCTCCTTACCTTTACTCCCCCGTCACATCACCATCATCATCATCACCACTAGCACCATCCCCTTCCCTGTGACCTTCATCATCGTGTCCATCACCATTCATTCAGTCGTATTTACTGAGTGTTTGCTGTGTGCAGAGCACTGTACCATCACCAGGACCACCACCACCATCATCTACACCATCATCTCCATTATCACCATCATCATCATCATTACCACCACCACCTTCATCATCACCTCCATCATCCCCATCATCACCACCACCATCATTATCACTGCGACCATCATCGCCATCGCCATCACCATCATTATTACCGTCATCATAGTCATAATAACAATGTGGCTGTTTGGCTGCGTGTGTCACATAGAGCAGTGGAAAGTGGGAATCAAATCAGGAATCCCAGGCTCAGGGGCAAATCTCCCAGCCACCTTCCATCTGAGGTGGTCACTGAGGGCACTGAAGAATTCCAATCATCCCTCTGTCCACCACCCCCTCCCCCTTCATCCATACACCCCCTCACATGCATACATAAATAAGAGCCAGTGTGCATCTCATGCTCCTGTCCATTCCTAGAGAGGTTCGCAAGTTGTTTTGAAACTAAGATCAAGACAAATGCTCTCCTGTAATCACATGAACCAGGGCAGCAGCACCCCAAACCAGGGACCATGTTTAATTTCTACCTGTGTATTCCCTCCTAGCATTTAGGACAGTGCTCTGCATTCAGTAAACGCTTAATAAAAGCAAGATTGCTACACTACTTCCCGGGATTCTTTGGCAGAACCTGTTGTAATTGATGGGCAACTAAAATAAAAATATCAGAGGCAGGTATTTCCAGTGAGTTCAAAACTCCTCAAACTGCAGCTGGAGGGATTCAAGTAATATTCAAGAAAGAAGTTCCTGAGCCTGAGGGATGTGAAACATTTGGAGCACTTAACCAACCAGAGCTTAATCTTTCTTTTGAAAGGGCAGAAAGACAGTCCTGGCTGTAAACTGGGAACTGGACTGAATGAACTCTTTCACGGCATGGATTCTGGGGTTCCCTGAAAAAGAAAAAAAGCTAAAGAGCTGAGGAAGGTAGAGATTTGTTATGATCAACCAGTATCTATTGCTGGAGGCTTCATCCATGCTGTGGGTGGCACAGTGGAAGCTGCTAGTTTAGAACAGACCGGTCTCTGCCCTCAGGGAGCTTGCAGTGGGGGGGGGGGGGGCGGGGAGGGGAGACAGGTCAGGTAAGGGCAGACATGATAGCACTGAACACCAGGAGATGTAGTCATTCCGCAAGTCTGGGCTGAAAACCCAGAGGAGATAGAGTTGTTTGTGCGTTTGTCTGTCTGTCTGTCTGTGTGCGTGCATGTGCATATTTATCTGGGTCCTTCAAATTTGACAGATGACAAAGCCAACCGTGAGTCACTGCCCCAGGGCGAGGGTGTGACTTGGAGACTGCTGTGTGACAGACAAATCCACAGAAATACTTCTTCTTGGTGGGAAACTGCTGGTCCCCCCCTTGGGGGACCAGGTAACCAAACCTGGGGACAGGGAGGGAGAACAGTCCCTGTCCCTGACCCTGACCTTGACCATCAGGGAGCTCCCCATCTGCTAGAAGAGAACAGATGGGCAACCTCCAACCAATGTCTGACAGAGCTGGCCAGAGTGGCCGGGGGCGGGAATGTGGGGAGCGAGAGCCAGGGGTTGTGACAGGTTAGAGAGAGGGTGGGGTGACTTGGGGAGGACTCCATGGTGAAGTTGGCCCCAAACTGCCCCACCAAAGAGGGGAGCGGGAGGGGAGGGACAGGAATGGGGATCTTCGTAATGAGTAATTGAGAAGCAACGTGACCTGGTAGAAATAAATCACCTAATCAATCAACTGTATTTGTTGAGCACTTACTGGGTGCAGAGCACTGTACTAAGCACTTGGGAAAGTACAATATGATAAAAGTTGGTAGATGCAATTCCTGCCTTCACAGAGCCTACAGTGCAGCATGGTGTAGTGAGAACAGCATGGTACAGTGAATAGAGCACAGGCCTGGGAGTCAGAAGGTCATAGGTCTTCATCCCCGCTCCACCACTTGTCTGTTGTGTGAGCTTGGGTAAGTCATTTTACTTCTCTGGGCCTCAGTCACCTTATCTGTAAAATGAGGATTAAGACTGTGAGCTTTTCCATGAGGGAAAAGGACTGCGTCCAACCAGATTTGCTTGTATCTACCCCAAGTACAATACCTGGCATATAGTAAGCCCTTAACAAACACCACAGTTATGATTACAGGGGGAAATAGACATTGAAATAAATTACGGTTAGGGGAAATAGAAGAGAAAAAAGGAACCTGGACCTGGGTTCAAATCCTGACTCCTCCAATGGCCTGCTGTGAGACCTTGGACAAGTAGCTTAATTTCTCTGGGCCCTCAGTTCCCTTATCAGTGAAATGGGGATTCATTACCTGTTCTCCCTCCTCCTAAGACCATGAGACCTGTATGGTATAGGGACTATGCCTGATCTGGTTATCTTGCCTCTACTCCAGGGCTTAGCACATAGTAAGCGCTTAACAAATACCCCAATTACTACTATTCACTGAGTGGCTCCTGAGTCAGTACACTGTACTAAGCATTGAGAAGTACAACAGAAGCAGAGGACGTGTTCCCTGCCCACATAGAGCTTATATTCTAATGTGAAAGACAGGCAAAGACAGGCAAAGAAATATTCAATAGTATTTATTGAGCGCTTACTATGTGCAGAGCACTGTACTAAGCACTTGGAATGAACAAGTCGGCAACAGATAGAGACAGTCCCTGCCGTTTGACAGGCTTACAGTCTAATCGGGGGAGACAGACAGACAAGAACAATGGCAATAAATAGAGTCAAGGGGAAGAACATCTCGTAAAAACAGTGGCAACTAAATATTATAATATTTATAAGCAGCAAAGTCAGAATAAATAAAATTGAATGCTCAGTCAAATATCCATATAAACACAACAGGTGAGGGTGCGCATAAATAGATAAATAAGTGCCAAGTTTAAGAAATGGTTTGGGTCAAGGATAAGGAGCAGGAGAGGTAGGGAAGGGTGAAATAATTGTGGCATTTGCAACAATAATAATAATAGTAATAATGTTACATAATAATAATAATCATTGAGGTGTTTGTTGAGCACTTACTCTGCAAAGCACCCTACTAAACTTTAGGGTAGATGTCTGATAATCACATCCCATATGGGGCTCACAACCTAAGAAGGAGGACAGGTGTTGAATTCCATTTTTCAGATGAGGGAACTGAGGCACAGAGAAGATAAGTGACTTGCCCAAGGTCACACAGCAGGTAAATTTGTTACTATGTAGTAAGCACTGAGGTAGATATAAGATAATCAGGGCAGTCAGTCCCTGTCCACATGGGGCTTGCAGCCTAATTCAATCAATCAGTGGTATTTACTGAGCGCTTACTTTGTGCAGAGCACTGGATTACGTGCTTGGGAGAGTGCAATGCAGCAGAATTAGCAGATCCGTTTCCTGCCCATAATGAGCTTACAGTCTAGAGGGGAGACAGATTTTAATATGAATAAATAAATAATTTAGAGGAGATGTGATCTTAGTAATGCTTCGAAGGTGGAGAGAGTGGCGGTCTGGCATATATGGAAGCGGAAGGAGTTTCAGACTGGGGGAGGAGGGGGAACGGGGACGGCAGCGAGACAGACAAGATCAGGGTGCAGTGAGTAAGTGGGTGTCGGAGGAGCAGAGTGAGAGCTAGACTGTAGTAGGAGATCATTTAAGTGAAGTAGGATGGGACAAGATGATTAAGTTTCTTAAAACCAATGGAAAGGAGTTTCTGTTTGATGTGGAGGTGGATGGACAGCCACTGGAGGTTCTTGAGGAGCAGGGAGACATGGAGTGAATATTTTTAATTGATAAATGATCTGAGCAGCAGAGTGATATGTGGACTGGAGCGGGGAGAGGCAGGAGGTAGGGAGGTCAGAGAGGAGGCAGAAGCAGTAGTCAAGGCGGGATAGGATAAGGGCTTGGATCCACATATTAGGAGGGAAAACAGGCACTTTATCCCCATTTTACAGATGAGGTACCCGAGGCCCCGGTTAGCGAAGTGACTCGCCCAGGGTCACACAGCAAGCCGGTGAAAAAGTCGGTATTAGAACACAGGCCTCAAACAATCAATTAGTCATATTTATTGAGTGCTTACTGTGTGCAGAGCACTGTATTAAGCACTTGACAGTGTATATATATATATATATATATATATATATATATATATATATAATAGAAGTATATATAATAGAAGTTGGTAGACACGTTCCCTCCCTACAAGGAGCTCACAGCCTAGAGGGAGAAGACATTCACTAAAATAAATCATGGCTATATATGTAATCAATAGGTCATATTTATGGAGTGCTTACTCTGTGCAGCGCACTGTACTAGGTCCTTGGGAGAGGTCAACATAACAGAGTGGGTAAGAACGGTCCCTTGCTTACACTCTAGATAGGGAGACAGAAATTCAAATTAAGAGCTGTGGGCCTGAGGATGGGGCGAATAAAGAATACAAATCCAAGGGCAAGGATGAGGCAGAAGGGAGAAGGAGTGGGGCGATTGAGAACTTGGTCTTGGAATGCCTCTTGGAGGAGCTGTGATTTTAATAAGGTTTTGAAGATAGGGAGGGTGGTGGTCTACCATATATGAAAAGAGGGGAGTTCCAGGCCAGAGGTAGGATATAGGCAAGGGGTCATCAGCGAGAAAGATGAGATTGAAGTACAAATTGGAGTTAGAGGATCAAAATCAGCATGCTGGGCTGTAGTAGGAAATCAGCAAGTTCAGATACGAGAAGGCAAGGTGACTGAGTGCTTTAAAACCAATGGTAAGGAGTTTCTGTTTGACGAGTAGGTAAATGGGCAACCACTGGAGGTCCTTAAAGAGTGGGAAGACGTAGACTGAATGAAAAATGAGGAAAAATGGTCTGGGCAGCAGAGTGAAGTAAGACATGGAGCGGGGAGAGATTGGAGGCAAGGAGGTCAGCGTGGAGGTCGTCCTGTGCTCTTTCCTCTAGGCCAAGCTGCTTCCTGTGGGAGAATTGCACAGGGAAGGTGAGAAGGCCTGGAGGATGGGTGCCAGGGCAGAGTACAGATGAGGACTGACTTGCAGCCCTGTGAGAAGTCCCTGCAGCCCAGAATGGCAGGGAGAAGAGGGCAGGGGAGAGAGGACAGAGTGCAGGGGGCAGAAGGCGAAAGAGAGAGGGCAGAGGATAGCAGGCAGGGGACAGAAGGCAGCAGGGCAAGGGGCAAAGGGCAGCAGCTAGAGGAGAATGACAAGCACAAGCCCAGAGGGTCTGCAAGGAGGCCCAACAGCCTTCAGATGGGGACATGGGGTTCCGGCATGGACGGGGACAGGGATGCGGCCAAGGCTGGCTGTTCCACGGCGCTGGGGCTGAGGCCGAGCGGATGAGGCAGATGGCGAGCTCAGGGACTTAAAGCAGCCTGGTGGGTCTCGCAGCCCCAAACCAAAAGTCCGTTCTCCTGCCAAACTGGTGCCGGTCCTTTCCTGGCAGAGGAGAGTGAAAGGCTCAGCACAGATTCTGACCTGAGGGCTGGGGGTTGGGCCTGCTAAGTCCTAGCAGGGACAGAGGTAGGAAACGACGCATACCCTGCCCTCCAGGGCCTGCTAGTCTGTTGGGGGGGGGGCAGGATGGACACACAGACACTCAGACACTGTACTGGGGGCTAAGGCGGGGGTAGAGAGTGGAGAAGACGCAGTCCCCACCAGACAAGCATATTAGCAGATCTACAATACACCAACTTAGCAAAGAACCCAAGAAGCTTATGACATGAAAGTACTGGGAAGAAGTCAGAGTGAGCAATGTCAAGTGGATTAATCCGAGAAAGAGGAGGTAGGATTTTAGGAGAATTTGCACATGCATTCCAAGGAGGGAGAATTGCATGGTCAGTGATTATGAGGGAGGGCCATTCCCAGAGGGATGCAAGGGATCCTAGCTGCAATGTCCAGGATGGATACTGAGCTTTTAGGATTACTTATCCTAGAAGCTTGAGGAGCAGGACTAAGGATCTGGAGCACAGCTCTATTCAAATCCATTTCTCACCTGTAGCTTGGTTTCCCTGGGATGACAGCTAATTTCTACTGCTCCAACCCCCAGTGCTGTCAAATAACGGACCGAAAGCTCAGGAGTCTGGATCATCTGCCCCATACGTTCCTCCACCTGGGTGGGCTTAAGTTTTCCTATTTGACCAAGGCAAACCAGGCTCTCCAAAATGGTTTTGAGACAGGGTCCGGCAGGGGTATCCAGAATGAAGGGTCTAACCCACTGCCCCAAAAGGAAACAGCCTCTGGTCCCAGAGCCCTCCAGCAACACACCCCTGCCACAGCCTTTGGGGAGGAGGTGGGCTGAGGAGGTGCCGGAGTATCTGGAGCCTTTCTGAGGCCTTGGGGCAGGGGAGGCTCCAATCCAGAAGGCCAGGAACAGAGAGCCACGGGGTTTGCCAGAACCCGTTTCCTTTCTTGGAATCCAAAGGAAACCTCGGCCCAGCTCTGTGTCCACAGTGTCTTGGTCAAAGGACAGGGAGCTGAGGGCAGCAGCGCTGAGGGCTGGGGGGTGAGGGGGGCTAACCCATGCCTGGCCCCATGGCCCCCAGAAAGATAGACCATTCCTAGAGCCCAAATGACCCCTTGATTCCAAGTACCACAGGGGTTGAGGGGAATCCTTGGGAAGCTTTTTGAGGGCCCCAGAGCTGGAGATGGGAGACCCCAACTGGCCTTTCTCCCCAGCCCCGGGGTCTGCTGCAGGCCATTCCCTCCCCCATCCGGGGATGGTTCCACCAGAACTGCCTCCCCCAGGGGGCATGGAGGGGGAGTGGAGGGAGGGCAGAGGAGTTTGAGGGTGTGGGGCAGAGGGGAGGCTAGTCTACTCAGAGTCAGCCCAGACCAACCACCCAGGATTGTAGGTGACCGCAGGTGACCGCCCGGCCACAGAACAACCAGCATATCGCCCCCCTGCCTCCAGAGGCCGGCAGGGCTCTTCTGACCCTGAGGAATCCATCATGCTCAGCCCAGCTCTCACGGGCCATTCTGTGGGTAGTGGGGGAGGCCACTTATGATCTCCCACCTGGCTTTGACCCCACCCACCAGGCCGCAGCATTCACCCTGAAGCTCTCCGAGAGCCAGGACCCTGTTCCTGGCTTCTCTTTCTGGATCCGGGGGCCGGAAGGCAGGGGGATAAGGAGGGTAGTGGGAAATCCCTCTTCTTCAAGGAACAGTCACGAAACACTCACTGAAAGTGAGGCACGGCAACTGGGGGCAGAGGGAAATCCAGAGCAAGGATTAGACCTCGACCTCCCATAATTCAACAGGGACACACCATAGCAGATCACAAGAAGTCATCATAAGAATTATGGAATTTGCTAGGTGCTCACTCTGTGCCAAGAACTGTACTAAGCACTGGGCACTTGGATAATCAGGTCGGACACAGTCTTTGCTCAGATCTCCCCACCTCCTGTCTCTCCCCGCTTCAGTCTATACTTCACTTTGCTGACCGGATTGTCTTTCTACAGAAATGTTCTGGGCATGTCACCCCTGCTCTGCAAAAATCTCCGGTGGTTGCCTACCAACCTCTGAATAGAGCAAAAACACCTCACAATTGACTTCAAAGCTCTCCATTAACTTGCCCCTTCTTACCTCACCTCCCTTCTCTCTTTCTTCATCCCAGCTCACACACTCCACTCCTCTGGTACTAACCTTCTCATTGTGCCTGGTTCTCACCTGTCCTGCCGTCGACCCTTGCCCTGCATCCTACCTCTGCCCTGGAATGCCCTCCCTCCTCAACTCCGTCAAACTAGCACACTTCCCCCCTTCAAAGCCCTACTACAAGCTCACCTCCTCCAGGAGGCTTTCCCAGACTGAGCCCCCCTTTTAATCTTCTCCCCCTCCTCCCCCCATTGCCCTGACCTGCTCCCTTTGCTCTACCTCCCGGCCCTGTAGCATTTGTGTATATATGTACATATTTATAATTATAATTCTATTTATTTGTATTAATGATGTGTATAGATCTATAATTCTATTTATTTATAATGATGCTACTGATGCCTGTTTACTGCACACAGTAAGCGCTCAATAAATATGATTGAATGAATGAATGCTCACAGTGTAAAATGGCAGGAGAAAAGGTACCCCCATTTTACAGAGGAGGAACTGAGGCTCAAAGAAGCCAAGTACTTTGCCTAAGGTCACTCAGAAAGCCGGCAACAGAGCCGGGACTCAAGTCCTCTGACTCCCCAACCCATGCTCTTTCCACTAGGCACCACTGCTTTTCCAGGTCACCTGGTCCAGCCCTCTAACTCCAGGCAGGTGAATGCTACCTGCCCTCAGGTCAGTTTGAGGTAGGGGTCAAGTCTCTTCTTGAAAGACCCCTCCCCCATCTCTTGTTGCCTGCTCCAGAGTCTAAATCCTCTGAATTGTCAGCCCTCCTGGGCTCTGAGTTCTCTCTATCTTTGTCTTCTCCCCCGACAGGCACAGCAGTTAACTGGAAGGAACGATTGGAAGAAATGGTGACTAGCAATCACTTCCGCCCTTCCTGTTTACACCCTCCCCTCTCCACGCTGGTACACATTACCTCCATCTCCCTTTTGGCCTCTGCTGCACTGCCCAGCTGAATGTAGAGTGGATGGGAACCCAAGGAGGGGCATGAGAGGCTCCTCTCCATTGCTGGTCAGAGTATGCCCCACCCACTCCCCTGCCTGCATCCCAGTTACCCTGCCCTCAGCACAGCAAGGCCGGGCCAGCTGCACCCCTGAATCCACCCTCCTGTCCTTCGGTTCCAGCTCAGCCCTCAGAAATCCAGGCAGGAGCTGGCTGACTGAGGAGAAGTACCCAGAAGCGTGGAAGAGCGATGGGTATCTGTGTCCGAGAACAGTGGCATCTGGCTTGTCTGGTTTTCATCAAAGATTTCAGCATCAGTGGAGCGTCTCGCCCCCGCTGGGCTGGAGGCAGGGGTGGGGGAGCCTCCCCCTCCCTGCTCTGCCGTGGCAGCAAAACCTGGACAACTGGGGAAAGGGCAGAAGGCTGAGTGACTGTTGGGATTTGAGTTAGATTCATCTCAGGAGCCTGGAAAGCCCATCCAAGTTAATTGGAAGTCAAAGAATGGGTCCCTTCCTGTCCCCCTCCCTTCCACTTGCCACCCCCAGAGCCCACTTCCTCTCACCCACATTCACCGAAAGTCAGTAGCCAAAAGTCAGTAGCCGTGGGGATAGCCAGCCCAGTGTATGCAGTGTCCTGAGTGGCCGGCAAGGGAAAGAAAGGACTAGGAGACGATGGAAAACCTGGGCCTCACATTAATTCTCACCCACTTGCTCACAAACCCCTTCAAAGGTTTAGCTCGTTCCTTCGCCAGAGTTTGGACACTTGCCGGATGCCGGCTGTCCCCTGGCCCACCTGACCAGGCCCGTCTCTTTCTGATGAGAGGTGCCCAGGAGGCAGGGAATGGATCTGTATTCCTTGCTCTGGAGGGGGCCCAGCATGGCAGCCAACTCTCTGGAGTTCGAAAACAGGGCGTGGGTGGGTGATGGCACTGGCAGGACAAGGGGGTGTTGGCTTATCATCATTTCGGTATTTATTGGGAACCCACGGTGTACAGAGCACTGTAATGGGAGTCCAATGGAGAAGCAGCGTGGCTCAGTGGAAAGAGCACGGGCTTTGGAGTCAGGGCTCATGAGTTCGAATCCCAGCTCTGCCACTTGTCGGCTGTGTGACTGTGGGCAAGTCACTTAACTTCTCTGTGCCTCAGTTCCCTCATCTGTAAAATGGGGATTAAGACTGTGAGCCCCACGTGGGACAACCTGATTCCCCTATGTCTACCCCAGCGCTTAGAACAGTGCTCGGCACATAGTAAGCGCTTAACAAATACCAACATTATTAACATTATTATCCACTGGGTGCAGAAAGCTAAACTGAGCACTACTCTGTGCAGAGCTCCATACTGAGGACCTACCATGTGCAGGTGGACTGTACGGACTGCATTCTGTCTGCAAAGAACTCTGCTGGCAGTCTACTGTGAGCAAAACGCAAAATCGATCGAATAATCAATCGATGGTATTTATTTTGTGCTTACTATGTACACAGCACTGTACTGAGCACCTGGAAGAGCATACAATACTAATACCAACCAAGCTGGTAAACTCGTTCACTACCCAGAAGGATCGAACCCTGAAGTCTGCAGGATGTGATGAACATTAAAATAAATTACAGATAGGTGACATGGAGCATTGTTAAGATCATTATGGCCTGTGAGGAGCAGGGTGTTCTAATTGAAAGGCCACAGGCCTGGGAGTCAGAGGACCTAGGTTCTGCCACTTGCTTGCTGTGTGACCTTGGGCAAGTCACTCAATTTCTCCATGTCTCAGTTTTCTCAACTGGAAAATAGGGATTCGGTACCTCAAATCCCGGCCCTGCCACTTGTCAGCGGTGTGACTTTGGGCAAGTAACTTAACTTCTCTGGGCCTCAATTACCTCATCTGTAAAATGGGGATTAACTGTGAGCCTCATAAGGGACAACCTGATTATCCTGTATCTATCCCAGCACTTAGAACAGTGCTCTACACATAGTAAGCGCTTAACAAATACCAACATTATTATTACTATTACCTGTTCTCCCTCCTACTTAGACTGTGAGTCCCATGTGGGACAGGGGCTATAATTAGCCTGATTCACTTGTCCTCGGTGCTTGGAACAGTGCTTGATACCTAGTAAGCACTTAAATATAATAATACTAATATAAAGATATACACAAAAGTGCTGTGGGGCTGGGGTGAGTATCAAAGTGTTTAAGGGGTGCACAGTTGATGTGAAAGGGAGGGCAAACAGGGTAAATGAAGGCTTAGTCAGGGAAGGCCCCTTGGAGGAGATGTGATTTTAGAAGGGTGTGAAGGTGGGCAGTAAGGATATACTTAGCATTTCTGTGGGGAAAACACTACTGTACTTGGAGTCTATTGTGGGAAGAGAGCTGTATGCATACAAAACACTGTAACTAGTGATAATGTGTGGCGAACTCTGTTTGAGACACCTAGCATGTGCAGAGCCCAATAAAGAGAATACTGTGGGCAGAGCACTGCAAAGAGCAGCTACTGTGTTCAGAGCTCCACTTTGGGTGCTCATTTGTTCCCATGCTTCTTTCCCACCGACCTCCTTTCCCACCGACCACATTCTTCAAGTGTTCACTCTCTGATGGCTCCTTCCTCACTGACCTCAAACACGCTCAAGTTTCCCCTCTCTCAAAAAAGCTTTTTCAGGATCCCACTACTCCCTCAAGCTATTACCCCGTTTCCCTCATCCCACCCCAGCCCACCTCTTCGGGTGGGTCCATTTCACCTGCCTCTCATGAACTCATTTTACTCTCTTTTCTGGCCTCTTTGCTCACTGAGGCAGCGCCATCCCAGATCACCAAGGCAGTCACAACAGGAGGCTCCATCGTTTTTCCCCTTGCCGAATCCGAGGGGTTCTATTCTATCCTAATTCCACTCAAGCACTTGGCTGTCTTTGACAGGACCACTCTTTTTCTCAGGAAACGCTGCTCTTTCTTGATTTTTATTGACACCGTTGGCTCCAGGTTCACCTCCTGCCCCGCTGGCCTCTCATCTTCACGTCCTTTGCTAGCTCTACCCACAGCCTCCCCTCGTCAGCTTCTATGGCTTCAGGTTCTAAAATGTGCTTTCAATCTCTCACCTCTTTTGTGACCTTGCATTTCCTCATTCTTCCAGGACATGTCCACGAGAAAAACCTGCCAGCACCTTACGTTCAATGTGTTTGAAATTCAACTCCTCACCTTCCCTCCCTTCATCAGATTTCCATTCACACTTCACAACCCGACCATTCTCCCTGTCCCCACAGCAGGCACGAATGATATCATCCTTGACTCCTTGCTCTTTCGCCTTTCATCTAGTCAGCATGTCTCTCAATTGTGTCCCACCATTCCCTACATTTCTCTGATTCACCACTTCCTCTCCATACAATATACCGAGCCACTTGCTGTATCTGGCTTGACTACTTCCTCAGCCTCCTCCTAATCTCCCTGCCTCCAACCTCTCTCGTCTTCCGGTCACACTATTCTTTCCTCTTTTTTTATGATATCTGTTAAGTGCTTGCTATTTGCCAGGCATTGTTCAAAGCATCGGGGTTGATACAAGCTAATCATGTGGACCTTACAGTATTAATCCTCATTTTACAGATGCAGTAACTATCATTTATCTCCCAGATCATTCATCTAAATTATCTCTCCATTCCTCAAAACTCTTCAATTGTTACCCATTCCTCCCACCTCAAGCAGGGTTTAAGATATCCCATCAATTCTTTCCCTCTTACTCCCAACTCTCTTCTTCTGCCATGCCGCAGCTTGTCCCTCCCAAGCTAACCTCACTGCGTCTCACTCTTGATGCTTCCATCAATAAATACTATTGAATTGAATGAATGAATCTCCAACCCCTATATCCTACTCTTCTTCCTGCCTGGAGCTTCCTCTCTAATGGAGTCTGCCTCTCCCAATCTTCTAAGTCCGGCCGAAACCCCACCCCTTCCTGGAAGTCTTCCCTGATGCATCTTTCTTCTCCCGAAGTTCTCTCCTCTCACCTGCCACCTCAGCACTTTTTCACTGTCCCGTTTCAATTTAGTCAATCACTTCTTGAGCCACACATTCATCTCCCCAGTCTCATATTTTTTTCCTCTCTGCAAGTTATTTCGTATCTGTCTTTGCTATTAGATCGGTCTCTCGATGGGCAGGGATTGTCTCTATCTGTTGCGGAATTGTACATTCCAAGCGCTTAGTACAGTGCTCTGCACATAGTAAGCACTCAATAAATACTATTGAATGAATGAATGAATGAATGAATGATGGTGCTCTCCATAAATGCGGGTGCTTAATAAATTCTATTAAGGGATGGATTCATGACTGGATGCAAAGCCCAGGCTTGAGTACTGTTGTGTGCAGAGCCTTGCAGTCAATGTTACTGTGTGCAGACACATGGCCAGGGTGTCCACTGTGGGCAGAACATTCTATGAGATGTTTTGGAGCACACAGGAGAAAGTGAAGACATGGTCGATGCCCCTGAAGAACTCACAAATTATTCTTCATTGAACCCCCTCTTTGTCAGGGGCTCTTCCTTCTGCAATCCAGGGGCCCTGGCTGCAGCAGGAAAGGGGACGGACCTAAGCAGAGTGGCTCAGGCGAATGAGCCCAGGTCTGGGAATCAGAGGACCTGGGTTCTAATTCCAACTCTCCCCCTTGCCTGCTGTGTGACCTTGGGCAAATCACTTAACTTTTCTGAGTCTCAGCTTCCCAATTGTAAAACTGGGATTCAGTACCAGTTCTCTCTTCTACTTTCACTGTGAAACCCATCTGGGACAGGGACTGTGACCGACCTGCTTATCTTGCAATTATCCCAGAACTTCAGACAGTGCTGACACATAGCAAGGGCTGAACAAATATTATTATCATTATTATTATTACCTCAGCCACCTTTCACCAATCAATAATATTTGTTGAGCTCTTACTTTCTGCAGAACACTGTACTAAGCCGTTGGGACAGTACAATCCAACAGAGTTGGTAGACATGATCCTTGCCCACAGGGAGCTGACAGTCAAATGGGAGAGACAGACATTAAAATAAAATATGTGTGGGAAGCAAATGATTATAAGGATATGCCCTTCAGTGTTGGGGGGGTGGCAGTGGGGTGAGTATTTAAGTGCTTAGGGGGTGGGAACTAAGTGCATGCGTGAGGAAGAAGGAAGGGAAAATAGGATAAAGGAATGAGAAGCAGCATGGTTCAGTGGAAAGAGCCCGGGCTTGGGAGTCAGAGGTCATGGGTTCTTCAGGATGTATCTACTTCGATATCTTGCTGACATCCATAATCTGTCATTCAGTCAGTCAATCGTATTTACTGAGCACTTACTGTGTGCAGAGCTTGGGAGAGTACAATACAACTATAAACAGACGTGCTCCCCACTCACAATGAGCTTACAGTCTAGAGGGGGAGACAGGCATTAATATAAATAAATAAATTACAGATATGTACATAAGTGCTGTGGGGCTGGGAGGGGGCATAATAAAGGGAGCAAATCAGGATGATACAGAAGGGAGTGGTAGAAGATGAAAGGAGGACTTAGTCAGGGAAGGCCTCTTGAAGGAGATGTGCCTTCAATAAGGCTTTGAAGACGGGGAGAGTAATTTTCTATCAGATATGAGGAGGGAGGATGTTTGGACATTTAACCTGTTCAAACCAGAACTCCTCATCTTCCTATCTAAACCCTGTCTGTCCCCTGACTTTTCCATCACTCTATAAAACTCCAACATCCTACTTGTCTCACAAGCCTATAACCTTGACATTATTCTTGATTCATCTCTCTCATTCAACTCACATAACCAATCTTCCCCCAAATCCTGCCAGTTCTGCCTTCACAACATTTCTAGAATCTGCCCCTTTACTCTCCATCCAAACTGATCCAATCACTCACATCTTACCTTAACTACGGCATCAGCCTCCTCAATGATCTCCCTGCTTCCTGCCTCTCCCCTCTCCAGTCCATATTTTTCAGATATGGACTGAAAAACCATTCAGCCCATATCTCCTCACTCCTTAAAATCCTCCAATGGGTTGCCCATCCACCTTGGCAACAAACAGAAACTCCTCACCATCTGCTTTAAGACACTCAGTCAACTCTCCCCCTCCCACCTTACCATGCTAATCTATTATTACAACCCAGCCTGGACACTTTGTTCATCTAATTCCAATCTACTCAATATATCTCAATCTCATCTGTCCCACATCTGACCTCTTGCCCACATCCTCCCTCTGACCTGGAACTCCCTCCCACTTCATATCCAACAGTCGGCGACTCTCCTCACCTTCAAAGCCCTCTTAAAATCACACATCTCCTCCAAGAGACCTTCCCTGACAAACCTCTCATCTCCCCTATTTGCCATTCCTTCTGCTTCACCAGTGCACTTGGATCTATTATATGCTTTAAACATTTGATATTCACCTCACCCTCAGCCCCACGGCACTTAAGTACATAATCTTATAGTCCGCCATTTTCCCTATCTGTTGTTTGTATTATTGCCCGTCTTCCCTTCTAGACTGTAAGCTCCTTGAGGGCAGGGACCATTTCTAGTAACTCTGTTCAGTAGGATGTTCTACAGTACAGTAAGTATTCAATAAAAACTGTTGATGGATTGATAGATACACATATACATATATATGTACATTAGTATATATACATATATTCCCTCAGATAGCCCCTGTTGCCACTGGTTGAAAAGCAAGCCAAGTCACTGTGTGTCTCTGATGCTTTTGAAGATATCTTAGTGCCTTTTCCAAGCCCAAGTCCACTCACCCATATCCTGAAATGAGATACCATGAATATTACCATTTTCCAGATGGAGAAACTGAGGCCTCAAGAGGCATGGCTTTTATAGGGGCCCACAGTTAGTCAACAACCTATCTGCAACAGCTCCCCAGTGGGCTGAACAATCAATCAGTCAATGATCTTTTTGAGCACTTACTCTGTGCAAAGCACTGTACTAAGTGCTTGAGAGAGTACAATATCATCATCACTGGTATTTATTGAGCTCTTACTATGTGAAGAGCACTGTACAAAGTGGCTGAATACAATAGAGTTGGTAAACACTATCGCTGGGCTCAATTCATTCATTCAATCGTATTCATTGAGCATTTACTATGTGCAGAGCACTGTACTAAGCGCTTGGAATGTACAATTCGGAAACAGATAGAGACAATCCCCACCCAACAACGGACTCACAGTTTAAACGGGGGAGACAGACAACAAAACAAAGCAAGTAGTCAGGCGTCAATACCATCAAGATAAATAGAATCATAGATATATACACATCATTAACAAAATAGAGTAATAAATAATATATACAAATATGCACAAGTGCTGTGGGGAGGGGAAGGGGCAGGAGCGGAGGGAAGGAGTCGGGGAAATGGGGAGGGGAGGAGGAGCAGAGGGAAAGGGAGGGCTCAGTCTGAGAAGGCCTCCCAGAGGGGCTGAGCTTTCAGTAGGGCTTTGGAGAAGGGAAGAGAGTTAGTTTGGCAGATGTGAGGAGGGAGGGCACTCCAGGTCAGTGGTAGGACGTGGGCGAGGGGTCGACAGTGGGAAAGGCGAGAACCAGGGACCGTGAGGCGGTTAGCGGCAGAGGAGCTCACTGAGCTCACAGTCCAATGAGAGCTTACAATCAGAAATTTAGAGCTTGAGTGATTTTGGAAAAATCACAACTTTTCTGGCCTCCGCTTCCCCATCAGCAAAATGTAGATTATAATACTTGCCTCCCTGGATGCTGTAAGGATGGGAGAGTGAAAGTCAAGTCAGCTGCTGCCTTAAAGAAGAGTGGGAGGTGGGAGAGAAGATAATGGTGGTATTTGTTAAGCACTTATTCTGGGCAATGGGCTATGAGTAGGGATAAATACAAAATCATCTGGTCTGATGCAGTCCCTGTCCCCCACAGGGCTTGCAGTGTGCAGTAAAGTTGGAGGCCGGCATGGAAGAGGAACAGTACAGTGATGCAATAACATCCTCCTGGAGAATTTTGGAATGATTTCCTCCTGGTGATTGCCAGAAATATGATGGGAAGGAAGCATGAGAGAGACAATTTAGGAAGCGAGGAAATGAAGGCCTGAGCCAATGAAACAGACGAAAACTGGCATTCCCCATTGTGGTGAACCTGGAACAACCAGGAATTCCCCCAGTCTTTGCTTGGAAGAACACCAAGGGGAAAGAGAGCCTCTCTTTCAAGGGGAAATCACCAAGTGTCACATATGGATTGTGTTGTGTGAAGTCCCTGGAAATGCTTTGTGCAGCAATTCAGTTGCCAGGAAAGAAGGAGTCAAATAGAAGACGTAGGAGGGGCAGGCAGGACTTTCTTTGGGAAGAAACATCTGGAAAGAGAATTTGGCAGGGAAACCCTGGAGGAGGCCAGAAATCAACACTGCCCTCCTATTAACAGCTACAGTCAGTCGCATAGTCTAGACTGCAAGCAACTTCTGTAGACTTGTAGGCTTCTCCTCTAGACGCCAAGTTCCTCGTGGGCAGGAACTGTGTCTACCAACTATGTTGTACTTTCCCAAGTGCTCAATAAGTAACAGCAGGTGCTCAAAAATAACACTGATTGATTAAGTGATTGATTGATTAAATGATTGAAAATAGAAGGTTTGCTAGAGGTGAACAGCCTGATGTTCAATGATACCTTGTAAATAATGTCATCTTAAATTTGTTGCGTGCTTTCATTTTCCCAAAGGTCTTTGGCATCAATTCTCTCACTCACCCTCCCAACATCACCATGAGGTTGGGAGAGGAAGAGATTCTCGTCCCCTTTTACAGACTGAAACAGAGGCCCAGAGATGTTAAGTGAATTAGCCAAAGACACAGCAGGCCAGGGCTGACTTGGGACTGGAGCCTAAGTGAACTGACTCCCAACCCCAAAATCTTTCCACAAGGTCTTGTTAAAGAAACATTGCAGGGGAGAGCAATGACTAGGATGGTTTTGGGGTGCAAAGAGGGGATTGTGAAGGTGGAGGTGCATCAAGGGAAAGGAGAGGGGGTTGAAATACACTCTCTGCCTGGAATCCTTTCCCTGGGAGCAGAGATGAGAGAGGCAAGGAAAGAGAGAAGCAAAGACTTTGCTCAATGTCTAGCACAGGAAGGCAGGAAGAGGGTGGAGAGAAGCAAGAAGAGAGGAGTTTATCTAGGGAGGTTGGAGAGATGAATAAGTAAGATGAGAAGCCACTCAAGTTTCCATCTTAGACGTGAAGCAGCATGGCCTAGAGGAAAGAGCATGAGCCTGGGAATCAGAGGACCTGGGTTCTAATCCCAGCTCTGCTACTTGCCTGCTATTTGGGCAAGTCACTTTACTACTCTGGGCCTCAATTCCCTCATTTATAAAATAGAGATTAAAGATTTGATCTACATCCACATTAGATTGCCAGCTCCATGAGGGACAGAGTAGAAAGGATCTGATTGTTTTGTCTCTCTCCCAGAGCTTGGCACATAGTAAGCATTTAACAAATAACAGCTGTTATTATTCCTTGATTAGGTCTCTGATTTTTGCTGGAGGCTCCCAAACCCAAACAAGTTAGCTCTCTCTCCTCAGGCCACCCACTGACTTTGGGAAATTCTGGTGCGGGGGATGGGGGAAGAACTTGTCCCTTTAAGACCCTTCCTCCCACTGAGAAAAGGGCAGGGACCCTGCTGAGCCCACAAAGTACAGGTTTTTAGAAAAGCTGTGGAGGGCTCAGAAGAGAGAAGCTGAGAAATCTGTTTGTAGGGCACAGCGGAGGTGCTAAAAAAAGCCAGGACTGGAGTCAGAGCAAGGGAAAACTGGGTTCCCCCCATTACAAGTAACAGGTTTGAAGGAAGAGAAGAGGGAGAGAGAAGAGAGTGCAGCAGGTCCAAGGTCTGAGGGTGGGGGGTGGAGGTGAAGAGGGGGCTGTCACTAAGGGGTCACAGAGAGAGCAGAGCTGTCCCATGTCTCTCTATTCCTCTCTAATCTCTCACCAGTTGACTTCTCACTCACATCCTCTGTCCTTTCGGGAACTCCCTTCCCCTTTGGCCCAGAGGACCCCAGTTCTCCCCATCCTTGAAGCCCTTCTGAAATCACATCACCTCCAGGAGGCTGTACCCACCCTACTTTCCCCTCACATGCCACTTCTGCACTTCCATATCACCTGAGCACCTGGGTGCTCACACTGTCCCTTCCCCACCGCTGCACTTAAGTCCATATCTCTACACTCTGTGGCTTCTCCCTACCTGAAACTTATTTGATTGTCTGCCTCCCCCCACTAGACCATAAATTCCCTGAGGGCGGGGATCACGTCTACTTACCCTATGGTACTTTCCCAAATGCTTAGAACAGTGCTCTGCACAGAATAAGCACTCAAAAAGCCTTATCGATCATTTGATCCTCTGCACACGTGTCTCCATCTATGTTGATATGTCACCCTCATTCTTGCTCTCCTGTTTTATATTCCCCTTTTATGGGCTTGGCTCATTGGTCCCACCCCCTGGATGCTCCTCCCACTTAGCCTCGGGAAAATCTGGCTCCTTCCCAAATAAGAGGTAGAAAGGGAGAAGGGGGCACTGGAGGGATTTGCAAGTGTTGCTGGAAAAGAGGGAGTGGAGCGAGAGAAATGGAGGGAAGCAGGACCACCGGGAGAAAGAGAGGAAGAGGGAGGGAAGGAAGAATGACCGAGAATCTCAAGGTTCTGGAGAAGCAGACCAATGGAAAGAGCACGGTCCCAGGAATCAGAGAACCTGGATTCTAATCCCAGTCCTGCCTGTTGCCTGCTGCGTGAGGGTGGACAAGTCACTTCACTTCTCTGTGCCTCAGGTTCCTCATCTGTAAAATGGGAGTTCAAAACATTTTTTCCCTCCTACTTAGGCTGTGAGCCCCAGTGGAACAAGGACTCTCTCTGACCTAATTATCTTGTATCTATCCCAACAGTGATTGGCACACAGTTAGTGCTTAACAAATATCATCGTCATAATTATTATCTCAAGACAGCAAGGAGCAACCACACCTTCTGACTCACATGATGCCCTGCTGAGTTGAAAGACAGACTAGCTTGTGGCCCAGTGGAAAGAGCAAAGGCCTAGGAGTCGGAAGGCCTGGGTTCTAATCCCGGCTCTGCCACTTTGCTGCTTGACCTGGGGCAAGTCACAACTTCCTGGGACCTCAGTTTCCTCACCTGAAAAATGGGAATTCAATACCTATTCTCCCGCCTACAGAGACCCATGTGGGACAAGGACTGTGTCCTAGCTGTTTATCTTGTATCTAACCCAGTGCTTAGTACAGTGATTGGCACACAGTAAGTGCTTAACAAATATTATCATTATTAGCAGCGTGGCTCAGTGGAAAGAGCACGGGCTTTGGAGTCAGGGCTCATGAGTTTGAATCCCAGCTCTGCCACTTGTCGGCTGTGTGACTGTGGGCAAGTCACTTAACTTCTCTGTGCCTCAGTTCCCTCATCTGTAAAATGGGGATTAAGATTGTGAGCCCCACGTGGGACAACCTGATTCCCCTATGTCTACCCCAGCGCTTAGAACAGTGCTCGGCACATAGTAAGCGCTTAACAAATACCAACTTATTAGAAAAGAGAAGGTGGAGTGGAGCTGAAGGGCAGGAACTCTGTCTCTTATTTCTACTGCGGACTCCCAAGTTCTCAATATAATGCTCTGCACACAGTAAGTAGGTGCCCAATATAGTATTCTGCACACAATGAACTTCCCTTGCACATGTAAGTTCTCAGTATTGGGTCCCCAGTATGGTGTCCTGTACACAGAATGATCCTCATATACATCCAATAAAGGGTTCTGCACTTGCAGGCACTTAATATAGTGATCTATACCCATAGGTATTTAGTACAGCACTTTGCATATGTAGGAACCGAATCAATGCTACTGTCCCATGGACTGTAAACTCTTTATGGACAGTAGAGTTGCACTCTCCTAATTGCTTAGTACAATGCTCAACCCACATGAAGGGCGCAGTGGAAAGAGCACGGGCTTTGGAGTCAGGGCTCATGAGTTCGAATCCCAGCTCTGCCACTTGTCAGCTGTGTGACTGTGGGCAAGTCACTTAACTTCTCTGTGCCTCAGTTCCCTCATCTGTAAAATGGGGATTAAGACTGTGAGCCCCACGTGGGACAACCTGATTCCCCTGTGTCTACCCCAGCGCTTAGAACAGTGCTCTGCACATAGTAAGCGCTTAACAAATACCAACATTATTATTATTAGTAGTAAATAACACTGATTGATTGCTGTTGATAAATCAAAAGGAAGCAAGGCAGGGCCTGATTGTATGAAGGGGCAGGAAGAGCAATAATCTGAAGTCTGCCGCAGTGGGGCAGGGATTGGGGCTGAGGCAGTGAGGCCCATTAAGTACAGGGACAATCGTGAGGTCCAGCAGTGAGGTCCATCAGTGGGTGCGGGAGGACATCCAGCAGGGAAGACCAGCAGTAGGGGCATAGAGCCCTTGGATGGAGGGAGAGGGGGAGTTGGAGAAAGAAAGCTCGGAATGAACCAGACTTTCCCACCCTCACACAGAGCAGCAGGCAGGACTCAAGGAGGGAGAGACTCAGACCCAACAATAATACTAATAATAATGTTGGTATTTGTTAAGCGCTTACTATGTGCAGAGCACTGTTCTAAGTGCTGGGGTAGATACAGGGTCATCAGGTTGTCCCACGTGACGGACAAATTTAATCCCCATTTTAGAGAAGCAGCGTGGCTCAGTGGAAAGAGCATGGGCTTTGGAGTCAGAGGTGATGGGTTCGAATCCCTGCTCCGCCACTTGTCAGCTGTGTGACTGTGGGCAAGTCACTTCACTTCTCTGTGCCTCAGTTACCTCATCTGTAAAATGGGGATTAACTGTGAGCCTCACGTGGAACAACCTGATGACCCTGCATCTCCCCCAGCGCTTAGAACAGTGCTCTGCACATAGTAAGCACTTAACAAATACCAACATTATTATTATTATTATTTTACAGATGAGGTAACTGAGGCACAGAGAGTGAAATGACTTGCCCACAGTCACACAGCTGACAAGCGGCAGAGTTGGGATTCAAACCCATGACCTCTGACTCTGAAGCCCGGGCCCTTTCCATTGAGCCACGCTGGGTCAAGCATGAGGAGAGTGGTTGAACCTTATCCTCAGGCTGCCGACTTTTGCCCTGGAGGGGTTGTTTAGAAGGGGAAAACTGAGGCCGCGTAAAGATTCCACAGTCAGGGTGCCCCCAACCCCAGAGGCCAAGGAGGGCTAGGATACCCCAACTTTTCCTCAAAGGATCACATATCTTGTCAGCTGATTTCATCCCCTGCCTTGATTACACCGAGTCTTCCCTCCTGAATCTCCACCTAGCAGCCCCTAACACCCTCACTTTCCCCTCCTCCTACCAGTATCCCTTCTAAATAATACTAATTGTGTTAAGTGCTGACATTGTGCCAAGCATTGCACTAAGGACTGAGGGAGATACAAGACAATCAGGTCAGATGTGGTTTCTGCCCCCAGATGGGGCTCACAGTCTTGTCTTGTCTTTCGTTTTGGGTGTGTTGCCCATCCTCCCTTACCCTCATTTTCATGCTGTGAGTTCTTTGGAGTTCTACTCTTCATCTGTCTTTTTTCCCGCCGCTTAGTACAGTGCTTTACACCCAGTAGTTGCTTAATACTATTTTTATGCCTTGGGATAGAGTGCGCACCCACTGCTTATCAGAAATGAAGATGAGGATGATGACAAAGATGTCTGTAGTCGCTAAGGGCCAGGGACTTTCTAAGCCCTAGACAGGTCCCTTGGGTGATCCCCCTGCTTGTCCTAGGACACAGGGAGTCTTAGACTCTCTGCCCCAACTGTACTTGCAGCTTCCCCAATCCAGTGAGGGCCAGAACCACCCCAGCTGAACGGGAAGATTTAGCCTCCCACATGGGCTCCAGTTGGTGCCTTCTCTCCATTATTCACGATGGCCTTTGCCTCCGCTGGCTTGCCCGCGCCTGACAGTAGGTAAATGTAGAAAGCAGGACTCGCGGGACCCCACCGGGTGTTGCCACTTGAGTTCATCCTCTGCCTTGGGTCCTTGGAGTGGAGGAGCCCTGATGAACATCTTCAGCCCCAGCATTAAATTTTCTTGGAGTTATACAAACAAGCAAACATAAGGAGAGTTGGGAGGAAGAAGTGAGGTTCAAATCAGCTTCGATGCTCAGTGCCAAGGAAGGAGTGGCCTGGAATGACAGACAAATTAGCAGGCCCCTGTCTTAACACCACCCTGCCAGGTGGGGAGGGAACACTCGCCAGGCAAGGGGTGTGGCGAGTGACCAATGTAGTACTATCATAGTAGGGAACTGGCTGCCAGAACCCTTCACACCCTCTTCTTCCTTCTCTGGTCCCAACCTGCCTTGAGCTCTGGAACTCAGCTCTCCTGCCTTCCCCAGTAAGTAGGAGGACAGGCAGATTGGATTCCCCACCCCTAAATCATGGGGCTTTCATCCCAGACCACCCACCCTGCCCTCAGTGGGTACCCTTGATAGATGCCCTCAATGCCCACAGACCCATCAACACTTTGACAATGGCAGATCTCAGAGAATCACCGAGGGAAAAATACCTTGCCCCAGGGTGGTGGGGATGAGGTGAGTGGGAGGGAGGAGGAGCGGAGTACAGAAGTAGTGTCTTCCTGGGTCACATCCTTTCTCCGGCCTGGATCTCCCTCCAATTTCACATTGGACTGACCACCCCACTTCCTATTTTCAAAGCCCTCCTAAAATCACATCTCTTCCAGGAAGCCATTGCTGACTAACTTTTCACCTCCCCTCTCTGTACCCTCTCAAATGCCACTTCAGCTCTTGGGCACTCTCCCTCCCTACCAACCCGCTGCAGCACTTGTGTCCATATAATAATAATGATGATGGTATTTGTTAAGTGCTTACTATGTGCAAAACACTGTTCTAAGCGCTGGGGAGCAGGGAAACAAGGTGATCAGGTTGTTCACAGTCTTCATTCCCATTTTACAGATGAGGGGACTGAGGCACAGAGAAGTGAAGTGACCTGCCCAAAGTCACACAGCTGACAAGTGGCGGAGCTGGGATTAGAACCCATGACCTCTGACTCCCAAGCCCGTGCTCTTTTCATTGAGCCACGCTGCTTCTCTTTGCTCTATCTTCACTCTATCACTTCCTCCTACCTGTAATTTATTTTAGTGCCTGACCCCCTCTAGGTTATAAATTCCTTGAAAGTAGGGATCATGGCTACTAATTCTACTGTGCTCTCCCAAGGTCTTGGAATAGTAGGTGCTCAATAAATACTACTGTTGGATGGAATTGAGAAATGGAAGAAAGTGGGAAGGCAGGGGAGAGGAAAAGGAGAGAAGCAGGGGTGAGGGTGGGGGAAGGATAAGAGGAGGGAAGAGGGAGAAGGGGGTGGAATAGTGAGAGGGAGCGGTGGCGAGAAAGGGGGTGGGAGAAGAGAGGAAGTGGGAGGGTGTGAAAAATGGGAGAAAGTCATTTCCTTCCTTGATGGATCTTCTGTCTCACAAAGATGTGAATGAGTCTGTTTGATCTCTTACAACAGAGAGAAGGAATGCTGGGCCCTCATTAAATAAAACAAGGACACACAACATCATCATGATCATATGCAGTAAAGACCTAGTGTCTACTATGTGCAGAGGATGATAGTGGGCATCTACGCAATCAACAGATGTTATTTATTAAGCACTTACTGTGTGCAGAGCCATGCTGCTTCTCTTTGCTCTATCTTAACTCTATCACTTCCTACCTGTAAATTATTTTAGTGCCAGACTCCAACTGAGCACTTGGGAACAGTCAGTAAAAGTGATCCCTGCCCTTAAGAAGCTTACAGGGGGACAGAGACAGTAAAATAAATTACAGATAGGGAAAACACAAAGAATAAGGTTATGGACATAGGTGCTGTGGGGCTGTTGGTGGGGTGAGTAGTAAAGAGCTTAAGGGCCACAGATCCAAGTGCATAGGCAGAGTGCAGTACTGGGCCCTGGGAGGACAGACAGAAGAAGTAAGAGATGCAATCCCCGTCCTCAAAGAGCTTGCCAGCCAAAGGGGAAGGAAAATAGACATAGAATTGCAAGAATACTCTAGTTAATAGAGTGCAAGACTATAGAGCAATAATAATCAACAGAAAAGATCCAGAAAAATAGTTGGTTGGATCCGTTGGGCAAGCCTCATCTTCAGGGCAACTGTATTCATTCATTCAGTCGTATTTATTGAGCGCTTACTATGTGCAGAGCACTGTACTAAGCGCTTGGAATGTACAATTCGGGAACAGCTAGAGACAATCCCTGCCCAACAATGGGCTCACAGTCTAAACAGCAGAGACAGTCAACAAACCAAAAACAAAACAAGTAATCTGGTGGGGTTGGCAGAGGAGTAAATACAGGTAAGGGAAGTAACTGGATATAAGAATAGGTCCATAAATGCTGTGGGGGTGACCATCTTAAGTGCTTAGAGGATGGGGCCAAGGGCATGGATGAAGCAGTGTGAAGGGGAAAAATAGGGTGGAAGGATCTGAGCTAAATCAGGGAGGGCTTCCTGGAAGAAATCTTAGTAGGGGTTTGAAGATGATGAATGGCTCGGTGGACGGTGGGGGATGTGGAGTTCCAGACAGACGGGAGAGCATGAGCAAGGGGTTGACGGCGACAGATGAGACGAAAGGGTGAGTGGCTTGGTAATGGAGAAGTGAAGTGTGCGGGCTGAGTTGTAGTGAGGAGAGAGCTGATTTGAGTGTCTTGAATTGGATGGTAAAGAATTCCCCTCGATGTGGAGTTGGATGGGTGACCATTGGAGGCACCTGGGTGAAAAGGATGAGTGAAATATTTTCAGAAAAACTATCTAGACAGAAGCATGATGAGTGGACTAGAGAGAGGAGAGATTGGAAGCAGAGAGGACAGTGCGGAGGGTGATGGAGTAGTAGAGGTGGATAATAAGTGCTCGAACCAGCATGGATGAAGAGGAAGGAGTCGATTCTGGAATTGAGGTGGAGACAGATTCAACAAGACTTATTGACTGACTGAATGCTAGAGTTGAAGAAGAGAGCTGAGTCAAGGGAAGCAGTGTGGTCTTTTGGAAAGAACATGGGCCTGGGAGTCAGAGGCCCTGGGTTCTAGTCCTGACTTTCCCCTTACCTACTTTTTTGATCTTGGGGAAGTCACTCCGTTCCCTCATCTGCAGAATGGGGATTCAGTATCTATTCTCCCTCCTCCTTCGCGAGCCCCATGTGGGGCCTGATTATCCTCTATCTACCCCGGTGATTAGTACAGCACGTGCCATATAGTAAGTGCTTAAATACCACAATTATTACAATGCCAAGGTTTGGGAGAAAAAGTTTGGTGATGTCATGGGTGATGGGAAAGTCACAGGGAGGAGAGAGTTTGGGATGGAAGATGGGTTTAGTTTTGGACATATTGAGTTTGAAATGATAGTGGGACATGCAGGTAGAGGTTTCTTGAAGGTAGGAGGAAATGTGAGACTGCAGAGAAGGGGAGAAATCAGTGCTGGAGAGGCAGATTTGGAAGACATCCATGTAGAGATGAAGCTTCGGAGTGGCTGACCCCGCAAGGGGAGCCTTGAGGGATCCCTGGTGTTACAGGCAGAAGAGGAACCTGCAAAAGAGGTCAAGGAGTGGCTAGACAGCAGCCCAAGAGAACCGAGAGAGGACGGTGACGGAGGAACCTAGGTGAGACAGTGTTTCCAGAAAGACACGGTCCATGATGTCAAAGGCAGCCGAACAGTCTAGGAGAATTAGGATGGTTTAAGGTCGGTTGGATTGGCAAGGCATTAGCGGTCACGGGTGAATTTGCAGAGGGCCGTTTCAGTGGAGTGAAAGAGACAGGAGCCAGGTTACAGGGGGTCCAAGAGAGATGCAGACAGTAGGAGTAAATACCCCATTCGAGGAGTCACAGAGAGGATTGGAAGGCAGGAGATGGGGTGATACCTGAAGGGGCCAGTGGGATCAAGGAAGGGGAGTAGTAATAATTATTAAAACCATACTGCATCATAATAATAATAATAATAATGTTGGTATTTGTTAAGCGCTTACTGTGCAGAGCACTGTTCTAAGCGCTGGGGTAGATACAGGGTAATCAGGTTGTCCCACATGAGGCTCACAGTCTTAATCCCCATTTTACAGATTAGATAACTGAGGCACAGAGAAGTGAAGTGACTTGCCCAAAGTCACACAGCCGACAAGTGGCGGAGCCAGAATTCGAACCCATGGCCCCTGACTCCCAAGCCCATGCTCTTTCCCCTGAGCCACGCTGCTTCTCATTATAGAATAGAAACCCCTGACCTAAGTGCCAGGAAGGAATACATGGGTAAGAATTAGACTAGATCCTTGGCCCTCCAGGAGCTCATGGTCTAAGAACAAAGTGGGGATGGTGACACACATGAGGAACGAATAAGACAAGATAAAAACAGCATAAAAGAAGAGGACAGGGATAAAGAAAGCTACACCATTCTGTAGGTGTCTAGAAGAAGAGGTTTTGAGCTTTTCACAGCTCAGAGTCTAGTAGCCACAGCAACCATCACTGCCTCAGACTTCCCAACGTTTTACATGTTGTGGAGGCAGCCAGTGAGCTGTTACTTCAGACTTTCCCTCTGGGAAGACTCAAAGCAGGTGGTGGTCCCGGGACGACTGAGGATGGGGCCGAGTACTGGGTACTTAGCTCCTATTAAGCTCTTAATACATGCCACAATTTTCAAAGAGGTGATGGTGAGTTAATGACGAGGAGGAAAGGTTGAAGAAACGTAGGCGCTCTATAAGTCACAACAAGGGACAACCACAGAGGAGTCCTCGGAAAAGCCAACACCTTGGCTAGGAAAGATGCTCACACCCTCTCTCCCCTTCCTTCCCCTCCCTTCCCCTTCAAGTTATCCTGTTAGGATCCTGCCCCTTCACTTATCTCCAGACCCCAGAGACTTGGAGAAACAGTGGCTAGGAAAACCAGGAAGACCTCTCCATTTGACATTGCTGGGGCCTGGGTAGACAGTAACAGGATTTCTGCTGAGTTTTGTTTAATTGGCTGCATTAAAATGTCTGCAAAGTCCATTCTTTGGCTTTTTTCATGTGTGGGGAAGGGGTGTGGGGGTGTGTGTGATATTTAAAGAAACAGCATGGCTTGGTGGCTAGAGCACGGGCCTGAGAGTCCGAAGGACCTGGGTTCTAATCCTGGCTCCGCCACATGTCTACTATGTGACCTTGGGCAAGCCACTTAACTTCTCTGGGGCTCAGTTACCTTATCTGTAAAATGGGGGTTAAGAGTGTGAGCCCCACAGGAGAAGGACTATGTCCACCCTGATTTACTTTTACCTACCTCAGTGTGCAGAACAGTGCTTGGCACATAGTAAGTGCTTAACAGGTACCGTTATTAGTATTATTGAGTAGCAGAAGCTGGGATGGATCTCTTAATTCACTGTGTCTTCTATCTCTATATTCAGAGTCCTGCCTATCTAAAGGGATTTCTATTTCTGAATAGATTTGTTCACCTAAGCCCTCCTCTGATCTTCTCCCACTCCCTTCTATGCTGCTTTTACTTGCTCCTTCATTCATCCTCACTCCCCTCCCCACAACACATATGCATATATCTGTAATTTTTTATTTATTTATCTATTTATAATGTTGGTATTTGTTAAGCGCTTACTATGTGCAGAGCACTGTTCTAAGCGCTGGAGTAGATACAGGGTGATCAGATTGTCCCACGTGGGGGTCACAGTTTTAATCCCCATTTTACAGATGAGGGAACTGAGGCTCAGAGAAGTTAAGTGACTTGCCCACAGTCACACAGCTGACAAGTGGTGGAGCTGGGATTCGAACCCCTGACCTCTGACTTCCAAGCCCGGGCTCTTTCCACTGAGCCACGTATATCAATGTCTGTCTCCCCCTCTGGACTGTGCACTCATTCTGGACAAGAATGTGTCTGTTGTCACATTGTACTCTCCCAAGCGTTTAGTATAGTGCTTTGTACACAGTAAGTACTCAATAAATATGACTGAATCGATGAATGAATGAATCATATTTATTGAGCACTCACTCTTTGCAGAGCACTATACTAAGCACTTGGGAGAGTACAACAGCCACATTCCATGCCCACAATGAGCTTCTCGTTTAGAAGGGGAGACAGACATTACTATAAATAAATAAATTGTAGATATGTGCATAAGTGCTGTAGGGCTGGGTGGAGGGATGAATAAAGGGAACAAGTCAGGGCAATGCAAGAGGGAGAGGGAGAAGAGGAAAGGAAGGCTTAGTCAGGGAAGGCCTCTTGGAGGAGAGGCCTTCAATAAGGCTTTGAAAAGGGAGAGAATAATTATCTGTCAAATGTGAGGACAGAGGACGTTTCAGGCCATAGGTAGGATGTGGGCGGGATAGAGGAGATTGAGGTACAGTGAGAAGGTCAGCATTAGAGGAGTGAAGTGTGAGGGCTGGGTTGTCGTAGGAAAGTGGCGAGATGAGGTAGGAGGGGGTAAGCGATTGAGTGCTTTAAAACCAATACTGAGGAGTTTTTTTTGATGCGGAGATGGATGGACAACCATAGGAGTTTCTTGAGTGAGGAAACATGGCCTGAATGTTTTTGTAAAAAAAAGATGGAGTAGGGAGAGACAGGAGGCCAGGAGGTCAGAAAGGAGGCTGTTACAGTAATCAAGACAGGGTAATTTAATTGTTTGGATTAATGGGGTAGTGGTTTGGTTGGAGAGGAAAGAACAGATTTTAGAAATGTTGTGAAAGTGGAACCAACACTTCTTGAGTGATTATCTGGGTTGAATGAGAGAGAGAAGTCAAGGATAATGCCAAGGTTAAGGACTCATTAGGGACTTGTAAGATGGAAGGATGGTGGAGCCATCTACAGTGATGGGAAAGTTGGGGGAAGACAGGGTTTGGGTGGGAAGATAAGAAGTTTGGTTTTAGACATATGAAATTTGTGGTGATGGGAGGACATCCAAGGAGAGGTGTCTTGAAGGCTGGTGGAAATGAGGGACCGCAGAGATGAGGGCTGGAGATGTAGATTTGGGCATCATCTGCATAGAGGTGGAAGTTGAAGCCAAATGAGTGAATGAGTTCTGCAAGAGAGCGGGTGAGGATGGAGAATAGGAAGGGACCCAGTACTGAACCCTGAGGGACACCCACAAGTAAGTGGTGGGAGACAGAGGAGGAGCCCATGAAAGAGACTGAGAATAAGAAGCCAGAGAAGTAGGAGGAGAACTAGGAGGGAATGGTGTCAGTGAAGCCGAGGTTGGTTAATGTCTCCAGAAAGAGGAGGTGGTCTACACTGCTGAAGGCAGGGAAAGGTCAAGAACCATTAAAATGGAGTTGAGGCCGTGGATTTGGCTAGAAGGAATCACTGGTGATCTTTGAAAGGGAGGCTTCTGAGTGAAGGGACTGGAAAGCCAGATGATAACAAAAATAATAATTTTGGTATTTGTTAAGCACTTATTATGTGCCAAGCACTGTTCTAAGCACTGGAGTAGATACAGTGTAATCAGGTTGGACACAGGGACTGTGTCCAACATGGGGTTCACTGTCTTAATCCCCATTTTACAGGTGAGGTAACGGAGGCACAGAGAAGTGAAGTGACTTGCCCAAAGGCCACACAGCAGAAGAGCTGCAGAGCTGGGATTAGAACTCATCACCTTCTGACTCCCAGGCCCATGCTTTATTTTCTACGCCAAGCTACTTTTCACCCAGACTGGATGGGATCAAGGAGAGAATTGGAGAAGAGAAACTTGGGACAGCTGGTGTGGACAACTCGCCCAAGGAGTTTGGAGAGGAATGTTCGGAGGGAGATGAAGTGATGACTGGAGGGAATCCTGGGGTCAAGGGAGGGGTTTTTTAGGATAGGAGAGACATAGGTATGTTTGAAACTCTAATTTCCAAATTGTACTTTCCAAGTGCTTAGTACAGTGCTCTGCATACAGTAAGTGCTCAATAAATATGATTGAATGAAAGCAGCAGGGAAGAAATCACTGGAGAGCAGTTGAAAATGGCAGTTAGGAAGGAAGAAGGGAAGGAGCAAGTGTTTTGATAAGGTGCAAAGGAATGGGATCTGACACGCAGGTGAAGGGGATGAAGTTTAAGAGAAGGCAGGAGATCTCAAACAGCTGTGTGTGTGACAATTAAGTGCTTAATTAGGCAAGGGGTTAATTTCCACCTGCAAATGGTAATTAGCTACCTCAGGGCTGGAGCAGCCTTAAGGAGGGCAAGATTTAGGTGAGTACTAAAGGGGAATTCCCGTGGCACCCTCTCTTCTCCTTCTCCTCCCTACATTCTCCCTTTAATGTGGGAGCTCAGGACCCCTATCTGGGTTCCTGTTGGGGGTCTTGAGTGCATGGGCTGAGCTAAGTGTGAGACAGGGCGTGGGCCAGATGACTTCTCAAAGCCCCTCCCGCCTGAGCACTTCCTCCATCTAACCCTAGGCCATGCCAGGTGCCAGATGAGGATGCTCAGAAAGAAGCCACCTCTTGGCCCGACTGGGTGAGAGCCTGCAGTTGAGTTCTTGCGATCGCAAAGCGCAACTTTGGTGCGAGCAGAGCCACAGACGGAGGCAGAGGTGCACATGTTCACCTCCTGTCAAAGTGGATCTGGGTTGTATAGTCTCGGGGAAAGAACGTGGGCCTGGGAGACAGAGGATGTGGGTTCTAGTTGCTGCTCTTCCTCATGTCTGCTGTGTGACCTTAGGCAAGTCATTTCACTTTCCTGTGCCTCAGTTACCTCACCTGTAAAATGGGGATTAAGACTATGACCCCATAAACCCAGACTAAGCCTCGCTTTTCCTCAGCTCCCCTTTCCTTTCCCATCACTCTGACTCTCTCCCTTTGCTCAACCCCCTTGTCCCACAGCACTTATGTGTATATATATGGACATATCTATAGCTATGAGAAGCAGCGTGGCTCAGTGGAAAGAGCTCGAGGCTTGGGAGTCAGAGGTCATGGGTTAGAAATCTGGCTCTGCCACTTGCCAGCTTTGTGACTGTGAGCAAGTCACTTCACTTCTCGGTGCCTCAGTTACCTCATCTGTAAAATGGGGATTAAGACTGTGAGTCTCACGTGGGACAACCTGATTACCCTGTATCTACCCCAGTGCTTAGAACAGTGCTCTGAACATAGTAAGTGCTTAACAAATACCGACATTATTATTATTATTATTAATGCCTGTATGTGTTTTGATGTGTATCTATAATTCTATTTATATTGATATTATTGATGCCTGTTTACTTGCTTTTGATGACTATCTCTCCCCCTTCTAGACTGTAAACCTGTTGTGGACAGGGATTGTCTCTATTGCTGAATTGTACATTCCAAGCCTTTAGCACAGTGCTCTGCACATAGTAAGTGCTCAATAAATACAGTTGAATGAATAAGGGACAGACACTGACCTGATTACCTTGTATCTACCTCAGTGTTTTGAACAGTGCTTGACACATAGTAAGTACTTAATGAATATCACAATTATTATCATTAGAAAGAAGTAGCCACCCAGCCTAACTAAAAGAACCCGGGCCTGAGAGTCAGGAGATGGGGCTTCTAATGCTGGCTCCACCCCTTGCCTGCTCTTTGACCTTGGTTGAGTCACTTAACTTATCTGTGCCTCAGTTTTGTCATCTGTGAAATGGGGGTGAAATACCCGTTCTCCCTCCTATTTAGACTCCGAGTCCTTTGTGAGATAGAGACTGTGTCCGATCTGATTGGATTATATCTACCCCAGTGCCCAGCATTTGTTAAGCACTTAAATACCGTAGTTATTATTAAGGACTCGCTGCTTATCAGCAAAAAGTAGAAAAGTGGAGACCCGTGTGGGGGTGGCCTGCAGAGAACGGGTCTCGGTCCTCACCTCTGCCACTGCTCTGATGGCTGGATCAGGGTTCCCAGGGATCACCAGGCAGCTGGATGCGCCTTCAGCTCAGCACAGGAGCAGTGGCCCCATAGCCCACCCCTTACCCAAACCCTTGCAGAAACAGATGGGAGTCTCGGGGATGCCCCCCTTCTTCTGTCCCCGCTTCCCCCACCCCAGAGAGACTCAAGGGGAGAAGGGGGTTGGGCCCTCCATCACCGCTCCACAATCCCAGAGCCTTGGAGGGAGCAGAGGATTGCAGCAGTTTCACATCTGGTAATCACATAGTTCCCGCCTCTGATAAAACGGGGGTGTATTGAGGTGTACTCGGCTGTCCAGATGGCTGATCCAGGAGTTTGAAGACACCCGCTACTTCCATCTCTAGCGGGGTATTCCAGACCTTGACCAGAAAGCAGGGGAAACCCCCACTCTCAGACAACTTTTTAGACTATACCTTTGCCCTAGTTTAATTAAAAAGCCCTACTGGAAGAGGAACTAGTGATCTCCGGAGGAGGGTGAAGGGAGCAGGTATCTGGCACTATTTAAGGATTCGACTCTGACGTCTTGCCTTCCCCATCCCATACCCCCTGGTCCAAACTGGGGCAGGGGCAATCTATTTGCTCAGGGCTGGCAAGAAGAGCCCAGCTGTAAGTAGGGTCTTCTCATTAATATCCTCACTCAGTTCCTCCTGCTCCCCACCTCTCTCAGGCCTTTCCCCCTGAGGCCCTTCCCTAGCCATCAGGGCTCCCTGCAAGGAGATGCAGGCAGTGCTCTGGATCCACTGTGTTTCTTTGCTCAAAAGCTCCATCAGTGGCCACAAAGCCCGCCCCAGCCTCTCTCCACCCTGTCCCCCAGGACCTGCAACCCAAGGAGGCCTTGAATCCCAAAGGCCACACTGAGGCCTCCCTGCCCAGAGAACACCTAGTCACAGACTCCTGATCTTGGGAAGTTATCCAGTGTGTAGAGTACCGAATGAAGTGTTTAGGAGAGCACAACTATTCAGTAGAGTTGGTAGACATGATCCCTGCTCTCAAGTAACTTACAGGTTAGTGAGATAATTGGGTTATTTAAGTGCTTACTATTTGTTAAGCACTGAGCTGCATATTATATAGCCCCTGCCCCACACGGGGCTCACAGCCTAATTGGCAGGGAGAACAGGTATTTCATCCCCATTTTACAGATTGGGAAACAAGTAAGGAGAAGTTAAATGACGCATCCAAGGTCACTGGGCAGGTAAGTGGTAGAGCTGGAATTAGAACCTGGGTGTCCTTCTACTAGGCCCTGTGGCATCAAGATGCAAAGCGGTAGGTGAATGCCCAACATCTTGGCCAAGCATAGCTTGCTAACATAGAGCTTGAGTTCTGCTCAAAGATACGTTGGGGAGTGAAGGTGTCTACCTCAAACCCGGGTCTGCTTCCCAAGTAGCTGCTGATAACCAGTAACACCAAACAGATGAAGATCAAAGTTGAAGTTCGGTTTATTGTGTAAACTGAATGAAACTATTTGGGAATCTTGCAAAAGGTTAGATAAACCTATGGGGCCCCACTAGGTGTTGTGAGGGTTCAGGATACTTCCCTTCACCCTCCCTCATCTTCTCCCCCACCAACCCCCCACATCTAAGAAACAAGAAGAGTAGGTGCGAGCTCCTTTCTCTCCCCAGAATAATGATGTTTTTATCATTTCTTGCCAAATCTAACATCTAGCAGCATGGTTTAGTGGTGAGAGCCCGGGCCTGGGAGTCAGAGGAAGTGGATTCTAATTCCGGCTCCACCATTCGTCTGCTGTGTGCCTTTGGGCAATTCACTTTGCTTCTCTGGGCCTCAGTTACTTCATCTGTAAAATGGGGGATTGAGATTGTGAGCCCCACGTGGGAAAACCTGATTACCTTGTATCTACCCAGTGTTTAGAACAGCACATAGTAAGTGCTTAACAAATACCATAATAATTATTATTATTATCTAATTCACCCTAATCCTTCTTGACCTCTCAGCTGCCTTTGGCACTGTTGACTATTCCCTGATCCTGAGGTGAATAAAGGGAGCAAGTCAGGGTAATAAAGAAGGGATGGGAAAAGAGGGAACATGGGTTGTAGAAAGTAATGATCCTCCAAACATAAAAAGGGAGGGTGTTCCAGGCCAGAGGTGGGATATGGCTGTGAGATGGGTGGCAAGATAATCAAGGTCGAGGTATAGTGAGTAGGTTGGCATTAGAGGAGTGAAGCGTGAGAGCTGGATTGTAGCAAAAGAGCCGCGAGGTGAGGTAGGAGGGGGCACGGCGATTAAGTGAAGAAGAAGCTGGCAGATAAGAAGGCCTCAATCAGGTACACATACGAGGACAGCACCGTGGCCAAGGAGAAGGCGCCTGACAAGGATGACGACGACGATGACTCGGAGGAGGAGAGTGAGGAGGATGAGGACGAGGTCATCCTGGATATCGGTGCGTCCGTCATGGCCCCTTCATGCCCTTCTCCTTCCCGGTCTGGCCTCCCCCCACTCTCTGACCCCTACCCGGTCCCACCCACCTCACCCCGCTCCCGGCTTCTCAGCCCTGCTGACAGGGAACCCTGTGGTGCAGATGTGGAGGTGGACGTGGATGAGCTAAGTCCAGAGCACACTGCTGATCTCAACAAGCAGGCCACCAGCTACAGCCTGGCTGAGGGGAATTTTGTCCGGTGAGACCATCCCCATTGGCCCCAGTGCCTGTGTGGGTGTGTGTACGCATGTTTTGACTGTGAGCCCGTCGTTTAGACAGTGAGCTCGTTACTGGGCAGGGATTGCCTCTATCTGTTGCTGAATTGTACATTCCAAGCGCTTAGTACAGTGCTCTGTACATAGTAAGTGCTCAATAAATACTATTGAATGAATGAAGTGTTTGAAAACCAACGGCAAGAAGTTTCTCTGTGATATGGAGGTGATTGGGTAACTACCACTAGGTTCTTGAGGAGTACGGAAACATGGCCTGAACATTTTTGTAGAAAAATAATCTAGGCAGCAGAGTGAAGTGTAGACTGGAGTAGGGAGAGACAGGAGGCAAGGAGGTCAGCAAGGAGAATGATACAGTAATCAAGGTGGAATAGAATAAATTCTCAGATCAATGTGGTAACAATTTAGATGGAGAGGACAGGGCAGATTTTAATGATGCTGTGAAGTTTGACCAACAGGATTTAGTGATAGATTGAAGGTGTGGGTTGAATGAGAGAGAGGAGTCAGAGATAACACCAAGGTTATGGGTGTGTGAGACAGGAAGGATAGTTGGGCTATCTACAGTGATGGAAAAGTCAGAGGAGGCCAGGATTTGGATGGAAAGATTAGGAGTTCTGTTTTAGACATGTTACCTTTGAAGTGACAGCAGGACATCCAAGTGGAGATGTCTTGAAGCTGAAGGAAATGTGAGATTGCAGAGAAGGTATAATAGTAATCATTATTATTACTATTATTATTATTGTACTGCTGGGAAAGATGGTAGACTCAAAGATAGGGCTGGAGATGTAGATTTGGGAATCATCCACATGGAAGTGGCAGTCGAAGCCATGTGAGCCAGTGAGTTCTCCAAGGGAGTGGGTGTAGATGGAGAATAGACGGGGACCTGGAAAAGAACCCTGAGGGACACCCTCAGTTAGGGGTTGGGAGTCAGAGGAGGAGCACATGAGAGAGACTGAGAAGGAGCGGCCAGAGAGATAGGAGATCCAGGAGAGGACAGTGTCAGTGAAGCTGAGGTTGGATGATGTTTCCAGGAGAAGGGGATGGTCAACAGTGTTGAAAGCAGCTAAGAGGTTGAGGAGGATTAGGATGGATTAGATGTCATTGGATTTGGCAAGAAGGAGATAACTGAAGGCCATCGAGAGGGCAGTTTCTGTGGAGAGAAGGGGATGGAAGCCAGATTGGAGGGGGTGAAGGAGAGAATCGGAGGACAGTAAGTGGAGGCAGAAGGTATGGACTAGTCACTCAAGGGGTTTGGAAAGGAACAGTAGAAGGGAGATGGGATGGTGGAGCAAGGGGGTCAAGGGAGGGTTTTTTCCCTGTCTCACAAGCACGTAACCTTGGCTTTATTCCCAACTCAGATCTCTCATTCAACCCATCTATTCACTCTGTTCCCAAATCCTTTCGATTCAACCTTCACAACACTGCTAAAATTCACCCTTTCCATTCCATCGAAACTGCTACCAGGTTAATCCAATCAGTTATCCTATCCTGCCTTGATTACTGTATCAGCCTCCTTGCTGACCTCCCTGCCTCCTGTCTCTCCATACTTCACTCTTCTGCCTGGGTCATTTTTCTACAAAAATGGTCAGGCCATGTTTCCCCACTTCTCATTCATTCATTAGTATTTATTGAGCGCTTACTATGTGCAGAGCACTGTACTTAGCGCTTGGAATGGGCAATTCTCCACCTCCAGTGGTTGCCCATCCACCTCCGCATCAAACAAAAACTCCTCACCATTGACTTTAAAGCACTCAATCACCTTGCCCCCTCCTACCTCAAATGGCTACTCTCTTACTACAACCCAGCTTACACACTTGGCTCCTCTAATGCCAAACTTCTTACTGTCCCTCAATCTCATCTATCTCGCCACCGACCTCTTGCCCACGTCCTGCCTCCGGCCTGCAATGTCCTCCCTCCTCATATCCAACAAAGAGTTACCCTCCCCCCAGTGAGAAGCCTTAATGAAGGCACATCTCTTCCAAGAGGTCTTCCCTGACTAAGCCTTCCTCTCCTCATCTCCCACTCCCTTCTGCGCCACCTTGACTTGCTCCCTTTATCCATCCCCCTCCCAGCCCCACAGCACTTACATAGAGATCTGCAATTTCATTTATTTATATTAATGTCTGTCTCCCCCTATGGACTGTATGCTCACTGGGGGCAGGGAATGTGTCTGTTTATTGTTATATTCTCCCAAGTGCTTAGTACAGTGGTTGGCACAGAGTGAGCGCCAATAAATACAACTGTCAGACTGGAGAGGTAATTGTGGAAATCGTTAGCATAGATATGGTATATGAAGCCATGGTAGTTAATGAGTGGGGGTACCTAGAGAATAAAAAGGGGACCCAGACCTGAGCCTTGAGGCATCCCCACAGTTAGAGGTGGAAGGTAGAGGAAAAGCATGAGAAAAAGACTGAAAAGAAGGCAGAGTGATAGCGGGAGAACCAGAAGAGGACATCTTTAGCAAAGCCAAGATAAGGAGACGGTCAACCCAGTATCGAAGGCAACATAAAGGTCTAGGAGGATTAGACTGGAGTAGAGGCCTCTGGATTTGGAGAGAAGGAGGTCATCGGTGACCTTAAAAAGGGCCATTTCTGTGGAGTAGAGGGGGTAGAAGCCAGATTGCAGGGGGTCAGGGAGAGAGTCTGAGGAGAGGAAGTGGAGGCAGTGAGTGTAGACAATTCACTCAAAAAATTTGGAGGAGGATAATAGCAATTGTTATTATTATTTTGGCATTTATTGAGCACTTATTATGTGCCAGGCACTGTACTAAGCGCTGGGGTGGATACAAGCAAATCAGGTTGGACATAGTCCCTGTCTCAAGTGGGGCTCACAGTCTCAATCCCCATTTTACAGATGCGGTAACTGAGGCCCAGAGAAGTGAAGCGACTTGTCCAAGGTCACACAGCAGACATACGGCGGAGTGGGGATTAGAACCCAGATCCTTCTGGCTCCCAGGCCCAGGCTCTGTCCACTATGCCATGCTGCTTCTCATGTGTTGGGCATAACTAGAGGGTGTGGTGGGATCAAGAGAGAGTTTTATTAGGATCGGGGCTATGTGGCCAGGTAGACTGTGAGCTCCACGTGGCACTGGGACCGTGTCTGACCTGATTAACTTGTACCTATTTCAGCGCTTAGAACAGTGCTTGGCACATTAATAAGGCCTTAATGCATAATAATAATGTTAATTATAAATAACTCTTGAAAGCAATGGGGAAGGAGCCACTGGAAAGTGGAAAGTGAGTAGTTGATGAGAGCAGTTAGGGAAGGAAGAAGGGAAGGGGCAATTGCTTTGATGAGGTGATAAAGGATGGGGACAGGAGCCAAGGTGGAGGGGGGAAAATCTGAGAGAAGGTGGGATAGCCCTGAGAGAAGCCGCATGGCTGGGTGGATAGAGCCCGGGCCTGGGAGTCGGAAGATCACAGGTTCTAATTCCAGCTACTCCACTTGTCTGCTGGGTGACCTTGGGCAAATCACTTTACTTCTCCATGCCTCCATTCCCTCAGCTGTAAAATGGGGATTGAGATTGTCAGCCCCATGTGGGACAGGGACCTGATTTGCTTGTAACCAGCCCAGCGTTTAGCACAGTGCCTGGAACATAGTAAGTGTTTAATAAGTACCATAGCTATTATTGTTATTACGATTATCATTATACCGCTGGGAAAGATGGTAGAGTCAAAGACGCGGGGCTGGAGGAGGAAGAGGAGGAGCAGGGGAGATTTTAGGGATTTTATCAACGCGGTAAAAGTCATTAGGAACAAGAGATGGCAAGGGGGCCATGGGTTGGAGTAGGGAGTTAAATGTCTGAAACTGCTGTTGCAAACAATGGCTTGGGAGTCAATAAGGCTGGGGAAGTATCGTTGCCCAGGGGATGAGGAGGCAGAATTAAAGCAAGTGAGGATGCACTTGAGAGGGATGAGATCGACCTGGAACACTTTGTTTACCTGAAAATTTCAACCCAAACCCACAGCCAATCTGAGGGGGAAAAAAAAAATCTCCACCTCTTTTGTTCTCAGATGGACAAATTATCTGAAAAATTACCTCGACTCTCCATTCCTCTGTCTGTGCAGATACAGCTTTATGACAGCTTTTTCCCAAGAATAAATGCTTGGAAAATCACCCCACACGAAGTTGTGCGGATAGAAAGCATTAATAGGTCTGAGAAGGGTTTGGCTAGATTTAGGGATGACGGATACACCATCAGTTATTAGAAGGGAAAGTTGTACATATTTGAAAGCTCAATAGAGGCCTGGAGAAACTGAGGGTGAGAGGCTCAGAACAGACTGGTAGATGAGAAAGTAAGTTCTGTAGTAATAATAATCATAATCAAGGTACTTGTCAAGCACTTACTATGTGCCAGGCACTGTACTAAACACTGGAGTAAAAACGAGGTAATCAGGTCTGACATGGTTTCTGTCCCAGGACATGCGGGAGAACGCGCACTTGATTCCCATTTTACAGATGAGGAAACTGCCACAAAGAAACGAAGTGACTTGTCTGTGGTCCCACAGCCCTGCAAATGTTGGAGCAAGGGATTAGAACTCAGGTCTTCAGACTTCCAGGCCTGCGCTCTTTCTACTAGGCCTTGTTGTTTTTTAGAAAGTCCAATCCTCATCCTGAGGATGAAGATCCCAGAGGAAAAGCACCATCACCCCATCCCTCTGAACATTCTGTCACTGCTATCGTGGACGAAACACTAAGCTGATGACCAGTGGGGCATGCACGCACGCCTCCATGCATCGATACAAGTCTCTAGACCCGTGTTTATCCATACACAATAGAAAGCCGATTTCCTAAATAATCTCTCATCCAAACCAAGGCTACCTCCAACCGCAACAAAGAGAAAATTCAAAACACTCCAGTGGATGAATATAACTGAAAGCCGCTTGTCCGAGATAACCTGGCACCATTTTGTTCAGTTATCTGAATTTACCATGATTTGAAGTGGACTCTGTCCCAGGCCTGTCTTTGGATAATTGGCTATTTCACTCAGCATATTTACAGCTGTGGTTCTTATTAGAGGTGTCCCTCTGACCAACCTGTCTCTTCTCAGCTTAAGCACCTTGAGGCTGAGGGCCTCTCCCAACCTCTGACAAACATCTGTTGATGGGTACTCTGTGGAGGTTTAACAAATATTTGCTGGGGATAACGTTTAAATCCAAAATGCAGATTCCCTCTTTCACCAGGGGATTACAAAAACCAGTACATTACCGGGTGTGTCGGTCTGTGGAGGAGGGCCAGTCAAGGTACCGGCCCTGTCTTCCCCTCTGGGCCTGGGGGTTCCCTGAAGACAAGGATTGTGCCCCAGGGAAGGTGTGTCCTGACCATTAAGTCTCCCCCACTGAAAGCTCACCTCCTCCAGGAGGCCTTCCCAGACTGAGCCCCCCTTTTCCTCTGCGTCTTCTCCCCTCCCCATCGCCCCAACTCCCTCCCTCTGCTCTACCCCCCTCCCCGCAGCACTTGTGTATGCCCATATTTATTATTCTTTTCATTTTATTAATGATATGTATATACCTGTACTTCTATTTATATCGATGCCACTGAGGCCTGTCTACTTGTTTTGCTGTTCGTCTCCCCCATTCTAGACTGTACAGTTGTCTCTATTTGTTGCCGAATTGTACTCTCCGAGCGCTTAGTACAGTGCTCTGCACACAGTAAGCGCTCAATAAATACGATTGAATTAATGTTTTGTAAGCTATGTCATGCTAATAATAATCATAATTGTGGTATTAAAGCACTTACTAGGTGCCGAGCACTGTACTAAATGCTGGGGGAGACACGAGTTCCTCAGATTTATCATAGACCCTGTCCCACTTGGGGCTCCCAGTCTAAGGTGGGGAGAGAACGGGTAATAATAATGTTGGTATTTGTTAAGCGCTTACTATGTGCCGAGCACTGTTCTAAGCGCTGGGGTAGACACAGGGGAATCTGGTTGTCCCAGGTGGGGCTCACAGTCTTAATCCCCATTTTACAGATGAGGGAACTGAGGCACCGAGAAGTTAAGTGACTTGCCCAAAGTCACACAGCTGGCAAGTGGCAGAGCGGGGGTTCGAACCCATGACCTCTGACTCCAAAGCCCGTGCTCTTTCCAGTGAACCACGCTGCTTACTGAATCCCCATTTTACAGACCAGGAAACTGAGGCACAGAGAACTCAAGTGACTTACCCAAGGCCACACAGCAGGCAGGCGGTGCAACTGGGATCGGAACCCAGATCCTCTTATTCCTAGGCTCGTGCTTTTCCTGCTAGGCCACACTGCTACTTGAGGGTAGGGAGCATGTCTAGTTTTTCTGTTGTACTGTGCTCTCCCAGACACTTAGTGAAGTGTTCTGCACACAGTAAGTGCCCCCAAAATATCACTGATTGAGTCCTCGGTAGCACCGAGACAAAGCCGGAAGGACTAGCGCACCGCCTCCAGGCCCCTTCCTCTATGTCCTGGGTTCTAAATGCACCATTCCTCTCCACTCCTCCCTAATCTTCCTCCTTTCTCCTTCTTCCCACCTCCCCATCACCCACCCACCTGGCCCACCCAAAGCAGAAAACTTGGCTTCTAGTCCTGCAAGGGTTAAGCCAGGCCCTAGCAGCCAGCTGGGAGGAACACATTTGCATGCAGCTGTCCCCTACTCCTCTCTCCCATCCCCCCGGGGAACCCATGGGTCATCCCGACACCAAAGGATATCAGAGAAAACACTGATTGGACTACATTAGGGACTTGAGGGGGGTTTTAGCTCGTTATTTTCCTGGAAAAGAGGCTTCTGTATTCTGCCCTTTATGGGAAGTTAAATGAAAATATGGCATCTAGTAACTGAGGTGCCTTGTTCTGAATCAGATGAGTGGATTGTTTGAGGGAGAGGGAGCCTGGGACGAGCTCCTTTCTCTCTCCTCACCTGCAAACACCGGAGAGCCGTAGTCAAGAGGTCACCCAATCTAGCCACCTGTCTCCGGGGAGGTGGCTACCTAAGCCACCAAGGGTGGGTGGGGGGTATGGAGTCCTTCTTTGAAGAAAGAATGGCGCTTGGCCCATAGTAAGCGCTTAACAAATACCAACATTATCATTATTATTATCATCTCCATTAGAAAGAGACCCACATCTCTTAGTCCTGGCAGGGTCGTGAGAAGCAACGTGACCTAGTGGATAGAGCAGGGGCCTGTGCTATTTCCACTGTGTGCCGTGCGACCCCAGGTAGGACCACTTCATAACTCAGTGCTCAGTACATAGTAAGCACTTAACAAATACCATCATCATCATCATCACCCACCACCTCATTTGCCATGAAACCCGCGAGTTCCTCAACAGCCGACCCCACTGCCTCAGGAATGACGGTGGTTCAGAAAGATCCATCACTGCTAAGCAACGTGGCTCAGTGGAAAGAGCACGGGCTTTGGAGTCAGAGGTCATGGGTTCGAATCCCGGCTCGGCCACTTGTCAGCTGTGTGACTTTGGGCAAGTCACTTAACTTCTCGGTGCCTCAGTTACCTCATCTGTAAAATGGGGATGAAGACTGTGAGCCCCACGTGGGACAACCTGATTCCCCTGTGTCTACCCCAGCGCTTAGAACAGTGCTCGGCACATAGTAAGCGCTTAACAAATACCAACATTATTATTATCGGGGCCCAGCACTGCTCTAAGCGTTTAGAGAGAGGGTGATACAAGAGAACAAGAAGCAGCAGGGCTCAGTGGAGAGAGCCTGTGCTCGGGAGACAGAGGTCATGGGTTCTAATCCCAGCTCTGCCACTTGGCTGTGTGACTATGGGTGAGTCACTTCACTTCTCTGTGCCTCAGTTACCTCATCTGTAAAATAAGGATGAAGACTGTGAGCCCCACAGGGGACAACCTGATGACCTGGTATCTACCCCAGCACTTGGGACATAGAAAGCGCTTAACAAATGCCATTATGATGATGATGATCGGTCCCCCGCCAACCAGTCGATGCTGTTTATTGAGCACCTCCTGGGTGCTCAATGACACAGTGGTCGGGGCTTAGGAGGCTGTGATAGAACAAAAGGACCAGTAACAGCCCCTGCCCACCATGAGCTAACAGTCTAAAGAGAAAACGAAAGGGCAGCGTGACCTGGGGAAGACCTCAGACTCGTATGTGGACCGAAGCCTTTCGTGGCTCAGTGGCAAGAGCCCAGACTTGGGAGTCAGAGGTCGTGGGTTCGAATCCCAGCTCTGCCACTTGTCATATGTGTGACTGTGGGCAAGTCACTTCACCTCTGTGGACCTCAGTGACCTCACCTGGAAAATGGGGATGAAGACTGGGAGCCTCACGTGGGACAACCCGATCATCCTCTATCTCCCCCAGCGCTTAAAACAGTGATCGACACATAGTAAGCGCTTAACAAATATCAACATTATTAGTATCTGGGCCCCCATCCCCTCAGCCCTGCGCTCATTTGTAGGCATCATTTATTCTCCTATTTAGTTCGTTAACGGGGCGCCCATCCCCTCGCTTCTGTTTATCTCGGTGATGCTGTCTCGTTTTGGTTTTCCTCGGCCGTCTCCCCCGAGAGCCCGTCCAGGGGCAGGGATGGGTCTCTATTCGTGGCTGAAACGTACGTTCGGAGCGCTTAGCCCAGCGCTCTGAATATCGTGAGCGCTCCATAAATCCGATTGAATGGATGGATGGAGGAGAAGGAGGAGGAGCGGGGACGCGGATTCTCCGCGCGCGCGCGCGTGTGTGTGTGTGTGTGCGTGTGTGTGGTGGGGGGGGATTCCTTCATCCCCCCCGCCCGGAAAGCGGCCGACCGGGCTGAGGGGAGGGAGGAGGGAGGGAGGGAGGGAGGGAGGGAGGCAGGGAAGGAGAAAAGGAGAAGGGGGGAGGGAGGGAGGGAAGGAGGAGGGAGGGAGGGAAGGAGGAGGGGGGAGGAAAGGGAGGGAGGGGGAGGGGGGGAGGGGGAGGAAGGGAGGGAGGAGGAAGGGAGGGAAAGGGGAGGGAGGAAAGGAGGGAGGGAGGAAAGGAGGGAGGAGGAAAGGAGGGAGGAGGAAAGGAGGGAGGAGGCAGGAGGCTGCGCCTGCGCACTGGCGAAGAGTGAAGCCACGGGGGTGGTGCCTTCTGCCCGCCCGCCCGCCCGCCCGCCCATCCGGATCCCCCCGCCCCCGGCTAGTCGATGCGAGGAGCAGTGGGACCGCCCCCCCCGCCCCGCCCCGCCCCGCCATTCCCCTCCCCTGCCCTCCCCTCCATCTCCCCTCCCCTCCATCTCCCTCCCTCCCTCCGCCGCGGGAGCTGCCACAGTCCCGGGAGCCTGCAGACACCTCCTCCTCCTCCTCCTCCTCCTCCCCCTCCCCCTCCTCCCCCCCAGCCCGCCCGCCCTCCGGGACCCAACGCCGCCGCCAACGCCGCCGCCGGGAGGTGAGGAGCGGAGCGGAGCGGAGCGGGCGGGCGGGCGGGATGCTGCCGCCAACGCCGGGCTGGGGGGCGGCGGCCGGGGGCGGCGGCCGGGGGCGGCGGGGGGCAACTGGGAGCCCTGGACCGCGGGGGCCGGGCTGGGCCCGGGGGATGGAGGGCACCGGGGCCAGGGGGAGGAATGGAAGAGAGAAGAGACGGTCCGAGGGGGAGGGCGGGCTGCGCCGCGGCGATGGATGGGGGTGGGGATGGAGGATGGGGGAGAGGCACGGCGGGCTGCCACTCACCGAGCCTCCCCACCCCGGGGGCTTTGCATGGGAAGAAGGAGAGGCGTGCCGGCGAAGTGCTAAGCGCTCTGCTGGGGGACTTTTCCAAGCTGGGCTGGGGGTCGCTCCCGGCCTCGATGATCCAGCCGCGGCTCCCCTCCTGCCGCCAGTTCGGGAGGCTGGATGCGAGGCTGGATGCCCCCCAGACGGCTCCATTTCCCCTCCTTCGGCTGGTCTCCCTGCCCGGCGGTTGCGGAGGGGGCCGGTCGCTAGCCGAGCGCGTTAATCTCCCCGTTGCCTGCCGCCCCACCCCCCGAAAAGTGAAGAGGCGAAGGGGAGCCTGGGCCTCGCAGCCGGGGCTGCCGCCCCTCCCTCCAGGAGGCGGAGGAAAGGCAGCCGGCCCCCTGCCCCCTTTCCCCGGCTTGGGCTGGGACCTGATAGAGAGGAGCTTGATTTATTATGAGGAGAAGAGGACGGAATAAAAACCCGGCCGCCCCCCACCCTCGAGCAGGTCCCGGAGCTCGGGTCTGGCCGCGGGCTTTGAGAAGAAGGGGCCTTCCGCTTTCTCCCTCCCCGGCCCGGCCTTGTGCGGGAGGACACATTGTGGAAAGAAGAAGAATCTTGGCGTTCGTTAAGCGCGTACTGTGTGCCAAGCGCTGGGGAGATCCAAGGTAATCGGGTTGGCCCTCCTGGGGCTCCCAGTCTTCATCCCCACTTTCCAGACGAGGGAACTGAGGCCCAGAGAGGCGAAGTGCTTTGCCCGGAGTCACACGGCTGATAAGTGGCGGAGCCTGGATTAGAACCCACGACCTGCGACTCCCAAGCCCGGGCGCTTCCCACTGAGCTACAGGGCTTCTCACCCCCCCCCCCCCCCCCCGTCTACATGCCCAGGGCCCCTGCTTTTTCTCTGGGAGTCGGCAGGGGTGGGGACATGTGATGATGCATGTTGGTATTCGTTCAGCGCTTAGTAGGTGCACTGTTCTAAGCGCTGGGTAGATACAGGGTAATCAGGTTGTCCCACGTGAGACTCACAGTTAATCCCCATTTTACAGATGAGGGAACAGAGGAAGTGAAATGACTTGCCCACAGTCACCCAGCTGCCAAGTGGCAGAGCCGGGATTCGAACCCAAGACTTCGGACTCCCAAACCCGGGCCCTTGCCACCGAGCCACGCATGTCTGCCATGCCTCAAGGCTGCATGGTACAGGTTTCTTGGGGGTGGAGGAGAGGAAGAGGGTCTTGCCAAGGGGGGGGAAGAATTAGTTTGTATTTTCCATGTCACGTTTTTACCCTGGCACCGTCCACGCCCCCCCTCCCCCCCTTTCCTTTTGTGTCTGAATCTGCCCACCGCTCACACTGGTGAAGCAGTTCCCCTCCCATCCCACCCTCTTGCTCCACATCTGGATTCACGGCTCTTCAGTTTCTCCTTGGCCTCATTTTTTTATTCCATATGGGAAGGGGGGGGGATGGTTAAGGGAGGATGGAGACTTTCCTTTGTTATTTGCTGTTCAGTAGGGAGCGTGCCTTGAGAAGAAGCGACGAAATCGGAGAATTGCAGTCGTTAAAGTGGGGGAAAAAAACCTAGATGGCTGAACGAGTGTGTTTCCTTAATCTCTCCAGTGTGGTATTGTTTTTTGTTGAATTTTCTGGTACTGAACCGTGCCAAGCTGCTGGGCTCAGAAGGTACATATGAAACACTCTAGTCCATCTGAACTGTGAAAAGAGTCACTGTGGTCCTTTCCCACCGCAGTGTGTTCAAATAACAGTGAGTTGCCGGAAACTTTCGTCTCTCCCTCCCCCGTTTTGGGGGGTTTTTTTCCATGTAACGTAGAGCCAAAGGTTTGATTACATATTTCCCTGGCATGCGCCTTCGCTTTGATCTGGAGTTCCCAGTCTCTGTGTGTTCAGTACCGCAGATCGGTGCACTGGCTCCCCTCTCAGGGCTGCGGGAAAATGAAATATAGGAGCACGTTTTCTTATTGTCCTGCATCTCTTAGGGAGGAGGAGCATCTGGGCCTGAGGTTACTGCAGAATTTTCCTACCCCGTGGTATCTCTGTGTTAGTTACTCTTTTGTCTCGCCATTTATCCCCAGACGAGAGCATCCCCTGGCAACTCAAGCAGCCCGGCCTCGTGGAAAGAGCCTGGGCCTGGATTCTAATCACAGCCCCATCAAATGCTTTCTGGGTGACCTTGGACGAGTTACTTAACTTCTCTGTGCCTCAGGTCTCCTATTTAGACTGTGAGCCCCATGCAGGACAGGAACTGCGTCAAACCTAATTCGCTTGCATCTCCCCCAGTGCTTAGAACAGTATCTGACACGTAGGAAGCACTGAAGGAGGACCATTTAAATATTAAAAAAAAAAACCAAACCTAAAAGGAAATAGGCTCCCCATTGTGCTACGCACAGTGTTGAATATTTTGTTTTTGTTTTTCTCTTATTTCAAATAAGGTATACAGGCTCTTGAAGTGTATCTGTGGAGGGATTCTTGCAACTGAATTATTTAGCTCCTTTTTTTTTTCTGGTGTTTTGGTTTGGCCTGGGGAGTGACATGGAATTAGTTGACTAATTGGAAACATCTCCAAAGAAATTTCTGTCTGTGGTCTTTTCAATCAAAATGCATAGTCAGTAAATTAACATCCCATCATCAAAAAACCTAATGACCAAATATAGGCTATATATATGTAGGGAGAGGGAGAGAGAGCCTCCTTATTATTTATGTAGTCCAAATATTTTAATTACTACTGACAACAACAGATGAATTCTAGATTTAAATTATCTGCCCAGTTGTTTGATTTAACTGTCCTTTTTAAAGGGCCATTCCTTATTTAGGGAGGAAATGTGGTGGGTATTGCCCAAGAGATTTTTTTGATAAGGTATATTTAATCAGCTTCTTATGTTTAAGCCAAAAATTTAAAAAACAGGAAGTAAGGAAAAGAACTCGAGTGATCTGAAACTAAACCCATCTAAGTGCCAGTGAATCAAATTACATGAATGTAATTAGAGCTTCACATATCACTACCTTGAATTTCAAAGGATACTGAGGGGGCTGTAAACTTTATCCCGATAGGAATTTAAGACACTGCTGAAACCATTACTGCCTGAGAAGATTTGAGGAGACAAAGTGCAGAGGACCATTAAGACTAGAGGAAATTTGGGGTCAACAAAGGGTCACCCTAGTCTTTCTTTGGCCCCAAAATAGGGTTATGTGGCACTCCAACTTTCCTGGAATTTGTTTTTTCTTTTGCAGTTGTGACTTGGGCATTTCACATGTCATTTGAGAGAACTAATCCTGAGCAAGGTGAATTTAAACTTACAAGCGATAAATATTGCCCCCAACTGCTTGCTAACCCAGTGACCATTGTATTGATTCATATTTGTTTCAAATAGCTCCTTGACCTGTTGTAGAAGCGTCCTCACAGGGGATGCTGCTGGCCTACTATCAGCACCTAGAAGTAGGAACGGTTCAGCTACTAAACTCAGCTTTGACTAGAAAGTAGCTCAGGTCCTGTGGAGAGAGCCTTCAGCTAGGATCTTTCATTCAGATTAGAGAGTTTCTTTGAGAGAGCTGGAAAGTTTGCCCTCCTGGCCCAGAGATTGTTGATATTGAGAGTTGAGATTGTGGAGATTGATATTAAGATCTTTTATTTTTGCATTAAACTGTAGCACCTTTTCTCAAATGTGTATAATGCCCGTCTTCAAAGAACTTAGTGTGTATTGTATTTGATAATCCAGCATTTCTGCGGTCTCTGCATTTGTTCAGTGCTTACTATGCACCAAGCACTGGGGTCACGCCAACCATATCAGATCAGGCACAATCCCATGTGGGGCTCAGCCTAAGAGTAGGACTAGTTGGTCGCCATTTCCCAATCTGAAGAATAGGGTAGAAAAGACCTTATATAAATCACCTTATTTCCCCTACTTTTCAGACTTGGAAACTGGAGCCCAACCAACTGGTCCTGCTGAGCCCATCAGAGTGTTTTAATAATAATACTAATAATGATATTTGTTAAGAGCTTACTTTATGTCAAGCACTGTTTTAAGCGCTGGGGTAGATACAGGCTAGTCAGGTTGGACCCAGTCCCTGTCCCACATGGGGCTCACAGTCTTAACCCCCATTTTACAGATGAGGTACCAGAGGCACAGAGAAATTCAATGACAAGCCCAATCTGAGGGTGGGGAAGAGCACATAGCATAATTTCCAGGAGATTATTATGTATGTATTGCTAACTGCGCCTTTTATTCACCTACACCCCTCTCGCTCCATTAAACTATAGGGGCTTCTGGAAGGCAGGGGGAATGACTCTAGGAACTGCACGGGGCAAACTGTTAAATATTGATTTATTATGGTATTTGTTAAATGCTTACTAAGTAACAAGCTCTGTTCTCAGTGCTGGGGTAGATACAAGTTAATCAGATTGGACACAGTCCCTGTCCCTCATGGGGCTCACAGTTCAAGTAGGAGGGAGAACGGGTTTTGAGTCCCCATTTTACAGTTGAAGAAACTGAGGCACAGAGAGGTGAAGTGAGGTCACACAGCAGACAACTGGCAGAGCTGGGATAAAACCCAGGTCTTCTGACTTCCGGGCCTGTACTCTTTCCACTAGGCCATGCTGCTTCCCAAGTACTTCAAATGTCACTTAGCCCATCAGTTGAAAAGCACTGATCCAGTGTATAACAAATATATATTCTAGACAGTAGTTGGTCATGTGTTTAGGATTTTGTTGAGGAGTTGGGAGGCAGTGTAGTATGGTGAAGAGAGCATGGGAAGGGGCGTTAGATCTGGGTTCTAGTTCCGCCTCTCTCACTGGCCTGCTGTGTGGACTTGGGCAAGACACTATTTGGGTCTTCTGTAAAGTATGAATAAAATTGCAAGGCTGGTGTGGGATAGGGACTATGTCCAATCCGACAACCTTACAGCTATCCCGGCACTTAAGGTGTAGTAGGTGCTTAATAAATACCGTTATTATTAAATGCATAATTATTATAGAATATGAAAACAGTGCTAGAATTCGTCATTCACACCATATTACAGGTGACACAAAATGTGTCACCTTTGAGTTTCGGGTAAAACTGAACTAAAAAGAGAGTGATCAGAATCCATTTTTAGGACCCCTTTATTCTAAAGCACTCAGTGCGTTGCTGTTTTAGAATTCTCTCATCTTTGTAGCATTCCTCTGTTACAATATTTTCCCCCATTTATTATTAAGAAAATGGAATCAGATTGAATGACCAGCTACCCCAAATACATCCGGTTAGTGGAATAACCAGGAGTAAAACCAAAAACGTACTGATTCCAGATTCAGGACTTGACCAAGATGAACACCTGGAATTTAGGTGCGTAGCTTCTCATTCAGTTAATTGAATTTAATATCTGGCTCCCCCACTGGATTGAAAGCTCCTCAAGAGCTGGGATCAGGTCTACTTACTCTCTTGTACTCTCCCAAGCACTCAGTACTGCAAGTCCTCAATAAATCATTGGTGACTCTCTCAGAAATCGCCAGTGATCTCCATTTCGCCAAATCTGATGACCTCCACTCCGTCCTAATCCTCCTTGACCTCTCAGCTGCCTTCCACACTGTGGAAACGCTACCCAACCTTGGCGTCACTGATTCTGTCCTCTCCTGGTTCTCCTCTTATCTCTCTGGCAGCTCCTTCTCAGCCCTTTTTGTGGGCTCCTCCTCCACTTCTTACCCCCTAACCATGGGTGCCTCTCAAGGTTCAGTTCTGGATCCCTTTCTGTTCTCCATCTCAGAGAACTCATTCGCTTTCATGGCTTCAACTACCACTTCTATGCAGATGATACCTAAATCTACATCTCCAGCCCCGATCCCTCTCCCTCTCCGCAGTCTCACATTTCCTCTTGCTTTCAAGACACCTCTACTTGGAGGTCCTCCCGTCACCTCAGTCTTAACAAATGTCCACAACAGAACTCTTCATCTTCCCACCCATCCCTGTGCTCCCCCAACTTTCCCATCATGGTAGATGGCACTGCCATCCTTCCCCTCTCACAGGCTCGTAATCTTGGCATTATCCTTGACTCTTCTCCCTCTCATTCAACCCTCGTATTCGATCTACTCCCTCTACCACCCCCCCCTTCACCTCTCGGCAGCTTAACCCTCTTTTCCCCCCATTTCCCTCTGCTCCTCCTCCTCTCCCTTCCCATCCCCTCAGCACTGTATTCGTCTGCTCAACTGTATATATTTATTACCCTATTTATTTTGTTAATGAAATGTACATCGCCTTGATTCTATTTAGTTGCCATTGTTTTTACGAGATGTTCTTCCCCTCGACTCTATTTATTGTCATCGTTCTCGTCTGTCTGTCTCCCCCGATTAGACCGTAAGCCCGTCAAAGGGCAGGGACTGTCTCTATCTGTTACCAACTTGTTCATTCCAAGCGCTTAGTACAGTGCTCTGCACATAGTAAGCGCTCAATAAATACTATTGAATGAATGAATAAATGAATCCATCACTAAATCTTGTCAGTCCCACCTTCACAACGTAGTTAAAACCCGCCCTTTCCTCTCTTCTAAAGTGCTACCGCATCAATACAATCACTCGTCTTATCCTGCCTTGATTACCGCATCAGCCTCCTTGCTGACTCTTAGCCTCCTGACTCTTCCCAATCCAGTCCATACTTCCCCCGATGCCTGGATCATTCTTCTACAGAAATGTTCAGGACACGTCATCCCGCTCCTCCAAAAACTCCAGTGGTTGCCCATCCACCTCCCTATCAAAGCATTCCACTGCCTTGCCCCCTCCTACCTCACCTCACTACTCTCCTTCTACTCTACCCAGCCCACACACTTCGCTCCTCTAATGCCAACCTTCTCACTGTGCCTCGCTGTGACCTATGTTGCCACTGACTCCTAGCCCAAGTCCTGCCTCTGGCCTGGAATGCCCTCCCATCTCAAGTCTGACAGGCCAATTACTCTCCCCCGCTTCATAGCCTTATTTAGGCCGCAGCTCCTCCAAAAGGCCTTTCCAGACTAAGCCCCTCCTTTCTTCTTCTCCCACTCCCTCCTGCGTTGCCCTGACTTGCTCCCTTTGTTCTTCTGCCCTCCCAGCCCCACAGCACTTACGTACATATCTGTAATTTATTTATTTGTGTTGATGTCTGTCTCCCCTCCCTAGACTGTAACCTTGCTGTGGGCAGGAATGTGTCTGTTTATTGTTGTACTCTCCCAAACGCTTAGTACAGTGCGCTGCACAACAGTAAACACTCAATATACCATTGAATGAATGAAATCCCGTTGATTGATCATCTCATGCCAATATCATTGAATTTTCAATACAGGTGAAGTGGTTTTCATGTTAAAAAAAAAAAAAATCACCCCATTGCTGTCACTGTTTTCAGATGAGTTTTTTTCATCTTCAAAAAACTGGACACCCAAATTACTCTAGATTCCTTCTGTTATATTTATTGAGCGCCTACAATGTGCAGAGCACTGTACTAAGCGCTTGGGAGAGTACAGTACAACAATAAACAGAACCATTTCCTGCCCTCAATGAGCTTACTTAGGCAGGCAACTTTCAGTATATCAGAATTACGGATTAGAACTCAGGTGACTGATTCCCAAGGTCAGAGTTTGCTTATTGGAAAACCCTATCTCACTGGGAAAATATTTAAAATAAACTGATGAGCCCTTTTGGAGTTGCCTAATCAAATAATCATGATTGCAGGTTAAATTAGTAGATATTTAGCACAGTATAGTCAACATTGGCATGAGTGCTAATAGGGGAATGCTGCTGCATTTGTCTTTGTCGTGATCAATCTTTTCTACTGATCGGGCGTGTTTCATCCCCTAATTATTTATACTCTTATGACTTTTCCACTTCGGTAATTTTTCAACTCCGTGCAATCCTGGTCCGTTGTTCTTTGCACTTTAAGATGGGACAGCATTTACTTTTGAAGATTTGTTTTCCGTGTGGGCAGTTGAAAAGACTCGATGTCGAGGTGAGGCTTTTCCTTGTGTGTATTGTCTATACATTTGTTATTTTAATTGTTTCAATGACTGGAGTCATCTCACGGGTTAGCCTACCCCATTTTAAAGCTGTGGCTCAAATGGGACCACTCAGGTCTGATTGCTGCATTATTTCTCAGTTTCTGTCACTTCCCGCACATTAACAGCTACGTGGCATTGCTTCGGATTATGCATAGGTTGTGTTTAGTTCATCTTTTTGTTGGCTCTGAGAACACTGGCTTTTTCATTCCTCAGAATGCCGTTCCATTTCAACACGATTAAATTATACCCATTTCCCAGATGCTGAATAAGCAGCAGTGCCATATCGAACGGAGCCAAACATTCAAATTAGAGTATTTTTCTCTTTCGCTTAGTTCATCCATTCATTCAATCGTATTTATTAAGCGCTTACTGTGTGCAGAGCACTGTACCAAGCACTTGAGAAAGTACAGTTCAACAATAAAGGGTGACCATCCCTCCCCACAACGAGCTCACAGTCTGGGGCTGTGGGGGACATACATCAATACAAATAACTAAAATTACAGCTACGTATCCAAGTGCCGTGGGGCTGGGCGGGCGGGGAAGAGAAAAAGGAGCAGGTCAGGGCCACACAAAATGGAGTGGAAGAAGAGGAAAAGCGGGGCTTTGTCTGGGAAGCCTTCTTGGAGGAGATGTGCCTTCAATAAGACTTTGAAGTCAAGGGAGAGTAATTGGCAGATTTGAGGAGGAAGAGTATTCCAGGCCAGAGGTTGGAAGAGGGTCAGGGGTCGGCGTGAGGCAGGCAAGATCGAGGCACAGCGAGAAGGAGGAGTGAAGTATGCGGGCTGGGTTGTAGAAGGAGAGAAGTGAGGTGAGGTAGGAGGGGGGAAGGGCATGTTTCCTAGACTAGTGTCCAACCTTCTTCGGTAAGGTGCTTCTGTTGCAGGAAATCTGGAGGTGGTCCTTAATGCTCCCGGTAGCAGCAGAGAATATTTTAATATTCCACAGCTTGCTTCCCATCTACGGGGCTGGATGATCGGTAGGGCTTATAGGATCCAGGGGCTTAGGCTCAAGGCAGCCCGCCAGGAACAGAAGCCCACTGTGGCTGCCACTAAAGGACTTGGAGCCATGGGTTTTATTTTTTCAGAAGGGTTTTGAAGCTGGGGAGAACTGTGGTCGAGGGTGTTTGAAGGGAGGAGGCATTACCGTCTGGGTGGGAGGCACACTGCAGGGGAATGACCACAGTCATGCCATGCTATGTCTGGGCGTGACATCACTCATGTTGCCGGTCACGTGGGAGTCTGGCAGGGCCGGTGAGCTCCGGGCCCAAACTTCCCTAGATCCGTCTTTGCCTGAACGGTGTTTCGTTTGAGGTTTTATGTCCTCTCCGCCTACATCTATTTACTTAATTTTAAACAGGCAAATTTTGAAATGCATTTCCTAAAACATCTTCCCACCATTAAGCAGCCACTTAGCACTCCCTGTTCGTGTTCCTTGCCTTGTCTAGACTGGTAGCTGGGACTCCCCCACTTCAAAGCCTATCCCCAATTATCTGAAGGTCTCAGATGTCAAAGTCTGAGGTGGGGTAAATTCGAGTTCTTTAAAGAATGCCAGATGGCTTGGAAGAGTTAGATGCACTCCACCTACTGCTGTCTATTGAGAGTCGGCTAGCTGCATCCGTTCCGCTCCGTGTGCCAGCTGGCCCAAGAGAATTTGGCTGGTGTTCTTTTCAGCTGGATCCCCTTGGGGGAGCTGCCATTTGCCCTCCATCCAGGTAGGAAGGATAGCCCCTGATCCAACTCCCTGGGGAATTTGACCAGACCATGTGTAGCTAAATCTGAGGAGCAGGAAGGGAGAAGAGCCTTCCTTGTACTCCCTTGTATAACACAATTGTCATTCTAGAGAATCTGCCGCTTGGGTCGGTAACTCTCTTATCTGATTGTTCATCGAGCTTGTTTTTATGAAGGCCCCTCTGGAGGATTGATGATGTAGGCTTTAGGTTTAAAACCTCTGCCTCATTTTGTCTGTTGCTTATGTGTTCCTAGTTTGGCAGATGTCGATTATTTTCATCCTCCTTTCCGTATACTCCCAACGTATCGATATTGAAACTGGCAGAGAAGCAGTTTGAGCAGGGCCCCCCCAAATGCACAGCCTTTTCTCCAAGCAGGTAAACGTGAAGGTGGCGTTGTAGCTGGAAAGTCAATCTGCGAATCTTCCAGCTGCCTTTAGATTTTAACGGTGATCCAGCCTCTAACGCTCTGGATTACATACTTGGGGTCACAAATCCCTTTGGGAACACCAGAAAAGGTCAGTGTGGGTGTTTTTGTATATATTTCCAGGTGTGCTTGGGCCTGTGAGAGAGTTCCGGAAGAAAATCCTGCCTGGGTGTCCCTGCTACTTCTGCCGACATCGTGGGAGTGAGCTTCCACGCAGTCCCCAGAGAGCCGTCTGAATCTAACCAGCTTTACGATTGGTGTCGTGAGGCGCTTAGAGACCACTTATCAGTGGGACGTGTGGAAAAAACTTGCTGTAGAATTTTTAAAAGGTAGAATGTATGACTCTGCTTCTAGTTAGCTGTTACTCCAGGAGCCATTCTCAAAAATGGGCTTGGGGGAGTTGAGGGGAATTTGTTGCTGTGGGGAGGGCCATCTCCCTCTTTGACCTTCCTAGGGGTTGTCACGACACACTTGAACAATGGTTGGATTTGGGTGATGGAGAGGAGATCTTAATCCTCCTTCAATCTTAATTGAAATATAATGTCGTCCCTTATTTTTTTTTTGAATAGAGGTGACTCTCTGCTTTGAACCACACCCAGACATTTGCCTTAAATAGGTCATGTAATTGTGGTCATTACCCACATGATAGTCTTAGAAATAATGGACTATTTTTTAGCTACAGTTGGAGCTGTGGATCACTAGACTGTGAGCTCGCTGTGGGCAGGGATTGTCACCGTTATTGAATTGTATTTTCCCAAGTGCTTCAGAAGGTGCTCTGCACACAGTAAGCATTCAATAAATATGATTGAATGAATGAATAATACTTTGGGATTTTAATTATCCCAACAAAATATTATAAATCTGTGTGGAAATGGAGCTCAAAGATGTAGATGAGATAGTCACGAAGGCAGTATTAATAGGGCTGAGCTTTACTGGTATCTAGGCTTTTTTGATACCTGATGAGTACTGTTTACTCAATTATAGTGTAATATTACTGAAGAAGTAATGAGCTGAACGTGTTATATTTCTTGGTTAAGTTAATCAGGTGGTTAAACGAAAAGGAAACACTCATTGAATTCACTGCCCAATTTCGAAGTCCCTTTTTCTGTTGATTTGTTTTTTAATCGTCCAGTTTCATTACGGTTTCAGCCCGTGTTGGAATTCTAAATAATGAAGATGCAAAGTGCTGTTTTGGGGTGTTTTTTCACTAATTAGAAAATGGTATTTGGAACTGTGCTCTGTAGTGGATTTTTGATGGGTAAATGAAAGAGGCTTTGCTTTCAAGTTATTTTACAGTAAAATAATAATGTTGGTATTTGTTAAGCGCATACTATGTGCAGAGCACTGTTCTAAGCGCTGGGGTAGACACAGGGGAATCAGGTTGTCCCACGTGGGGCTCACAGTCTTCATCCCCATTTTACAGATGAGGTAACTGAGGCCCAGAGAAGTTAAGTGACTTGCCCACAGTCACACAGCTGACAAGTGGCAGAGCTGGGATTCGAACTCATGACCTCTGACTCCAAAGCCCGTGCTCTTTCCACTGAGCCACACTGCTTCTCTAATCATTGTTCTGATTCTTAACCAAGTGACATAAAAATAAGTAGTATGGTATTTTATTCAAGGCAGTTCATTATAATTTTTAAAAAATCTATGGAATGTCTAATACAATGTAAATTGAGTTATGTTCTTGTTTCCTGGAATAGTGGGTTTCAAGCAGAAAAGATATATCAGTTTTGCTATAGTATTTAAGTGCTTACTATGAGTCAGCCACTGTTCTAAGCATTGGGGTCTCGTCTTATGCTGTCAAGTCATTTCCGACCCATAGCGACTCCTTGGACACATCTCTCCCAGGACGCCCCACCTCCATCTGCAGTCGTTCTGGTAGTGTATCCATAGTTTTCATGGTAACATTACGGAAGTGGTGTACCAGTGCCTTCATCCATGCAGTAAACTTGACTCTCCACCTCAACGCTCTCCTATACTGCCTCTGCTACCCAGCACAGATGAATTTTGACCTTCAGCAGACACTAGGCACTGCCCAAGCTAGGAATGGAATAGATAGGCCTCTGCTTGACTCTCCCTCCCGTAGCCGAGACCAGTAGAGTACTGGAAACGCTCCAGGTGCGATCCTGAGAGGGGCAAGCACTGGGGAAGATACAAGTTAATCCGATTGGGCACAATCCCCGTCCCCACTTGGGGCTTCCACTCTAAATTGGAGGGGGAACAGTTTCTGACTCTCCATTTGACTGATGAGAAAACAGAGAATTGAGGTGACTTGCCCAAGGTTACACAGCAGACGAGTGATGGAGCCGGGATTAGAACCCAGGTCTTTTTGACTCCCAGGCCCAGGCTCTGTCCACTGGATCACGCTACTTCTCTCTTTAAAAGCAGATTCTAGTCATCACCAAGTTTGAAGTATTAATTGACTAAACTGAAAGCTGTTATTCTTTATGTAATCTAGACTGGTGTGAATGGAGATCTTTTTTGTCATTTGAAGGCCAAGCGTGAGGATTAGTTTACAGTTCTCAAGGGGTTCACAAATAGGCTTCCCAACCTTGAATCATGTCAGAGATTAAATGGTAAAAGTTTGTGGGTTGCAGTTCTTAGTGATTCATTGTTTTAAAAGGTCCGATAATTCTTTCTGGAATAGTATATAGGGGCGGTAATAGGGGCGGTATCGTTTTTTATTTAAGAGGTTGCCTCTGGGAGAGAGATCCTCAGATGAGTCTCCTTGTGTGGTTGCAATTCTGGGTGCTGGTTTTTGCTTTGCTTTTCTTCACGTGTCTCGACATCCCCATTCAGAAAAAGTAGTTACAGGGTTTGGTTTGAGGTCATTCTGATCAACCCTAGCGAGATCAATTCAACAGATTAGTGGCTGAAAACACTGATAAAATTACAGGGATTAGAGAAGCCCTTATTTCTTTGCTCTTTTGTGCTTACCCTGCACCATTTGACGTGTAAGGTTTAAGAGTGAATCTGTTTAACAAGGGAAGGGGAAAGTGATTCTTAACCATGAGGAGGAAAAAACTGGCCTAGTCATTGGTTTTCTGAAGCGTTCGTTGAGGAATGTACTCTCAACTTTACCTGGCTTTTTTTTAAGCTTATGGTGTACATGACAGAATAATTATAGTAACACTCTTTAGTGTGGATGGTTTCGATTCCGTGTTATTTGGCCAGATTAGCCTAAAGCAGATCAAGTCTAAGATCTTCACTTGTCCTGTTTTCTTCTTTTAAACTGGCATTTGAAAGAAATGGATGGATTTCAAGACCAGTCTTCCATCCCTCTAGACTCTAAGCTCGTTGTGGGTAGGGAACATGCCTGCTAAATCTGTTGCACTCTCTCAAGTGTTTAGTACCATGCTCTGCACATACATGCTTAATAAATACCATTGAGTGACTGATTGCTAAAGCTGACTTTCCTTCTGGTTTGGTTTTTTTTAAAAAAATTGAAAGGTCTAACCTATGGGTGAGTAATTGAAACCAGAAGGTTATCGCTGGTAATTTCTTAGCTTTTGGCAGTTCAATTTGCAGAATTTCTTATTCCTTATATTTTGGATAGGATAGGCTTTTGGGAAGTAGAAAGAAAAGAGTGTTGAGTTTGAGTTCAGTAATTGGAAAGACATTATTACTAAAATGTTTGTTGGCAGTTGGAAGGGTGATCAAATCGTTGCCAGCAACTCTTGGATAAATGGTGCATTAAGAAAAATCCACAAGAATAAAAATGCTGCGTATTTTTCATTTCACAAAATGATTTCTGAGTTGAATTTCTGTCACATCTAGACAAAATGATTTCATAGCATTAATATTTCTCATCTGACTCTTATAGACCTCCCGGAACCAAGAGTTCGTATTCTAAAGGAATGTTCTCTTGAGCAATTATTGGCATTGCTGACTTTTCGTACAGTTGTATGGTATTTTGGAAGGTATCGTTGCGTCCAATTTCAGAGTTGGAAGGTATGACGGTGTATTGGATGGGATGGGTAGAGTAGGGAGATGTGGTCTTTCAGTGTCGGGCTTGAGAAAGCTATGCCGTTTTTGTCATCTGAAGATGCAGGAGGAGAGAAACCCCAAATCACAAAGAACTTGATTGACCCAAAATGTGTTCCTCAGACTGGGTCAATATGAGCAGGCCACAGTAATCTAGAGTGGTGCTTCCGAGCTAATAGGCAGCGTCACGGTGCTGTGACACAGGAGACTTTCCAAGTGGGCCTAGAAATGTTCAACCCTCCCTCACTGTTACCTAGACATGTTCTTTCGTTTCCCAAGGGTGTGCTTCTGAGTAGAGCTCTGCGTGGACTGAAAAACCTGCTTTGGTTTGAAAGAGGCTCAGTTTCCATTTATTTGTGGGGGTTGAAGGGAGGTGGCAAGGAGTCAGGATGCCCTGAAGGGCTACAGGCTAAACCAGGGCTCCTGTTGGTTCTTCTGACTGTGATTCTCTAGATCAGCATTTACTTATTTGAGGCTCCACCTGTCGTTGAGGGCAACAGAGCAACCGCCACTTGGGAGAGTGCATCCAGCCAGCGCAGTCACATCCAACAGGGAGAAGTTTCACACCAGTGGGCCCTCAGCCAGCCAAATTTGGGCACTCCTGGTCGAGAGAACCCAGGCAGGCTAGTACTGACCGGACTGGCGGATGCTTATGAGTGACCTACAGAACCTGCATTTTCTGATTTAATCTAGGCCAATGGCAACTAGACTCCAGCAGGCAAAGAATTTCGGCGTCTTAGAGGCTACAGAGGACAGATCACTGTGTTGAGGTAGGCAACCGTAATCTCTTGCCAACAATAGAGTCTACCAACTCTGTCCTATTGTAACTTTCCCAAACACTTAGACCTCTGTTCTGCACACGGTAAGTGCTCAGTAGATTCCACCGATTGAACGATTCAGTGCATCACCTTTATCTTGTCTTAATACAGGTGGCCAGTACCTTAGCTACAACTTCCACCTAGGAATCTGGGAATCTAGGAACACCCATAGGCAATAGGCCAGCTATTATTCACTGGTATTTATTGAGCGCTTACTTTGTGCAGAGCACTGTACTAAGCGCTTGGAATGAACAAGTCAGCAACAGATAGAGACAGTCCCTGCCGTTTGACGGGCTTACAGTCTAATCGGGGGAGACAGACAAGAACAATGGCAATAAATGGTTTCTCTCACTTAGCCCCTGAACTCCTGTGTAGTTTGAGGAAACACATCATGGAATCAAACATTCCTTACTTGTAGAGCTGAGTACTTAGTGCAGTCCAAGACATTTCCACCATATTTCCCCCTACCTGGAGTTCAGGTTAAATAAGGCTGAGGGGAAAAAAACAACCCCGTGGCCCACCATGGGAGAAAGGCCAGAGCCCTTTCAGTGAATGAACGGGGTCCCAAAATAGCTTTTGGATCTTCTTCAACAGTGGAAGAGAGCCACCGTTTGGAAACTCAATCCGACTGGCTAAGGACTGCAAGCAGGCTGATCTGACTCCCTGCTGGTAACCGGCAAGTTCCACTCTCCAGAGGTGGTGACGCTGTCAGATGACTGTGGAAGTGTATCCCGTCAGATCATAGGGAATCAGGAACTAAGACCGCAGGGAGTGAATGTTCAGCATGGAACTGAAAATCTGAAAGAGGAGATGGGGAGCAATGCTGTGGGAATGGAAGCTTTGCCAGGCAAGGGGGAATCTCCTGAAAGAAGAAGCTGGTGCAGCCACATCCACTTCCGCATCGACGCTGTCACAGTTCCTTCTTCCAGAGGCCCCTCCACGCTGCTTTCTCCTGGTTCAGACTGTCTATCCATCCCCAGGGAGTTGAAGTGGTGGGGCCCATGCAGGCCCCCATTCTTTGGCCTCTGGGAGGGGCCCGGAGTGAGTCCTGAAGTGAATTCTACCGTGTCGCCCTTGCACCTGTCTTTCCCTGGTGCTTCTTGTTTCATTTCCTGATCCCATGGGTCCTTCCAGAAGTTGGAATGTTTCCACTCCTTTCCTTCCTTCTGTTGACTTCACTCTCTAGCTTCCGTCTTGCTCCTGGTGTGGTCCCCTGCAGCCATTGTTCTGAGGATCAGCAGTTGCTTGACTCAAGGAAGAGAGTGAAAGAGAGTATTCATTCAGTCAGCCATTCATTCAGTCAATCAAGTCGAGCACTGTACTAAGCATTTGGGAGAGTACAACGCCACAATAAACACACGCATTCCCTACCCACGACGAGCTCACAGTCTAGTGGGGGAGACAGACATTAATGTAAATGAATAAGTAAATAAATTACCGATCTTTACATAGAGTAGAAAAATAGCTCTGTACCTTTTCAAGGGCTTCCATTTTGAGATTCTTGACTTGCTAGTTTTCTTTGTCATGCAAATGACTCAATTCTTTCATCTTCCTTCCTCAAAAAGGAAAATGCCATATTTTGCAGAATGCCAGGAAATTTCTGATAGCGGCATCTTTATTCGGAGATTGCACATATATCTATCGTGGCAAGTTTCGGCTCCCTGAGGAAAACCAGTTCTTCAAACAAAGTTTCAATAACGCCTCCTCGCTCTCTTTTTTTTTAAATGGTATTAAACACTTATTATGTGTCAGAGAGCACTGGAGTAGATGAAAGATAATCAGGTCGGATACTGTCAGTGTTCCACTTGGGACTCACAGTTTTAATCCCCATTTTACAGATGAGGTAACTTGGGCCCCGAGAAGTTAAGTGACGTGCCCAAGGTCATACAGCGAACAGCTGGCAGAGTCAGGATTAGAACCCAGGTCCTCTGACTCCAAGGCCCATGCTCTTTCCGTTGGGCCACACAGTTTTTTTCTCTTCAAGCCTGAGAGCCAACATTCCACATGTTCAGTTAAATTAATGGAGCCCTCATTCAGATTTTATTCAAGCTATCCCCCAACTCTTTTAAAAATCTAAGCACGTATTTTCTGTCCTACTGCAAACTCCAAAGGCATTTTCCTGATGACAAAAACATGGAGGAGAAAACGGTGGCACAAGGTAGGACAGGCAGTGTTCCTCCATTTCCCACCTACTTCCTTGTCTTCTATTCAACAGACTTTATAGGGATCATTTGGCCCCCATGAGAGGTCTGGCAGGGGAAGGCTGGGAATGTTATCAAATGGCTTCATTCAAATGCTCTTTGCATTAGATTCCCTCAACTGCGTTAAATGCCATTCAGGAGTTGTCGGCTCTATCTGTGTGAGTGTTGCTAAACTGGGCTGCCAGAGCCAGTAAACTCTCTTATTAAGACTATTTCAGATTGACAAACCCATCCTGCTACAGTAAGCAGCAGGGATAGCTCCTGAACGAGGGCGATCCACGGCCTAGTGAGAAGTGTCAAATCTGCCAGTGTCAACAGAGGCTGGAATTGCAAGCTCTAGAAGCATCATGTGGGCCCAGCATGGAAAGGTCTTCAGTTTACACCTCTGTCATCTTTCAGCCCTGTTCACATGGATAAATGACAACTCTAAGAGTGTCATCTTCAAATACAAGGGGACAACTAATTGAATCTATGGAACTTCGGCCAAACCAAACTTATTTCCCTTTTTTCCTTTTTTTTTTTTTTAAAGTACTTACTCTATCATGCACTGTTCAAGCCCCTCTCAGTTTTGGGAGTGGTTTTTTGAGTCGGGGGATGGAGCGGTATTTTTTTTTTTTTTTAAATGACATTTAAGTGCTTACTATGTACCAGGCACTGTATTACGTGCTGGAGTAAATATAAAACAATCAGGACACATTTCATAGTCCAAAAGGGGCTTTAATCCCCATTTTACTGATGAGGTAACTGAAGCACAGAGAAGTTAAGTGACTTCCCCAAGGTCACACAGCAGACAAGGCAGAGCCAGAATTGGCACCCAGAGCCTCTGACTCCCAGGGCCGTGCTCTTTCCGTTAGGTCACACTGCTTCTTGTTTGCTTTTAGGTTTTTCTCTAAGGAATTTTACTATTTCACTACTGCTCTGCCATTATCAGAGGTGCTAAGGGAAAATCAAAGTACAAGGGGCCACAGTGGCCCAATCGGTTAGCGCACGGCACTTATACGGCTGTTTGGGGCGGATAAATTCTCCCTCTACTCCCTCTACCACCCCCCCCTTCACTTCTCCGCAGTTTAAGCCTCTTTTCCCCCCATTTCCCTCTGCTCCTCCTCCTCTCCCTTCCCATCCCCTCAGCACTGTACTCGTCTGCTCAACTGTATATATTTATTACCCTATTTATTTTGTTAATGAAATGTACATCGCCTTGATTCTATTTAGTTGCCATTGTTTTTACGAGATGTTCTTCCCCTCGACTCTATTTATTGCCATTGTTCTTGTCTGTCCGTCTCCCCCGATTAGACTGTAAGCCCGTCAAACGGCAGGGACTGTCTCTATCTGTTGCCGAATTGTTCATTCCAAGCGTTTAGTACAGTGCTCTGCACATAGTAAGCGCTCAATAAATACTATTGAATGAATGAATGAATGAATGAATAATCACGAGGTTGTGAGTTTGAGCTTCCCCTGCAGCATCTTGAAGCTGTGTGGTCTAGTGGAAAGAACACGGGTCTGCAAGTCAAGGCCCTGATTTCTAATCTCGGCTCGACTCCTTGTCTGCTCTGTGACCATGAGCAAGTTACTTCGCTTCTCTGTACCTCAGTTTCCTCATTTGCAGAATGGGGATTCAATACCTTTTCTCCCTCCTGCTTAGACTGTGAGCCCCATGCAGGACCTGAATATCTTGTATCTACCCCAGCGCTTAGTACAGTGCTTGACACCTAATAAGCACTTAAATACCATTTATTATTATTATTTGATCAGTCTTTCCAAATAATCAGGTGATGGGGTGTGGAGTTAGGATGTACTGGTGGATGAAGACAGTTTGCTAAATCGGAGTCAGTTTTTGCAGGGACTTGAAGCAACAGAAATGGAAGGTCGTTCTCCCCAGCATGGAGTTGTCTCACTATTTGGGATTGATGCTGGATTACACAGCCTCCAAGACATTTTGATAAAAACTGAGTTGTGATTGGACGCCTTCTCAATGCATTTTCTCCCTTTTGTCTGTATGATGCCTTAAAAAACAAATGAGGTATTTAGTTCTCTTTGGGGAGATCTGATTACCTTGTGTCCACCCCACTGCCTAATACAGTGTGCGCTTAACAAATACCATCATCATTATTATTATTACAGTGTGATGAGCCTAATATAGGACAGGGACTGTTTCCAACCTATCTTGTTTCTACCACAACACCTAGAGCAGAGCTTGGCACATAGTAAGCGCTTAACAAATACCATAATTATTTGCGTTAATAACATCTTTAAAGTGGGTCCAAAGAGAGTCAAAGGTTCATTTTCTTGTCACGAAACCAAAATACTCCCCTCCCAAACTGCAGAAACTGGCCAAACTCACCTTTTACCTTCTGTGTTTTCAGTGGGAAAAATAATTTCCTGGAAGTAGTGTGGCCTAGTGGCAAGAGCATGGATCTGGAGTCAGAGGCCCTGGGTTCTAGTCCCGGGTCTGTTGATTGCTTGCTGTGTGACCTTGGACAAGTCACATCCCCAAATCAACCTCTGCAGACCTGATCTCTCTACTGTCTCGCATTTCCTCCTGCCTTCGTGTCCACTCTACTCGGATGTCCCACCTCAACCTTGACATATCTGAATCAGAACTCCTTATCATCCCACCCAAACCCTGTCCTCCTCCTGACTTTCCCATCACTCTACCATCATCTTTCCTGTCTCACAAGCCCATTACCGTGGAGTTATCTTTGATTCCTCTCTCTCATTCAACCCACGTTTTCAATCTATCACTAAATCCTGTTGGTTCAACTTTCGCCATCACTAAAATCCTTCCTTTCCTCTCCATCCAAGTCGGTACCACATTAATCCAAGCATATCTTCTATCCCACCTGATCACTTTATCGGCCTCCTTGCTGACCTTCCGGCCTCCTGTCTCTCCCCCGCCAGTCCGTACTTCACTCTACTGTCCAGATCATTTTTCTACAAAAACAGGCCACATTTCCTCACTCCTCGAGAACTTCCAGGGGTTGCCCGTCCGCCTCCGCATCGACCGGAAACTTCTATTGACATTAAAGTTCTGAATCGCCTTGCCGCCTCCTATCTCACCTGCTCCCTACTCTCCTACTTGAACCCAGGCCTCACACTTCACTCCTCAAATGCTAAACTTTTCACTGTACCTCCGTCTCATCTATCCACTGACCTCTAGCCCTCATCCTGCTGCTGACCTGAAATGCCCTCCCTCTTCACATCCGACAGACAGTTACTCTCCCCTCCTTCGAAGCCTTGTAGAAGGCCCATCTCCTCCAAGAGGCCTTCCCTGACTAAATCCTCCTTTCCTCTTCTCCCACTCGCTTCTGCATCGCCTTGACCTGCTCCATTTATAACAATAATAATAATGTTGGTATTTGTTAAGCGCTTACTTTGTGCCGAGCACTGTTCTAAGCGCTAGGGTAGATACAGGGTAATCAGGTCGTCCCATGTGAGGCTCACAGTTAATCCCCATTTTACAGATGAGGTAACTGAGGCACAGAGAAGTTAAGTGACTTGCCCACAGTCACACAGCTGCCAAGTGGCAGAGCCGGAATTCGAACTCATGACCTGTGACTCCCAAGCCCGTGCTCTTTCCACTGAGCCACGCTGCTTATTCATCCCCTCCCCCAGCCCCGTAGCACTTACATACATATCTGTAATTTTCTTTATTTATAATAGTGTTTGTCTCCCCTTCTAGACTGTAAGCTTATTATGGGCAGGGAATATGCCTCTTATATCATATTCTCCCAAGCACTTAGTACAGTGCTTAGTCCATAAGTGCTCAATAAACACAATTGACTGACTTCTCTGTACGTCAGTTACCTCATCTGTAAAATGGGGATTAGGATCGTGAGCCCCCATGTAAGACTGGGTCCCACCTGATCACCTTGTATTCTCTCCAGCTCTTAATATAGTGCCTGGCATATAGTAAGCACTTTACAAATACCATTAAAAAAATTAAAATTAAAAAAAATCCTACTCCCTCCAACTTAGACTGGGAGCCCTATATGAAAAAGGAACTTTGTCCAACTCATTTATTTCCTATCTACCCCAGCACTTAGAACACATATTAAGCACTTCAGAAACACCATTAAAAAAAGGTAGTGGTAATATGAAGTTCTAGAAGTACATGGAAGCCAGGAATTAAGAAAACAGCAGAAGACCAAGACCATGCATGGAAATATGAATTCATTTGGGTTGACAGATGTGCTACTCTGTCCTGTTCAGGGTCCAGATGGATTTCCGATGCTTTTGGGTCAAAGAGAAATGCTTCTGGCAGAGTGAGTAGAAAAACAGTGTATGCCTTAATAACATGCTGTGCCCTGAGTTTCCACCACTGGGTGGTGGAGAGAGCTGTGATTTGAGCGAAGGACAAGTATCTGATCCTTGTTCTTGGAAAAAATCACTTTTGTGAGCCACAACCTACATTTTTCTAACACATAAAAGTAACTCCTAGTAGACTGAGAATTAATTCCTTTTTTTTTAAATTGCCTTTTAAGAGGAAAATGAGCTAGCAGTGCTAATCATCATTCCTGCTCTGCATCTGGTTCATTTTGGTGGAATTATTCACTACCTTGTGGAATAACTGCAACCTTTTCAGAGTATGTTTAAGGTTGTATCAATGGCAACCAGCTAAACTACTGAATATTATGTATTATTACATATTGTAACTGCCCTTTTGTCCCAGTTCTTCAGTAGTCTGGCTAAAGTCTTCTGGATAAATTTGAACTGGTTTTTCATTAAAATCAACCCCAATTAGAGTAGTTATATGTATAGAATGTATAAATATATAAATTAAGCACTTACTGTGTGCCAAGCACTGGCACAGATGACACATTATACCAGTGGAAAAAGGGAGGGTTTTAAGGCATCAGCTAATATTTGAATAACAGAAATGGACGATTGTTTAGCCCAATGTGTTGTTGGGTCTGCTGTATGATTAAACAGAGCCCAAGTAGTTTTGCTTTGTTAGGCAAAATTTGCCTTCTTAGAACATCGCCGTCCAAAGAACTGCCCGTTTCTTTGAGGAAAAAAATCCTGGTTTCTTTGGGATTAGACTCCATGCAGTTCTACAGTGGTACATTGAAGAGAATTCAACAAAGTTAGTGACCAACCGCCCCCCCAAAGTCAATGCATGTTCAATACCCACCCATAGACACTTTTCCAGCACTTAGTTCAGTAGGCGCTTAATAAATACAATTACTGGTACTAAACAACAGAGGTTACATAACACATGAAACATAACTGGGCTTTGGGGGACATCCTTTTTTCTCTTTATGCTTTTACCACCCTTCCTGAATCTGTTCTTCCTCCAGTAGAGCAGGAAGGTCAGGAGAGCGGAAACTAGGCCAAGAAAGGAAGGGAATTTCAGATATTTCAGAATTTCAACCCTTCCAAGCCTCCCTATATTTAAATCTAAAAGCCTTCATAGCCATGGGACAGTGGCTGCTGTTCACGAATGTGAAACGATTTGTAGAGAAGCAGCGTGGCATAGTGGAAAGTGCATGGGCTTGGGAATCAGGAAACGTGGGTTCTAGTGTCGGCTCTGTCACTTGTCTGCTGTGTGACCTTGGACGGGCCTCTTAACTTCTCTGTGCCTCAGTTACCTCACCTGTAAAATGGGGATGAAGGCTGTGAGCCCCACGTGGGACAACCTGATTGCCTTGTATCTACCCCAGGGCTCAGAACAATGCTTGGCACAAAGTAAGCGCTTAACAAATGCCATCATTATTATTATTATTATTAGGGAGAGAAGCAGTCTCTGAGCACTACTTACCAGAAGCTGAAAGCTACGAGAGTGTGTCATCCATCAATCAACCAATCAGTGGTATTTACTGAGCTCTTACTGTACTAAGTGCTTGAGAGAGTACAGCGTAACAATTAGTAGACATGTTTCCTGCCCATAACAAGCTTATAATCTTAATCATCATCAAAGATATTTGTTCTGTGCCTATTTTACATTGCCCTGTAAACTAGACTGGAAGCTTGATGGGTGAGCAGATAATGTGTCTACATATGTGCATCTGTGTGTGTGTATATATGCATATATACGTACATACACACATGGTCAGTTCATTTTTGTCTGAACCCGAAATTTGGCAGAGCAAAATGTTAAGTTTTTAGGGGTCTATCTTCTTCAGTCCTGGGCTTCTTAGAAACAGATTCAAATATGGGAGAAAAACATCAAAAAACCTACTTGTCTTGTCTCATGCCATCGAATCATCTCCGACCCACAGCGACACCATGGACACATCTCTCCCAGAACGCCCCACCTCCATCTGCAACGGTTCTAGTGGTGGATCCATAGAGTTTCCTTGGCAAAAATACGGAAGCGGCTTACCGTTGGCTCTTGCCATGCAGTAAACCTGAGTCTCCGCCCTCGACTCTTTTCCACACGGCTGCTGCCCAGCATGGATGAGTTTGTAGCAGATTGCCTTCCACTCGCTGGCCACTGGCCAAGCTAGGAATGGAACGGATATGCCTCTGCTTGATTCTCTCATAGTTGAGACTAGTTGAGTACTGGAAACCCTCCAGGGGTGACCCTGGGGGGGGGTGGGAATCCTACAGAAAAGATTTCTAGATAGTGAATAATGATAATAAAATCCCTTGGACTTGGATTTACATCCTTTATTCACCCCTCCCTCAGTACAGATATGTTCTTAGGTACATATCTGTAATGTATGTATTTATATTAATGTCTCTATTCCCCTCTAGACTGTAACCTCCTCCTGGGCAGGGATCACATCTACCCAACTTTGTTATACTTTCCCAATCGCTGCTATGCACACAGTAGGCACTCCATAAATATGATTGATTGCTTGTTCAATTAATGAATGTATAATGGGTTGTGTGAAATCATGGCAGTGTGACCTGTGGATCCCTAGGTGATTATTTTTGCTGTAGAGTGTTGCGATGCCATTATTGAGAATCAGTGATTTAGCATCTATTGTAGCAGATCTAAAATAAACATGCTCACACCGACAGGGCAGCCCTAGTGCCTCAGGAGAAGCTAAGCTAGTAAAATGGTGGTTGCGGTGTTTTGGATAAAAAATTCCGATGTTAGGAGTTAACTTGCTCAGGAGCTGCTGATGTTCAGTGATCATTAAAAAACAGTTTGAATTTTTAAGTTAGGTTTATTTTTGGGGTGGGAAGGACAGTCCCATTTTCTCTTCCCTGCGAGGTCATGAAAGGTTAAAAGAAAATCTTTTCTCCAAATCCACAGGAAGCAAAAATGGCAGTTATCCATCTAGCAGATCTTGAAGTCAGCAACTTTATGTTGGCATAGAAAATTGTCTTCTACATCTGCCAGTCTTAACCTGTGAGGTCAGCATTAATAAATCCAGTTGTTATCCTGCTGCCTGCTTCTCCTTCCCAACCAAAATAAAACCTTTAGAAACAAGAATAGGTGAAGCAGCGTGGCTTAGTGGAAAGAGCACGGGCTTGGGAGTCAGAGGTCATGGGTTCTAAGCCTGGCTCTGCCACTTGTCAGCTATGTGACCTTGGGCAAGTCACTTAACTTCTCTGTGCCTCAGTTACCTCACCTGTAAAATGGGGATGAAGACTGTGAGCCCTAAGTGGTACAACCTGATTACCCTTGTATCTACCCCAGCGCTTAGAACAGTGCTTGGCACATAGTGCTTAACAAATACCAACATTATTAAGAATAGAGCCATTGCAGCTATGCAGTGGTGTCACCAGCTGCTCAATGTTAAAAATCAAATTTATAAAGTGCAGTAGCGGTGCGGAGAGAGTGGAATTATGAGATTTCACTTCAGCCTTGCCTAGATCTGGGCAGTATTCCACTTAAAATAATAGGGGAAATGGTTAGAATTTTCATGAAAGGTAGTTTGTGTGCCATTTTTCAGTAGTAGTATTTTCGTTTTTTCCCTCCCTCCCTCTACTCTGTCTCATTATTCTCCAGCAAATTAAAGCTTTTGCATCTGTATGTTTTTATTTTTCAATTAAAATTGTTTCATTAAAAATTCCTTTTACTCTTAGTCATGCCTCCTTCACTTTGCATGAATTCCTCCAAGCTTCTGTTAAAAAACAGGCCTGTTTTTTTTAAACAGAAATGGCCAGACTAGGACTGAACACATACAGGCTGCCTTGGGCCTGTCCTGAGGAGTGTCCAGTGCAGTTTTGGGATGTCCAGTCTCCTTCCTGTTCATCTCACAAAGACCTACCCCAGTTTAGACTGTGAGCTCACTGTGAACAGGGAGTGTGTTTACGAATGCTCTTGTATCATTCTCTCCCAAATGCTTAGTACAGTGCTCTGCTCGTAGTGAGTACTCAGTAAATATCACTGATGGATTGATGCCCCAATAACCTCCTTCTCCTTTTCTTCCTCTGATTTTAGAACCGGCCCTGAGTCTGGTAGATGGAGAGGGGATGGTAAGGGACAGGGTTAGCTACCACAAAGAGCTTCCTTGGCCTTTGGGGGACTGGCTATAGGTTACTGGCAGTTACGCCATTGCTGTTATTTACACCATACTCTTGATTCTCCTTCCCCATGAAAGAGAGCAGTGATTCTGAACATAAAAAGACCACAGCTTACAAACTCATCTGCGTGCACCTTTGTGTGTGGTCTGGTGGAAAAAGCATGAGTCTGGGGAAGTCGGGGACATGGGTTCTAGTCTCAACTTGCCCACGGGCCTACTGTTTGACCTCAGGCTAGTCACTTTAGCCTCCCAAGACCACTGTTTCCTTATTTATAAACCGGGGAGTACACCACTTTTTCATGGTATTTAAGTGCTTACTAGGTGTCAAGCACTGTTCTAAATGCTGGGGCACACACACATCAGTCAGGTCGGACACAATCCCTGTCACACCTGGGACTCCCAGTTTAAGTAATGGCGAGAACAGGTATTGAATCCCCATTTTGCAGTTGAGAAAACTGAGGCACAGACAAGTTAAATGACTTTCCCATGGTCACACAAAAGGCAAGTGGTAGACCCAGGAACCACTCTCCTCATATTACTGCATGTGGTATTATGAGGTCAAATGAGATCATTGAAAAAGAAAGGCTTTGAGAATATAAGAGCGCACTGCAAATTCCGGTTCGTATTATTACCACCTTCCTTGATGCAATGCTTTGATGTACTGTTTTGGTAGTGATTGAGGATGCCCTGGTTGGTTGGGTGAAAGAAGGGAAGCCAATACACCGGGACCACGGAGGCTGGGGAGGAGGAAAGGGATAAACAGATAATTCAGATAATTAATGGACAGTACTTTAATTTTCCCTTTGCCACTTATAAGTGGCCTACATCTGTTTCTGTTTATCGTCAGCACTATGCGGTGAGTACCTGGGTTATAGAACCTTGTACTAGGTGTGTAAGGAATATGCAGAAATATAGGACACATACCTGCCCTTGAAGATCTAAACACATAGGAGAAGTCCAGCATCCCAAACCAACAGGTTACTTCACCCAGCTTTTTGTTTTCAAGTCTTTAATAACCTGTTTTTTTTTTTGTTGTTGTTGTTTTTTTGGTTTTTGGTTGCTCTCACCTGATCGTGAACTGTGCAGGAGTCCAGGATATGAGAGATTGTTCGGGAACTGTATAAGTACCTGTCAGTAGCTGATCAGTCAATCACTCAATAGTATTTTTGAGCACTTACTGTATGCAGCACTCTGTACTAAGTGCTTGGGAACTACAGTGTAACAGTTGGTAGGGGTGATCCCTGCCCATTGGGAGCTTCCAGTCGACAAGGGGAGACAGACATTAAACTAAAAAGTTGATCATAGCGTCACCGTTTGTTTAGGAAGGGCACCCTTACCTGGTTAATATTTTGTGACAGAGATAGAAAATATGGCTCAGTTTATCTGTTAGGCGAGTATCATGGTAGGATGGCCTTTTCTGAATAAAGAACTTTATTCTGTAGTAAAGTGCTTTTCTCTTTGTGGCTTCAACTACAGAATAACCACCATAAATCAAAGGACTGCTGGTGCAGCAACCATATTGATAAGGGTTAATATTATCCCAGCAATTGTATTCACTTATAAAAAGAAAGTGATTGGAATAGAGATTTCTGTTCCCTTCCTACAGTGGGCAGTGTCTATATGCCAATATCTTTGGCTCCTTGAAAGAAATAGCGAGAGATAAGGTGTTAAGACAGAGCCCAGGTGCGGACTCCAAAGTAAAGAAAGCTAATTGTTACAGTGCAGTTGAGCAATAACTGGAGAGAGGTGTGTGATTTCATTTTATTAATCTAACTTGACGTTTTGAGCTTTAAGCTTATACTCAGGTGATTATAATACTGTATATGGTTCACTTCTTCACACGGGGTTCTTTTCGTTTCTTTGTGCATATTTTATTTCCTTCTTTTGAGAAAAGAGTTTGTGCATTTGAGAGGGGTTGGTTCTATTATGAAAGGAGCCTGTTATTGCCCAGAAACTTAGGTTCTAGTTTCATGTTTGTAATGGGAATTGTACCTTTCCAGGTCCCAGTTGGTTCCAGGTCCCCAAAACTATTCAGTGATAGTCTTTTCTCCCTTCCCATTTTTCTTCTCTTTTCTTAATTCCTTACCATTAGCTCTAAAGCACTCAGATCAGCTCACCCCCTCTTACCTCACTGATTTCCTACTTCAACCCAGGACACTCACTTCACTCCTCTAATGCCAGCCTTCTCACCGTACCTCTCTCTCTCTCATCTGGCCTTCAACCCCTTGCCCACATTCTGCATCTCTCCTGGCTCTCCCCCTTTATATCCAACAGACCACCACTCTCCCCACCTTCAAAGCCTTATTAAAGTCACATCTCTCCAGAGAGGCCTTCCCCAACTAAGCCTTCATTTCTCCTACTCCCTCTCCCTTCTGCATCGCCCCCACACTCAGCTTTGTATATTTTATATATGCCATTCTCAGCCTCACTGCACTTATGTAATAATAATTATGGTGTGGTTAAGCACATACTATGTGCCAGGCACTGAACTATCCATAACGTATTTTAATGTCTCTCTTCCCCTCTAGACTGTACACTCTTTGTGGGCAGGGAACGTCTCCCAACTGTTTTATTGAACTCTCCGAAGCACTTAGTACAGTGATCTGCACACAGTAAGTGCTCACATACTATTATAGTGAGCCCCCCTTTTCCTCAGCTCCACCTCCCCTACCCCTCTTCCCCACCCCACAACACTTTTGTATATATGTACATATCTACAATTCTGTTTATATTAATGCCTGTTTACTTGTTTTGATGTGTGTGTGTATATATATATATATAAAAAATTCTGTTTATATTGATGATCATGATGCCTGTTTACTTGTTTTGATTTCCCCCATTCTAGACTGTAAGCCCATAGTGGACAGGGATTGTCTCTCTTTATTGCTGAATTGTACTTTCCAAGCACTTAGTACCATGCTCTGCACACAGTAAGTGCTCAGTAAATACGGCTGAATGAATGATTCCTATTGAATGATAAATTGATTCTCTGAGTTTCCTCATCCTCATTTTTTGTTTGCTTCCTCACTCCTCGATCTGCCCCATGCTCTCCTCCGCCGTAGCCTGGGTCTAATTAGTGGTTCCTAAAGAGTTTTGAAGCCACTGCAAGATCAGAGCCTCTACCTGTTCATCTATCTGCAGGCGGATGAAGTACTGAAAGGTTTTTACCTCTTGTCCTCTTACCAGCAGAAAGATATTTCTACATTTTTTTCTTTTCTGGTAACAGAGATGTGATGGAGGGAGAACACTGGGAAATTATCATTTTTTATAGTATCTGTTAAGCACTTAGTATGTGCCAAACACTGCTCTAAGCACCTGGAAATGAAGGGATTGGATTTTGGGATGAATATTTTTGAGAACTACTTTCAAACCTGATATTATTTCACCTCTCTACACACCTCCTGAATGCTGCCTTCCCTGGGTTCCAGGAAAATATGCAAAATTAATTCATTCAGCATTGCCCAGAAATGCTGGGCAAACTCTGCAAGCAGCTGGAACAAAGGCACAATTCAGTGTTTGGGTGGGATAGAAAGGTAGGGAGATGGCAGTGTCAGATGCCAGTGTTCCCCGTATCAAATTCAAATGCCCACTGAACTGAAGCTCAATGAACCATGTTCAGTCAGGCAATCGTATTTGAGTGCTTATTGTGTGCAGAGCACTATACTAAGCACTTGGGAGAGTATAAGATAACAGGCACATTTCCTGCCCCCAGCTAGCTTACAGTCTAGAGGGGAAGACAGACATTAATATAAATGAAGAAATTACGGCTATGTACATAAGTGCTGTGGGGCTTGGAGGGAGGATGAATAAAAGGAGCAAGTCAATGCAGAAGGGAGTTAAAGGAAAAGAGGGACTAGTCAGGGAAGGCCTCTTGGAGATGTGCCTTAAATAAGGCTTTGAAGGCGAGTAGAGTAATTGGCTGCAGGATGTGAGGAGGGAGGGTATTCTAGGCCAGAGGAAGCATGTGGGTGAGAGGCCGACAGTGAGATAGAGGAGATGGAGGTACAGTGAAAAGGTTAACATAAGAGGAGCGAAGTATGTGAGCTGGATTGTAGTAGGAGAGTAGTGAGGTGAGTTATGAGGGGGCAAGGGGATTGAGTGCTTTAAAAGCCAATGGTGAGGGGTTTCTGTTGGATGTGGAAGTGGATGAGCAATGACTGGAGTTTCTTGAGGAGTGGGGAAACACATCCTGAATGTTTTCGAGGAAACATCTGTAGAAGAATGATCTGGGCAGAGGAGTGAAGAATGGACTGGATTGAGACAGGAGGCTGGGTCAGCAAGGAAGCTGATACAGTAATCAAGGCGGGAGAGGATAAGTGATCAGATTAACATAGTAGCAGTTTGGATGGAGAGGAAAGGGCAGATTTTAGCGATGTTGTGAAGGTGGAATCGACAGAATTTAGTGATGGATCGAATACGTTGAATGAGAGAGGGGAGTCAAGGGTATTGCCAAAGTTATGAGCCTGTGAGACAGGAAGGATGATGGTGCATAATACAGTGATGGGAAGGACAGGGTTAGGGTGGGAAGATAAGGACTTCTCTTTTGGACACGTTAAGCTTGAAGTGATGGGAGGTCATCCGAGTAGAGATGTCTCGAAGGCAAGAGGAAATGCGAAACTGTAGAAAAAGGAGAGAGATCAGGGCTGTAGATGTTGATTTGGGAGTCATCTGCATAGAGGTGGTAGTTGAAGCCATGCGAGTGAATGAGTTCTTCAAGGGATTTGGTATAGATGGAGAATAGGAGGGGATCCAGAACTGAACCTTGAGAGACCCCCACAGTTAGGGAGTGGGAGGGAGAGGAGGACACCACAAAAAAAGACAGAGAATGAGAGGCCAGAGAGATGAGAGGAGAACGAAGAGAGGACAGTGTCAGTGAAACCAAGGTGTTTGCAGGAGAAGGGGGTGGTCCACAGTGTCAAGGACAGCTGAGAGGTCAAGGAGGATTTGAATGGAGTAGAAGCCATTGGATTTGATTAGACTGTAAGCCCGTCGAAGGGCAGGAACTGTCTCTGTTACCGATTTGTACATTCCAAGCACTTAGTACAGTGCTCTGCACACAGTAAGCGCTCAGTAAATACTATTGAATGGATTTGGCTAGAAGGAGATCATCCGTAACCTTTGAGAGGGTGGTTTCTGTGGAGTGAAGGGGATGGAAGCCAGACTGGAGGTGATCGAGGCGGGGCAGAATGATCCTCTGGATAGAGCACTGGGCGGAATACAAGTCCTTTCTCCATCCTCAGTCCGTGGCGTGCCTAGACAGTTTCTCAGGAATTCAAAGATCTACTCCTTCCTCATCTGCCCTTTTGAAATACTGAGGTAAAAATGCTCTGGAAAAGAAGCGTTGAAGAAATTCAAGGTGGCAGTCATCTGCATTTTTCAGAAAAAAAATGGTCTTTGCATCTTAGAATGACAGTACCATTAGGATAGTAAAATAAGAATTGTGTACATAATATGTAATGATCCATTATTTAGCACTAAAATATGCAAGGGGACCCTGCATATTTTGCTCTTTTGCACTCCTTCTCTTTGAATAATTGGCCCTTCCTTAGTGAACCCCTACTGATCTCTGATTCAGTGTCTTGCAATGCTGTCTCAAAAGTAGGATAACAAGACTTGGAGGAGGGCACAGCAGGGTCTTCTCCTGAGACAGCACCTATTAATAATCTGTATCCTGGCCACAGGCCGCACCTATTTCTCAGTGAGTAACCCAAGTTGTCTAGTGGATGTGAATGTGTCACATAGCGATGGGATACAAGCAAATGATGACATTCTATTGCATGACCACATATTGCACCATCTCACACGGTGTGGGTTTGGAAGACGTGAGATTGTGGAAGGTTCTTACTATGTCATCACCATAACTAAAAAAAAAACCAAAAACTCAAATGCAAGCATTTTATGGTATTTAAGCACTTACTAAGTGTCAAGAACTGTTCTAAGCACTGGGAAAAATACAAGTTATTCTGGCTGGCCGCAGTCTCATTTCCAATTGGGGCTCACAGTCTAAGGAGGAGGGAGAACAGGTATTTAATCTCCATTTTACAGATGAGGCTGCTGAGGCACTGAGAAGTTAAGTGACTTGGCCAAGGTCACCCAGCAGTCACTTGGCTGAGCCACAATTAGAACCCAGGTCCTCTGACTCTCAGGCCCATGCTCTTTCCACAAGGCCATGCTGCTTCACTGCGTAGCCTTCTGATCAATCAACCCTATTTTTTGAGTGTTTACTGTGTGCAGACCACAGCACTAAGTGCTTGGGAGAGTACACTATAATCGAGTCATTAGACACATTCCCTGCCCACCAGGAGCTTACAGTCTAGAAGGGGAGATAGTCGTTAATATAAATAAATTACTGATCTGTACGTAAGAGCTGTGGGGCTGAGGGTGGGGTGAATAAAAGCAAATCCAGATGTAAGGGCAGTGGAGAAGGGAACCGAAGCCTTAGAGAAGATCTTTTGGAGGAGATGCACCTTGAGTAAGGCTTTGAAGGTGGGGAGGGTGATGGTCTATCAGATATGAAGAGGGAGGGAATTCCAGGCCAGAGGCAGGATGTGGGCAAAGGGTCAGTGGCGATTGAGGCCCTGCCCTGCCCCACCCCTTTTACCTTGGAGGAACGGGGTAGGGAAGAGAACCGGGTTGCTTTTGTTCAATACAGATTGGTAAATATAACATGTAGCCCTCCAGAAAGAGGACTGAGTTACTAGTAGGGTAAGGCCTTAAAATTCTGTTGCCTCAGCTTTACCAATATCTAAATATCATTTAAGGAAAATATTTCACTGTGCCTTTATTTCCAGTGGCATTTTAATTTTAATCTGTACTGAAACTGACAACGTTTCCACAGTAGTGACAATGTTTCTACAGTAGAACGAGTTAGGGCCTGTTCAAGAAGCATGGCGGAGTGGATAGAGCATGGGCCTGGGAGTCAGAAAGTCATGGATTCTAATCCCAACTCTGCCACTTTTCATTCAATAGTATTTATTGAGCACTTACTATGTGCAGAGCACTGTACTAAGCGCTTGGAATGAACAAGTCGGCAACAGATAGAGTCCCTGCCGTTTGACGGGCTTACAGTCTAATCAGGGGAGACGGACAGACGAGAACAATGGCAATAAATAGAGTCAAGGGGAAGAACATCTCGTAAAAGCAATGGCAACTAAATAGAATCAAGGCGATGTGCATTTCATTAACAAAATAAATAGGGTAATGAAAATATATACAGTTGAGCAGACGAGTACAGTGCTGAGGGGATGGGAAGGGAGGGGGGAGGAGCAGAGGGAAATGAGGGAAAAGAGGGATAAGCTACGGAGAGGTGAAGGGGGGGTGGTAGAGGGAGTAGAGGGAGAAGAGGAGCTCAGTCTGGGAACGCCTCTTGGAGGAGGTGAGTTTTAAGTAAGGTTTTGAAGAGGGAAAGAGAATCAGTTTGGCGGAGGTGAGGAGGGAGGGCGTTCCAGGACCGCGGGAGGACGTGACCCAGGGGTCGACGGCGGGATAGGCGAGACCGAGGGACGGCGAGGAGGTGGGCGGCAGAGGAGCGGAGCGTGCGGGGTGGGTGGTAGAAAGAGAGAAGGGAGGAGAGGTAGGAAGGGGCAAGGTGATGGAGAGCCTCGAAGCAGCGTGGCTCAGTGGAAAGAGCGCGGGCTTTGGAGTCAGAGGTCATGGGTTCAAATCCCGGCTCGGCCATTTGTCAGCTGTGTGACTTTGGGCAAGTCACTTCACTTCTCGGTGCCTCAGTTACCTCATCTGTAAAATGGGGATTAAGACTGTGAGCCCCACGTGGGACAACCTGATTCCCTGTGTCTACCCTAGCGCTTAGAACAGTGCTCGGCACATAGTAAGCGTTTAACAAATACCAACATTATTAGATTGTGAGCTCATTTATGGGCAGGGATCGTGTCTGCTAATTCTGTTGTATTTTACTCTCCCAAGCACTTAGTAAAGTGCTTTGCGCATAGTAAGTGCTCAGTAAATTTGATTGATTAATTGTACTCTACCAAGTGCTTAGTATAGTGGTCTGCTCACAGTAAGTGCTCAATAGATATGATTGATTGAAACAATAACGTAAAACAGGATTCAGAAAGGATGGGCTGTTTACATTTTCTTTAACTATATAGTCATTGCTTATCTTTAATAATACAAGAGTCACTTTCTGTGGTTTCTCAAACTGAATGCTTCCTTCAGGGTCTTTCCCATGGTGGGCCCTGCTTTGTTGAAACTTGATTTGGACAGAGCTTGTCTGTTAGACCCTCGAGGCATAGCAAAAACCCAATTTTTTTAGGCATAGTTACGGTAGGAGGAAAAAGACTGAAAACTCTGCTATGTCTGAGGCTTTAAAAATAATTTTCACGATACACTAATTTCAGTCTTGTTAACTTAGCCCAACACCCCATAGAGAAGGACACTTTATTTTTAAAACCTGCTCAGTAATCTGCCAAGTGAACCTGAGTTGTGTAGTATTTTTTTAAAAGAAATATCATTAAATAGGAAAGGAAAGGCTCAAGTTTAAAGTGAGCAGTCCCAACTTTCTGGCATAAGATGCTGAAGATGATGTACTTTAGCTGAGTTTTGACACATTGGACAAATTCCAAGCAGATACTAGGTCTGTCTAGAAGCCAGTTAATCCTGAAGTGGTAATAAATTATTTTTATTCTGTAACTTCAGTGATGATCTTTTCTTCCACAGCCAAGGGCAGAATGATAGATTAATGATATTGAAACAAAATTTACGCATTTTCTTGTCTTCTGGTCTCCAACACCTAGCCGTCCTTTCTTCCTGACTTCACATGTAAAAGTTTAGCAATTTCTCCATGTGGGAGTGATGGTAGGAGAAATTGAATGCACAATGCATTCTTGGCCCTTACTTTGGCATTTCCTCCAGAAGAGTCAGCGTCCCCCTCTCCCTCCTCATCCTTTCCCCAAAGGTACACAGATGCTTCAAGCCAACATTTTATTTCTGTGTTGAATTCTTACTTTTCCGTGTCTGATTGGCCAGGCTACACTTTAACCAAATGGGCAAATTTAACTGCATAATGACTGAGGAAAAAACTAAATTTGAACATTCGACTTCGACTGTTTTAATGCATTTGTGGAGTTAAATTGGACTCTTATCGCTTGCAGATGATGGGAGTTGAAATTTTTATCTATATTTTGATCTGTTTGGAAAATATCCCATGTACTTTTCCTGGAGTCATAAATCTGAAAAGGACTTAGAGGTAGTGATCTTTCAAAGCCGTATCTCTGTAGAACTGTATTCAGGTCATTATAGAAGAGAAGTTTACCCTTTCTGTTTAAACTTTCTAGAGAAGGAGATTGCATGGACTCCCTTGGTAACACGTTCCAGCGTCTCTCGATTCTTACCCTTAGCTGTTTCATCGTTATTTAAGTGTTTAAGAATACAATTCACCCCCAGGCACCACCCCATAGTCACCAAAAGGCAATTACAATTGAAAAAGCTTGTTGCATTTTAATCCATCAGTGGTATTTATTGAATGCTTACCATTTGTTAAACACTGTACTCAGCTCTTGGGAGAACTGGTAGACATGTTCCCTGTGCACAAGGAGCTTATAGTCTAATTATATCATTTACCATAGAAAGCAGTTGTCATAGTACTTAGTATCCCATGGTGGTGGAACTGACGCTCTTTGTTCAGAATTGGCCGAGAAGACATGGGCCCAACATTGCACCCTTTCCGCAGTGATTAAATATATAACTGCTCTATAGTGTCCATGCAGCCATCCATGTTTGCCTCCCAAACAGAATTTTGGATAAGAATTGCAGGCACTGGGTGGGCCCCATGTGTACCGGCAGCGTTCCTGACACCTGCTACTGAAGAGCTTGAGTCCTGGGGGTGAGAGCACATAACTCTGAGCTTCTCAGCGTCCAATCTCCATTTTACAGATGAGGAACCTGAGAGAGGTCAAGTGACTTGCCCAGAGTCACAAAAGAGCAAAATGGCTCTTTCCATCAGGTCACTCTAGGCTCCCCTAATCTATTCTGAATTGACAACTAGGAAGCTAGAAACTAGACTAGTAGATGACCTGACCAAGATTTCTTGGAGCTAATCGGACAGAAAGATGCCAAGGGGCTTCACTCCACTTTTAACCTTGACTACTTACAGTAACTGAGGATGACATTATAATATAGGATTTTTGCCCTTTTTATGTCCATTTTTTCCATTTTCCAAACTCCTGGTAAAAGTCAGCAGTCCAACTGAAAGAACGTGGCTCTAGGTATTGGGACAGCCGGGTTCTTGTTACGGTTCTACAAGTACGGAGATGTGCGTTAAGGCTGTGCCGTCGGGAGTGGAGGTTTTTCGGACTGAGAAGCCACCTGGAATGTTGTGGAAATCCTAAATCACTGGCTCTCCTGGGAAGTGAAGGCTGCTGTGCCTACCGAGTCCTCGGCCCTCTTCTGCAGTCACTTGGGCTGTACGTACAAGCAATGCACAGTGTGTATGTGTGTGTGTGTTTGAGAGAGAGAAAAAGAGAAGCATTCCTCTTCACCCACTGGTTCATCATTTGCTGAAGTGTCAGGGCTGAAGTTCAGCCATCATTCTTGGGCTTTCAGTCCAGTTTTATTACTGAGCTTTTTTGACCTCCACAGAAAAAACTTCTTTGCAGTCAGTTCTCCCAGATAGGGAATTTTCGGTTCGTCCTAGCACTCCACTGTGTAATTTAATAGGCTTTTGCAAGGAATTCCAAACATACCTTCTAAACAACAAAACCCTCCCCAGCTGCCTGCCCTGCCTTCCATTTCATTAAGAAGAGTTCTGCTGTACATTGGGATGGTTTAGCCAAAGAACCTGTCTTGAACAGAATGGCTAGTCATTCTGTGCTTTTCTGTCTTTTTTTTCTTTCCTTTTTAAGGCAACAAAATGCTTGGCTGGAGCTTGGAACTGTATTTCTCCAGAGGTTACTTATCTGGCAGATTTCCATTCCATATCTTTCTATGGTGCCACCCTTCCACATAAGGGAAAAGTTATTGGCTCTGGGCCATTCTCCAACAATAGAAGGAATTAATTTATTTTTCCTAGTTGGCTGCTGCCTTTTCTCTTATTCCCCCCTTCTTGCCTCCCAAGTCCCTCCCAAACGTGGAAGGTCGTTTCTGGCACCACTTACGTCAGAGTGACAAAAGCCATATTTTTCCATGGAAGTGCCCAAAAGTAAGCTGCTGTCCTGAGAAGCAGCGTGACTTAGTGGATAGACCATGGGCCTGGGAGTCAGTTCTAATCCCAGTTCCACCACAACACCACATGTGTGACCTTGGGCAAGTCAATTCTCTGTGTCTCAGTTACCTTATCTGTAAAAAATGGAGATTAAGAGCGTGAGCCCCATGTGGGACAGGGACTGTGTCCAACTACCTAACTTGTATCTACCCCAGGGCTTAAAACAGTGCTTGAACGTAGTATGCGCTTAACAAGTACCATAATTATTATTATTATTGTTGTTATTAATTAGCTCTTCAGCCGTTCAGAGCCTGTCTTAGGACAAGACAGTTTTTTCAGAAGGAAGTGTTTCCTGACTAGATTTTCTCCACCCCTTCTTACCTTTGAGTTGAGACTGTAAGCGGATTGTGGGCAGGAAACGTGTATACCAACGCTGTTATGTTGTACTCTCCCAAGTGCTTAGTACAGTGCTCTGCACACAGTAAACACTCAATAAATATGATTGTCTGTAAGAACCTGATATTAGTGATGAGGGAGAGGAGGATGGGCTACTGTGTGATGCTCTCTTCTATAGAACAGGTAACGCTTAATTACTAGGTCTATAAAAGATGAACTTCCTACAAGTAGGAAAAGGGTACCATAAAACTAGCTCTTGTGAGTCGTTCTGTAGTTCGTATAGCATATTCTATGATCAGTCACTCAGTGGTATTTATTGAGTTCTTCCTGTGTGCAGAGCACCGTATTCAGGTCTTGGGAAAGTCCAATACAATATAGTTGGTAGATTCAGTGCCTGCCCTCAAATAACATACAGCCTACAGAGGGGAATCACCTAAGGGAGAGAATAGGGGCGTGTGGTTACTGAAGCAGAAGTTAATCTAGGCCTGATGATGGGTGACTTAAATATTATATGGGGAAGCAGTGTTGCCTGGTGGGGAAGCAGTATGGTCTAGTAGAGAATGGACCTGGGAGTCAGAGGACCTGGGTTCTAATCCCAGGTCCACCTCTTGCCAGTTGTACACAACCTTGGGCAAGTCACTTAACATCTCTGTCCCCAGTTTCCTCATCTGTAAAATGGGGATTAAATCCTGCTCCCTCCTATACTGTAAACCCCATGTGGGACAAAGCCTGTGTCCAACATAGTTATTTCGTATCTAGCCCAGCAGGCAATCAGTTAGTCATAGTTAGTGAGCACATACAGTATGCAGAGCACTGTTCTAAGTACTTGGGAGAGTACGATATAACAGTACAGAGACTCATTCCATGCCCACAACAATCTTACAGTCTAGAAGGGGAGACAGGCATTAATATAAATTAATATATCACAGATATATACATAAGGGCTGCAGGACGGGTTGAAAGGATGAATAAAGGGAACAAGTCAAGATGACACAGTTGGGATTGAGGGAAGAGGAAAGGAAGGCTTAAGCCCTCCTTAGTCAGGGAAGGCCTCTTGGAGGAGGCGTGCCTTAAATAAGTGGGGGAGAGTGATTTTCCAACCGATGTGAGGAGGAAGGACGTTCCAGACCAGAGGCGGGATGTGGGCCAGAGGTCGGTGGTGAGATAGATGAGATGGAGGTACGGTGAGAAGGTTAGCATTAGAGGAGCAAAGTGTGTGAGCTGGGATGTAGTAGGAGAATAACAAAGTGAGGTAGGGAGCAAGGTGATCGAGTGTTTTGAAATCAGTGGTGAGGAGTTTCTGTTTGATGTGGAGGTGGATGGGCAACTACTAGAAGTTCTTGAGGAGTGGAGAAAAATGGCCTGAGCATTTTTGTAGAAAAATGATCCGGGCAACAGAGTGAAATATGGACTGGAGTGGGAAGAGAGAGGAGGCATGATGGTCACCAAGGAGGCTGATACAGTAATCCAGGAGGGATAGGATAAGTGAGTGGATTAACATGCTAGCAGTTTGGATGGAGAGAAGGGTGGATTTTAGCAATGTTGTGAAGGTGGAACCGACAGGATTTCGTGATGGGTTGACTATGTGGGTTGAATGAGAAAAAGAAGTCAAGGATAATGCCAGGGTTATGGTCTTGTGAGACAGGAAGGATAATAGAGCCATCTACAGTGATGGGAAAGTCACGTGGAGGGCAGGGTTTGGGTGGGAAGGTAAGGAGTTCTGTTTTGGACATGTTAAGCTTGAGGTGACGGGAGGACATCCAAGTAGAGATGTCTTGAAGGCAGGAGGAAATGCAAGCCTGTAGAGAGGGAGAGAGATCAGAGCTGGATCTGGATCTTGGGCTGTACGTACAAGCAATGCACAGTGTGTATGTGTGTGTGTGTTTGAGAGAGAGAAAAAGAGAAGCATTCCTCTTCACCCACTGGTTCATCATTTGCTGAAGTGTCAGGGCTGATATGATTTTGCGTATCATCTGCATAGGGATAGTAGTTGAAGCCATGGGAGCAAATGAATTCTCCAAGGGAGTGGAAGTAGATAGAGAATAGAAGGGGACCCAAAACTGAACCTTGAGGGACACCCACAGTTATGGGATGGGAGGCGGAGGAGGAGCCCATGAAAGAGACTGAGGAGCCGCCAGAGAGGTAGGAGGAGAACCAGGAGAGGACAGTGTGAATGGAGCTGAGATTCATTCATTCAATAGTATTTATTGAGCACTTACAATGTGCAGAGCACTGTACTAAGCGCTTGGGATGAACAAGTCGGCAACAGATAGAGACAGTCCCTGCCGTTTGACAGGCTTACAGTCTAATCGGGGGAGACGGACAGACAAGAACAATGGCAATAAACAGAGTCAAGGGGAAGAACATCTCGTAAAAACAATGGCAACTAAATAGAATCAAGGCGATGTACAATTCATTAACAAAATAAATAGGGTAACGAAAATATATACAGTTGAGCGGACGAGTACAGTGCTGTGGGGATGGGAAGGGAGAGGTGGAGGAGCAGAGGGAAAAGGGGAAAATGAGGCTTTAGCTGCGGAGAGGTAAAGGGGGGTGGCAGAGGGAGTAGAGGGAGAAGAGGAGCTCAGTCTGGGAACGCCTCTTGGAGGAGGTGATTTTTAAGTAGGGTTTTGAATGGGAAAGAGAATCAGTTTGGCGGAGGTGAGGAGGGAGGGCGTTCCAGGACCGCGGGAGGACGTGACCCAGGGGTCGACGGCGGGACAGGCGAGACCGAGGGACGGCGAGGAGGTGGGCGGCAGAGGAGCGGAGCGTGCGGGGTGGGCGGTAGAAAGAGAGAAGGGAGGAGAGGTAGGAAGGGGCAAGGTGATGGAGAGCCTTGAAGCCTAGAGTGAGGAGTTTCTGTTTGGAGCGGAGGTCGATAGGCAACCACTGGAGTTGTTTAAGAAGGGGAGTGACATGCCCAGATCGTTTCTGCAGGAAGATGAGCTGGGCAGCGGAGTGAAGAATAGACCGGAGCGGGGCGAGAGAGGAGGAAGGGAGGTCAGAGAGAAGGCTGACACAGTAGTCTAGCCGGGATATAACGAGAGCCCGTAACAGTAAGGTAGCCATTTGGGTGGAGAGGAAAGGGCGGATCTTGGCGATATTGTAGAGGTGAAACCGGCAGGTCTCGGTAACGGATAGGATGTGTGGGGTGAACGAGAGGGACGAGTCAAGGATGACACCGAGATTGCGGGCCTGAGAGACGGAAAGGATGGTCGTGCCATCCACGGTGATAGAGAAGTCTGGGAGAGGACCGGGTTGGGGAGGGAAGATGAGGAGCTCAGTCTTGCTCATGTTGAGTTTTAGGTGGCGGGCCGACATCCAGGTGGAGACGTCCCGGAGGCAGGAGGAGATGCAAGCCCGAAGGGAGGGGGAGAGGACAGGGGCGGAGATGTAGATCTGCGTGTCATCTGCGTAGAGATGGTAGTCAAAGCCGTGAGAGCGAATGAGTTCACCGAGGGAGTGAGTGTAAATGGAGAACAGAAGAGGGCCAAGAACTGACCCTTGAGGAACTCCAACAGTTAAAGGATGGGAGGGGGAGGAGGCTCCAGCAAAGGAGACCGAGAATGACCGGCCAGAGAGGTAAGAGGAGAACCAGGAGAGGACAGAGTCCGTGAAGCCAAGGTGAGATAAGGTATGAAGGAGGAGGGGATGGTCGACAGTGTCAAAGGCAGCAGAGAGGTCAAGGAGGATTAGAATGGAGTAGGAGCCATTGGATTTGGCAAGAAGGAGGTCATGGGTGACCTTAGAGAGAGCAGTCTCGGTAGAGTGGAGGGGACGGAAGCCAGATTGGAGGGGGTCTAGGAGAGAATGGGAGTTAAGGAATTCTAAGCATCGATTGTAGAGGATTCGTTCTAGGATTTTGGAAAGGAAGGGTAGTAGGGAGATAGGGCGATAACTGGAGGGGGAAGTGGGGTCAAGAGCGGGTTTTTTTAGGATGGGGGAGATGTGGGCATGTTTGAAGGCAGAGGGGAAGGAGCCCTTGGAGATTGAGTGGTTAAAAATAGAAGTTAAGGAAGGTAGGAGGGCAGGGGCGATGGTTTTAATAAGGTGAGAGGGAATGGGGTCCGAGGAGCAGGTGGAGGGGGTGGCACTTGCGAGGAGGAAGGAGATCTCCTCTGAGGATACTGCAGGGAAGGATGGGAAAGTAGGGGAGAGGGTTGGTGGGGGGGAGGGGATAGGCGGAGGGGTGACTTTGGGGAGCTCAGACCTGATCGTGTTGATTTTCGTGAGGAAATAAGTGGCCAGATCATTGGGGGTGCGTTTCCAGGAGAAGGGGGTGGTCCACAGTGTTGAAGGAATCTGAGAGGTCGAGGAGGATTAGAATGGAGTAGAGGCCGTTGGATTTGGCAAGGAGATCATCTGTGACCTTTGAGAGGGCGGTTTCTGTGAAACGAAGGGGACAGAAGTCAGACTGGAGGTGGTCAAAGGGAGAATTGGAGAAGAGAAACTGGAGAGAGCGGGTGTGACAACTCTCTCGGAGTTTGGAGAGGAATAGTCGGAGGAAGATGGTGTGAGAACTGGAGGGAACAATGGGGTCATGAGGTTTTTTAGGATAGGGGAGAAATTGGCACTTAGTACAGTACATGTAGTAAGCATGTAATAAATACTATTATTCTTACTATTATTATTATTATATATATAATATTATATTATTATTCTCTCATGGATAGAGGGTCAGACTTGAGTATGAGGAGAAGTTATCCTCAACGACTGAAAGTTGTTGAGATGGGAGTGGCAGGACAGCAGGAAAGGTGTGTGAGTGAGGGGAGAGGCAAGAGTGTAAATAAAAGAAAACCTTTTGGGCTTTTCTTTCTCAGGGGGCTGCCCTCCTACATTGATAAGTAAAGCTCTCTGATTGCGAAGGGCAGGACGTGGGACCCACTTCGCGAATAACCTAGAAAACCTGAAAATGCAGTGGCAATCAGATTTCATAATCACTGCAGTTGGAGCCTTATTGAAAACTGCTCTGATTCCGGGGAGGTTCTGTAGCTTCAGCCACTTTGCCTGCGGTAGTTAGAATAAAAGAAAGGGAGCGAATTTCAAAAGGGAAAAGAACAGCACTCCTCTAGCCCCGATATAAAAGCCCTATCTCTAGAAGGAAGTGGACGGAAGTCAGTTTTCTTGCGATTCAGCCCTTGCCCTCTTGATTTGCGGCTGCCCTCAGAGGTGGAGATAAACTAAATGCCCAAGAATCTGCCCAACTCCTTAAAACCAGAAAAAAAAAAGCGCCTGATGTTCCCAGGCTAGTGCAGCCTTGCAAATTGTGCCCACAGGCTGAGGCCTGAAAGAAATTAGGGTGACGGTAAGAATCGGGCCGCAGGCAAGGAAGCATTTTAATCAGAATGAAAATAGACTTATAATCTGTGCTGCTTCATACCACCCAAACTCACTTGAGATGCATCATTTCCCTGACCCAAATATATGCATTTATATGAGGAAAATGTAACTGGAGTTGTTTTCTTCATTGAGTCACTTATCCATGTATTCCTTTTTGTTACAGAGCAGTTATGCTTAAACTCTGGATTGCAGAATTTGCTGGAAATAAATTATAAGGTACCTTCTCTGTTCTCGACTTGAATTGGGTTTGGTGGCTGGCTGTAACTTTCCAAGAACGTTGTGTTCAACCTGTTGATGTTATCGTTATCTGCCTTCTTTCCCAAGGCTCTGCTAGACAATGAGCCTGAATTCCTAGAGATCTGCATCTGGACACTCGGAACGTAGAGACCTAAGCAGGGTGAGTGAAGCATTTGCAGAACGTTTGAACTTTAAGTGCCTTGCAGTAGCTGGAATTGATTTTGAAAGCAGTGTCGGGGTGCAGGGCGCACCCTGGGTACAAGGTGGCGGGCTGGTTTAAGAGCCCTACCTAGAAGAGACTTGCAGTCCAACAACCCAGGAAGCCAAATCTGAGATGAAGGTCAGCTCCTATTAATGCATTGAAAATTTAGTAAAGTCGGGTTGGGTTTTGCCAGAGGTGATTTTGTGGCCTAATGGGAAGCACAGTCCTGGAGTAGGGAGACCTGTGTTCTATTCCCAACTCTGCCTGCTGTGGGACCTTGGGTAAGTCACTTCACCTTTCTGAACCTCAGCTGCCTAACCAGGACAATATGGTTGAAAATACCCATTCTCCCACTTTTTCAGACTGTGAGCTCCATTTGTGTCAGTACTGTAATAATCCAATATGATCATTTTGGAGCTATCCCAGGGCTTAGCATAGTGCTTAGCACAAAGTAAGCACTTAATAAGTACTTATTAAAGTCACATCTCCTCCAATCGGTCTTTTTCCCAACTCCCTGTTCCTTCTGTGTAGCTGTGTATTTGGAGCTCTACCCTGTAGTCACATGGTATTCACCCCACCCTCGGCCCGATAGCACTCATGCACGTATCTATAAATTCTTTATTCTATTCTTATCTGCCTCCCCCTCTAGACTGCAAGCTCATTCTGGGCAGGGAATGTGTCTCCCAATTCTCTTGTACTGTACTCTCCCAAGCACTTAGTACTCTGCCCACAGTAGTTGCTCAGTAAATACCATTGATTGTCATTATTGCACTTATTATTATTATTATCATTATTATTAGCTCAGTGTATTTTGAATGGAAGACTTTCCCAGTCTGGTAAAGAAAGGAGTGCATTTCAGAAGAGACACAGCAGCCATCACTCTAAAATCCCCCCAGTACTTGTTTGTTTTTTATGGGGAAAGATGTCTCTATAATGCTTGTTTATGGTTTCTTATGGTTTATGGACTCTGATTCATATTTATCCTGTCTTTTCCTTTAGACTGTAAACTCTTAGTTGCAGGGATTATAGCACCCTCACCCTGCCTCGTAGTAAACTCAAAACATAGTGGGCAGTCAATAAATAATGATTATGGTTGCTGAAGAAGGAGGAGAAGAGAGAGGGAGGAAGGGAGGCTTAGAGGAGAGGCTTCAGAGAAGGGAAAATAATTTCTACTAAAAGAAAATTATTTTTCAGGAGAATGGGATGTCAGCATTCAATGTAATTTCATGCCATTCCCTATTAGTATAATATTAACTGACTACTAGAACTGTGCTAAACACTAGGTTGAATACAAAAATAGTTCAGACATGGTCCTTTTCCCCCAGGGCTCTTAATGATGAAAATGACTCCTCTTGGGATTTTCAGGATATTGTTCCTTTTCTAATTGTAGTGTTCAGTCCTTAAATTTTAACCATGAACCCCTGGAGCGCAACCCGAAGAGGTGAACTATTGTCAGGAGAACAACAATAATCATAATAATAATGATATTTGTTACAGGCTTACTAAGTAGCAGAAACTGAGGTAGATATTAGATATCCGGTTGGACACAGTGCCTGCCCCGCATGGGGCTCATAGAAAAGGAAACTGAGGCCCAATGAAGTGACTTTTTTAAGGTCACACAGCAGACAAGTGATTTAGCTGGCCTTAGCACCAGGTCCTCTGACTCCAAGCCCGTGCTCTGTATATTAGGCCACCCTGCTTATTCCCATTTCCATTCTATAGAAATGTTCAGTCCATGCTTCCCTGCTCCTCAAAAACTTCCAGTGGTTGCCCATCCATCTCCGTATCGAACAGAAACTCCTTACTATCAAGTCACCCCTCCGCCTCTCCCCTCCCCCCCACCAACCCCCTCCCCTACTTTCCCATCCTTCCCTGCAGTATCCTCAGAGGAGATCTCCTCCCTCCTCGCAAGTGCCACCCCCTCCACCTGCGTCTCGGACCCCATTCCCTCTCACCTTATTAAAACCATCGCCCCTGCCCTCCTACCTTCCTTAACTTCTATTTTTAATCACTCAATCTCCAAGGGCTCCTTCCCCTCTGCCTTCAAACATGCCCACATCTCCCCCATCCTAAAAAAACCCGCTCTTGACCCCACTTCCCCCTCCAGTTATCGCCCTATCTCCCTACTACCCTTCCTTTCCAAAATCCTAGAACGAATCCTCTACAATCGATGCTTAGAATTCCTTAACTCCCATTCTCTCCTAGACCCCCTCCAATCTGGCTTCCGTCCCCTCCACTCTACCGAGACTGCTCTCTCTAAGGTCACCCATGACCTCCTTCTTGCCAAATCCAATGGCTCCTACTCCATTCTGATCCTCCTTGACCTCTGTGCTGCCTTAGACACTGTCGACCATCCCCTCCTCCTCCATACCTTATCTCACCTTGGCTTCACGGACTCTGTCCTCTCCTGGTTCCCCTTTTACCTCTCTGGCCGGTCATTCTCGGTCTCCTTCGCTGGAGCCTCCTCCCCCTCCCATCCTTTAACTGTTGGAGTTCCTCAAGGGTCAGTTCTTGGCCCTCTTCTGTTCTCCATTTACACTCACTCCCTCGGTGAACTCATTCGCTCTCATGGCTTTGACTACCATCTCTACGCAGATGACACGCAGATCTACATCTCCGCCCCTGTCCTCTCCCCCTCCCTTCGGGCTCGCATCTCCTCCTGCCTCCGGGACGTCTCCACCTGGATGTCGGCCCGCCACCTAAAACTCAACATGAGCAAGACTGAGCTCCTCATCTTCCCTCCCCAACCCGGTCCTCTCCCAGACTTCTCTATCACCGCGGATGGCACGACCATCCTTCCCGTCTCTCAGGCCCGCAATCTCGGTGTCATCCTTGACTCGTCCCTCTCGTTCACCCCACACATCCTATCCGTTACCAAGACCTGCCGGTTTCACCTCTACAATATCGCCAAGATCCGCCCTTTCCTCTCCACCCAAACGGCTACCTTACTGTTACGGGCTCTCGTTATATCCCGGCTAGACTACTGTGTCAGCCTTCTCTCTGACCTCCCTTCCTCCTCTCTCGCCCCGCTCCGGTCTATTCTTCACTCCGCTGCCCGGCTCATCTTCCTGCAGAAACGATCTGGGCATCTCACTCCCCTTCTTAAACAACTCCAGTGGTTGCCTATCGACCTCCGCTCCAAACAAAAACTCCTCACTCTAGACTTCAAGGCTCTCCATCACCTTGCCCCTTCCTACCTCTCCTCCCTTCTCTCTTTCTACCACCCACCCCGCACGCTCCGCTCCTCTGCCGCCCACCTCCTCACCGTCCCTCGGTCTCGCCTATCCCGCCGTCGACCCCTGGGTCACGTCCTCCCGCGGTCCTGTAACGCCCTCCCTTCTCACCTCCGCCAAACTGATTCTCTTTCCCTCTTCAAAACCCTACTTAAAACTCACCTCCTCCAAGAGGCCTTCCCAGACTGAGCTCCTCTTCTCCCTCTACTCCCTCTGCCATCCCCCCTTTACCTCTCCGCAGCTTAACCCTCTTTTTCCCCTTTTCCCTCTGCTCCTCCACCTCTCCCTTCCCATCCCCACAGCACTGTACTCGTCCGCTCAACTGTATATATTTTCGTTACCCTATTTATTTTGTTAATGAATTGCACATCGCCTTGATTCTATTTAGTTGCCATTGTTTTTACGAGATGGTCTTCCCCTTGACTCTATTTATTGCCATTGTTCTTGTCTGTCCGTCTCCCCCGATTAGACTGTAAGCCCGTCAAACGGCAGGGACTGTCTCTATCTGTTGCCGACTTGTTCATCCCAAGCGCTTAGTACAGTGCTCTGCACATAGTAAGCGCTCAATAAATACTATTGAATACTATTGAATGAACTTTAAAGCACTTAATCACCTTGCCCCTTTCTACCTCACCTTACCACTCTCCTACTATCCAACCCAACCCTCATGCTTCGCCCTTCTGCTTCCAACCTACTCACTGTACCTCGATCTTGTCTGTCTCGTCGCCGACCTCTTACCCATATCCTGCCTCTGGCCTCCCTCTTCATATCTGACAGACAGTTACTCTCCCCACCTTCAAAGCCTTGTTGAAAGCACATCTCCTCCAGGAGACTTTCCCTAAGCCCTCACTTCCTTTTCTCCCACTCCCTTCTGTGTTGCCCTGATTTGCTCCCTGTATTCACCACCACCCCTCTCCCCCAACAGACCCACAACACTTATTTATATGTCCGTAATATATTTATTTATATCAATGTCTGTCTCCCTCTCTAGCCTTTAAGGTTGTTGTGGGCAGGGAATGTAATTATTGTACTCTGCCAAGTGCTTAGTAAAGTGCTGTGCACACAGTAAGAGCTTAATAAACACTATTGATTGACTGCTTCCCAGAAAAGAGAAGTGATGACTACATCTGACTGCCATCTGAGATGATGAAGGTCAATATAACTGAAGCCATTGTGCTCTCCAAGAGGTCTAGAGATAGAATTACAAAGAGCTAAAGGGAACAACTGACACACAGGGAGCCCCGGATTTTACGACACAATTGCCTCTATGGCCTCCATTGTAAATTGGAATAAACATTCTCTTAGGAACAGTGTTATAAACTGGATATTGGTTCCTGAACCCAAGAGGATACTTTATTTTTACCAAAGTTCCACGGAATTAGGTGCTCAGGCAATTTTAGCTGAGTAATAGCTTAATCAATATGTTTACGTTGAGTCGGACGGGGGCCACAACAGAGTAGCCAGTTTTTGTCTCATTGGCAGTCAAAAGTGTAGAGCGTTCTACATTATGTCTAGAATGCTGTCAAAACCTTATTAAAAGCACATCTCCTCCAAGAGTCCTTCCCCGACTAAGCCCTCATTTCCTCTTTTTCCACTCCCTTCTGCATCACTCTTGCATTTAGACGTGCACCCCTTATATCATTTATTCGATGATATCGAGGAGCTGATTCACATCACCCATTTTGCTCCCAGTATCTCCAAACAGTAAGCCAATAGCTAGATAACGCCAGTTGGCATTATCCGTAGACTTTTGCAAAACTTAAATTCTTCCATCTCTGCTAGGTAATATTTTATTTTGAGGTTGATAACATTTAGATTTTGGTCATTTGACTGAGGACACCCCTGCTTTCATCTCTCTTTCCCTTCCTTCCCACTGACCAGGTCTCACATTAAGCTGTATTTTAATATTTGTCTGTTCAAGTTTGGTCCTGGCTGAGCTGTTGCAAAATTACAAAGTTGAGGGTTTTCTTTTTGTTTTGGGGAGGGGCAATTCCTCACCCCCTTGCAGTGTTGAGTAGAGGAAACAATGCCTAAAACAAAAGGGAAAATGGTGTATTTAAGCAGAAGCACTTGCTCTACCCCAGCCAAGGCAGGGAGCAGCTTAGAGTGTTCAAATGAAACTTGGACTCTAGTCAAATTTACGTGTACTTGAAGCTATCATCGGGGAATTTCCATGAGCCAGAATGGGGCTTGTCAACTGTCAAATCTCCTTTTAGGTGCTGGAAACTCAACAGTAGGAATATAATTTTCTTGGTCCACTGAGGTCTCAGATAGCAATAGCATCTGCCCTTTAAAGTTAATCGTCCTGTAATTTACATATGTGATTACAATCTTGGGATGGAATTTTTTAAGAAGTTTGTGCATATTTATAAGGGGGATTTTTTGTTTTGTTTTGTTTTGTTTGTTGCTTAGTCAGGGTTAGCTCTGTTGTCTGTAGCGCTGCTGGACTGATCTCTAGTGACGGCTTTTAATGTCCTAAGGCTTCAGAAAGGAGGTCTCTATCTGTTGCCGACTTGTTCATCCCAAGCGCTTAGTACAGTGCTCTGCACATAGTAAGCGCTCAATAAATACTATTGAATGAAGGAATGAATGAGAGGAAAGATTCCTCGAGGTAAGAGGCTGTCTCTCCTCCATCTCCCCTCCAACCACTCACCAAAGAAAGCCAGGTTTGAAATCTGTAGTGTCAGTGGTGCAGACACCTTTTGAACCCGTATTCCTTCTCAAATGGTTAGCCTTTCTTAGAAAGATAATGCAATTTACCATCTTGGGTTCATCCTAAAATATTGTATCTTGTTTTTCCCTCTCCCTCTTTCTCACAGCCCATCCATGAGCTCAGATTTCCAGCATTACAATTTCAGGATGCCTAACATCGGATTCCAGAATCTGCCTCTCAACATATACATTGTGGTTTTTGGCACAGCTATATTTGTCTTCATCCTTAGTTTACTCTTCTGTTGCTACTTAATCAGGTAATTCCTTTCTATCTACTTTCACACTTCAGGGCATGTTTACTGGAACATTTTAAAAACAGCAGAAGAAACCCCCAGTCACTCTTTGCCCTCCCTAGGGAAAGAGTACATTTCCACAGATAAAATGAGCGATGTATAATAAGCAGCGTGTTTTCAAAATAAAAAATTGGCCGCCTTTCTTTCCCTTTAAAAAATATAGGATTAGTTGGATACCTTTATATAAGTTTTCTCTTTTATGTTTTGTTGTTTCAGTTGTGTTGAGTCTTTCCGGGTGCTAAAAGTAAAATGAGCTAAGAAATGTTCATCTCTGTTTTTCTAGCGACTGAGTTTTCACAGTTCCCTCCCAATAGACAATATTTATTAATAATAGTTGGCCCATCTCGTTCCACAAATTTTGGACCATCATACCCTAATGATTATACAGGCAAAAGGTCAGAAAAGATGAGTGCCTTGTGAACTTCTGAAAAGTTGATATGCTTGTTTGTTCCTTGCTAGGTCAAATAATTTTAATGCAACTTTCTTAAACGTTTCATTTTGAATTTTCACCCCTTCTCCTCTTTTTCTTATTGCTCAGCCTGTAGCATAGTTTTAGAAACTAATGATTTACAAATGACTCGTTAATGTTATGTATCGGTGAATGCCACCAGTAAAGATTTAAGTTTGATTCATAAATGCTTAAGCAAACCTATTACCATAGATGAAAATAGAAAATTGGACTTAACTTTCAAAGCCAAAAGGGAGACTATCACTTTTATCGAGTCAGAGTGGAAGAGGGTCAGTATTTTATGAATTACCTTTATCCTGGTTAGTATTTTATGAATTACCATTATCCTGGTTAGGCCCAGTCAGGCCCAGTAGCTTAATCACATACTGGCTGTGTTTTTGTTGTTTTAAAGAAGGAAAATCCATTAAAATAATCAATTCATGATATTTATTGAGCTCTTGCTGGGTGTAGAGCCCTGTACTAAGTGCTTAGGAGAGTACACTACAAGTTGATAGACATGTTCTCTGCCCACAAGGAGCTTACGGTCTATTAGGAGAGAAAGACATGAAAATAAATCATGGTTATGCATTAAAGTGCTGCGGGGCTGAGGGTGCAGTGACTATCAAGGGTTTAAAGGGTGCAAATCCAAGCATGGGGTGAAACAGATGGGAGAGGGAGTAGGGGAAAAGAAGACTTCATCAGGGAAGGCTTCTTGGAGGAGATGTGATTTTAATAGTCTTTGAAGGGGGGGAGAGTGGTAGGCTGTCAGATATGAAATGAGAGGGAGTTCCAGGTCAGAGGGAGGACAGCAGCAGGATGCTATCACGTTAATACAGTCACTCATCCTATCCCGCCTGGAGTACTGCATCAACCTCCTTGCTGACCTCCCAGCCTCCTGTCTCTCCCCACTCCAGTCCATAACTTCACTCTGTTGCCTGGATCATTTTTCTAGAGAAACATTCAGGACGCGTCACCGCCCTCCTCAGAAGACTCCAGCGGTGGTCCTGTATCAAATAAAAACTCCTCACCGTTGGCTTTAAAGCCCTCCATCACCTTGCCCCCTCCTACCTCACCTTGCTTATTCCCTTCTACAACCCAGCCCGCACATTTTGCTCCTCTAGGGCTGCTAACCTCCTCACTGTGCCTCGATCTCACCTGTCTCACCGCCGACCCCTGACCCGCGTCCTGCCTCTGGCCTGGAACGCCCTACCACCTCAAATCTGGCAGACAGTTACTCTTCCCCCCTCTTCAAAGCCTTATCGAAGGCACGTCTCCTCCAGGAAGCCTCCCCAGACTGAGCCCCACTTTTCCTCGTCTCCCACTCCCTTCTGCATTGCCCTCACAGGCCCCCTTTGCTCTTGTCCCCTCCCAGCCCTACAGCACTTACGTACATAACTGTAATTTATTTATTTGTATTGATGTGTGTGTCCCCCCCAGCAGACTGTAAGCTCGTTGTGGGCAGGGAATGTCACTGTTGATTGTTGTACACAGCACTCAATAAATACCATTGAATGAATGAATGGAAGGGTAGATGAGATGGAAGAACAGTGATCGGTTGTCATTAGAGGAGCCAAGTGTGCAGCCCTGGTTGTAGGAAATCAGCGAGGTAAGATAGGAGGAGGTGAGTGATTGCTTTAAAGATGATGGTAAGGAATTTCGGTCTGATCCGAGGGAGGGTCAACAAGTAGTGGAGGTTCTTGAGGAGTGGGGAGACATTGAAGAACATTTTTTTTAGAAAAATAAACTGGGCAGCATAATGAAATATGGCCTGGGGTTGGGGGAGACAGCAGCTAGGGAAGTCAGCGAGAAGGCTGAATGAGTAATCACAGGAGAAATATGATAAGTGCTTGGATCAGTATAGTAACAATTTGGATGGAGAAGAAAGGGGGCATTTTAGTGATGTCGTGAAGGTAGAAATGACAGGATTTGGTAACAGATTGAGTATGTGGGTTGAGTGAGAGATGAGTCAAGGATAATGCTTAATCGCAGGGGGAACATAAGTGCTTGGATCAGCTTAGCAATTTGAATGGAGAGGAAAAGGGGGATTTTAGTGATGTTATGAAGGTAGAACTGACAGGATTTGGTAACAGATTGAGTATGTGGGTTGAATGAGAGATGAATCAAGGATAATGTGAGTGGGGAGCTGGTGGTGATGTCTACAGTAATGGGAAAGTCATGGGGAGGACAGGGTTTGGGTGGGAAGATGAATTACATTTTGACATGTTAAATTTGAGGCATTGGCACAGCATCCAAGTAAAGATGTCCTGAAGACGGGGAGATACGAGACTGCAGAGGAGAAAGATCAAGACTGAAGAGGTAGATTTGGGAGTCATCTGCATAGAATGGTAGTTGAAGCCCTGGGAGGAAATGAGTTCACCAAAGGAGTGAATGTAGATGGAGAAGGGAACATTGAACTGAGTCTTGAGTGACTCCCAAATCAGAGGGTGGAAGCCAGAAGAGGAGCCCATGAAAGAGACTGAGATGGAGCGGCCAAAAAGATAGGAGAAGAACCAGCAGAGGATGGTGTCAGCGAAGCCAAGGTGAGATAATGTTTCCACGAGAAGGGGGTGGTCCAGTGGCGAAGGCAGCTGAGAAGTCAAGGAGGGTGAGGATGGAGTAGAGGCCATTTCATTTAGAAAGAAAGAAATCATTGGTGACCTGAAAAGAGGGCAGTTTCCCTAGGTGACAGAAGCCACATTGGAGGGGAGTTAAGGAGAGAATTGGAGGAGAGGAAATGGAAACAGCAAGAGTAGACAACTCACTCAAGGAATTTGGAGAGGAATAGTAGGAGGGAGATAAGGGAAGTGTTTTTTAGGTTATAGGCTTTTTAGGATAGGGCACGCAAGAGCAGGTTGGGGAAGAAGTCATTGGAAAATGAATGGTTGAAGATGGTGATCAAGGAGGGAGGACGGGTTGGGGAAAGTGTTGTGGTAATGCACAAAGGGAGGGACTCGTAGGCACAGGTAGAGGGATAGATTTTCATTCATTTATTTGATCGTATTCATTGAGTGCTTACTGTGTGCAGAGAACTGTACTGAGCGCTTGGAAAGTACAATTCGGCCACAAATAGAGACAATCCCTACCCAACAAAGGGGTCACAGTCTAGAAGTGGGAGACAGACAACAAAATAAGGAGACAGGCATCAATAGCATCAAAATAGATAAATAGAATTATAGATATATTCACATCATTAATAAAATAAATAGAATAATGAATTTGGACAAATGCCCAGATTATCTTTCTACAGACACACTCTAGGCATGTCACCCCCTTCCTCAAAAATCTCTAGGGGTTGCCTGTCAACCTTCGTATGAAACAAAAACTCCTCACTATTGGCTTCAAAGCTCTCCATCCCCTTGCCCCCTCCTACCTCACCTCCCTTCTCTCCATCTACAGCCCAGTCCACACATTCCACTCCTCTGCCGCTCACCTCCTCACTGTTCCTCGTTCTCGCCTGTCCTGCCATCGACCCCTGGCCCACATCCTACCCTTGACCTGGAATACCCTCCCCCCTCACATCCGCCAAACTTTCTCACTTCTCCCTTCAAAGCCCTACTGAGAGCTAATCTCCTCCAGGAAGCCTTCCCAGACAGAGCCCCCCTTTTCCTCTGCTCCTCCTCCCCTCCCCATAGTCCTTACTCCCTCCCTCTGCTCTACCCCCCTCCCCGCCCCATAGCACTTGTGTATATTTGTATGTTTACTATTCTATTCATTTTATTAATGATGCATATATATCTATAATTCTATTTATTTATTTTGATGCTATTGATGCCTGTCTACTTGTTTGGTTTTCTGTCTTCCCGCCTCTAGACTGTGAGCCTGTTGTTGGGTAGGGATTTTCTCTATCTGTTGCCATATTGTACTTTCCAAGCACTTAGTACAGTACTCTGCACACAGTAAGCGCTTAATAAATACGACTGAATGAAGGAATGAATAGATGGCTCCCCGTTTTGGAAAGTGAAAGATACAGTGTTTCTTCATCCAGAAGAAGTACCCTCTCTACTGTAAGGAGAACCACAGTTTTTGTGTTTTAGTGATGATCTAAGTATGGGGTTTGCTCTGGACAGTAAATAATAAAAGATATTCATAAAATGGAAACAACCAGATAGCCTTGGTTGTTGCAACAGAGTCAGTGTTGCACCTCAGGAAGCCCTAAGAAGCAGGGTTAAATCAAATAAATGATGTATAATTAATAGCCTTTCACCAAGAAGCCTTATTTTTCTCAAGCCATCTAACCTTGTGATTTCAGGTACTGATAAGCCTGTATCCTTGAGACAGCTACTAGCACTTAGTGGTGTTAAAATTGAACTCTTTGAAAATGACACACCACCATTTTGGTAATGCACATCATTGCCAATTAATCCCATAAAGCATATTCACTGGGTGGAAGAAGAAATTATTGGATTACCAGGATCTGGGATAGAGTTAAGAAAAATTCTCCTTGCTTGAAGATGCAAAGAGATCCCCACTCAGTGGACGGGACCCTTCACCTGATCCCAGAGGCACAGTCCACATTCCCCAATGGAAGGTCCAGTTTGACCCCACCCGGGACAGCGCATCTTTCAAGGTTACAATCAGTACTTTCAGGAATTTTCTTTTCAGCATTGTTGCCCGTTTTTCAGATTTCTATCACTGAACTTGGAGGTGTTCGGGTATTTATGGAGGGAGGCCTATCTATCAAAAGTTGCATATTTGCCTCATTTTCTTTTTAATTTTAGTCTGTACTCGCTTTCCCCAGAATGACTAAATGGTGCTTGACAAATGCAGTATCATTCCTACCTTTTTATGAATGTTTTGTTAAAGGAAACCCCTAAGGCTTCATATTTTGGAAACGATCCAGGTTTAAGTTTGAAATTTAAAGCTCTTACAGGGTGATTATTTTTAACTGTAGTGATACCCTAAGCCTACTACAATTCAAAATTGTTCTCGGGAAAAACCTTCCTAGGGTAGAAATCATCCAGCTCATGCCCGGGTAGTAGGGGACTTTGGACAAACATTATTCTAAAATTATTGTAGCCCTCCCTCAGGGGTCACCACAACGGATCCCCAGGCTCCTCTCGTGACTCCCTCATGTATACCCACAGAGTTTACCTCACAGGCTTTGGGCCTCAGGTGTGATGATGACCTCATCGAGCAAGGAGGAGGTAGGGAGGGAGCATGTTGATTACCTTGTATCAACCCCAGCTCTTGAAACAGTGCTTTGCACATTGTAAGCGCTTAACAAATACAATAATAATAATAAGCAGCAGTGGCTACCACACCTTCCCAAGCGGAGTATAGTGCAGAGCACTGTACTGAGCACTTGGGAGAGAGACATGTTGATAAAACAGAGTTTACATCTTGTAAAACAGAGTTGATAGACATGTGCCCTGAAGGATTTTACAGTCTAGAGAGTCCCACCCCAACCACTGTGTTCTTTCCCTAGCCTGCCTATGGCCCTTTGAAGGGATGGAATCTGTGCAGAACTCAGACCCCATGTCGTGTATGGGTTTGGATCAAGGGCTCCGCTTGCTATTTCTGGTGAAGAGGAGAGATTTCAGAATTAAAGTGACGGCTGAGGGTCACATGTGTTTTTTAGTAAAAACCATATGATCAGATTACTTTATATATGGTATGCGGGTAAGTGGGAGTTGATTTTTATATTCACTTTGACCTTAGGTTGGCCTGAACTTAGTCCACCAGTAGCAAAATTACATTTCCTTAAAGAAGCATACAAACAGCCTTTGACTGGGATGGAGAACTTTCTTATCAGCCAGATGAGATGATGGATTTAGCCTTGACTTTGGATCCTCATTTGTGATTTTTCTCTTGCCCCTCAAAGTTTTCCCATAGTTGGTTAGCAGACAACAGAAAACTCTATTTTCAAATGAGAAGTGACCACTAATTAGTTTTGGTGCACACATCTTTACAGTTATGATTATGAAAAGACCAGAGAGATCCTAAATGAAGAATCTGATTTTTAATTGCGTTCTCCTCGGAATTGTTTCTTCTCTCCCCCTTCCCCCTGTTGTCCGCCCCACTCTGCTCTGATGTGTGAATAAAATTGCATGTGTGGAAGCCGTACTTATTATCAAGTTATGTTTTCCATGTGGAGATTTTTATGAAATAAAGTCTACTTTAATTTAGATAACCCATCTCTAGCTTCTGAAGCTCAAGAACTGGTCTTTAGAGTTTTCTGGAATCATTTGTAAAACTCTTTGATATTTTGTCATGGAATGCATTGGATTTAGAGTTCAGAGGGATATAATGAAGAAGTTATCAATGTTAATTGGTTACCATGTAACTTTAACCGTTTGGGCTTTAGTTGAAAGCTGCAGTTAATCAACCTTTAATTAAAATGATGTGTAAGCTGGAAGTCTCAGGGAATGATTAAGGTGACGGTTGCTTCACTGTCCGTAGCTAAAAATTTGTCCCTTATATGTTCTCTTAGGCTGAATTTATCTTTTAAAAATAAAGAGATCATTTTTTCCAAATAGTAAGACTATTGAAAATTGTATCGCATGATACCAAATATCAAAACTGCTTCACAGAGATCAAAGAGGAAACAAGTTAGTAATTGAGAAGTATAAAATGCCTTCTTTGGGATCTTGGATGAACCAGAGCAGAGAAGAAATTCCCCTTCTCTGATGTAATTGACAGAGTGACAGAAAAATAAAAAAAGTGGAATCCTGGAATCTAGTTGAAAACTGCCACTGAAGCACGGGAGGTAAATGCAAGAGATTAGGTTGATTATGGGTATTTGGAGCCTGTCTGAACTTTTGAGCAGTTGCATTGTTTCATTAAGACTATTAAACTGCTTCTAAAATGTGCTCATTGTTCTGTATTACACTCTCCAGGATACATTGTTATAGGATATCAGCAAGGAACATGTTTTTGTTCTCAGGTTGAGTTTTTCTTGGTCTGGCACATTTAATATCTCAACTTCAGTGATCTTTCTTTTCGTTCTTTTAGGCTAAGACATCAGGCACACAAAGAGTTTTATGCCTACAAACAGGTGAGATGCTAAATATAGTATTTTACATGACAGACTTTCTTTTGTCCTTAAAGTGAGAGCGAGTACTTTAAGCGTTCTGTTGAAACTGCTGCAGATCTGTGGCTCTCATTTTTTGAACGTTTTGAGTTGTCAGTTGATGGTGAAGGTGTCTGAGGGGACAAGATAAGGGTTGTTAAATTCATGCCTGTATTTCCATGGTCTTATTAGAGGGGAGGTTAGGGCTGATTGAAAGGTTTTGTTCATTCTTGGGGTTTATTCATTCAGTAGTATTTATTGAGTGCTTACTATGTGCAGAACACTGTTTAGAAATGAAAGGAGAGCAATTATTGGTATTTAGTGCGCACCTACTGAATGCTAGGCACTACTCTTTCAGGACGGGCCTGAAACACATTCCTTACCCTTTAGGAGCTTACAGTTTAATCAGGTGGTCACATCATTCCCCCAGTTGTCCTTTGGTGCCCCGCTCGGAAACCAAATACTTAGCGAGATGGCAGTGTGGCATTTCTTCCATTATCATGAGCTGTGGAGGAGCAGGAGTTGAGAAACAGCATGGCCTAGTGGAAAGAGCACTGGCCTAAGAGTCAGAGGACCTGAGTGCTAACCATGGCTCTGCCACTTGCCTGCTCTGTGTCTTTGGGCAGGTCTCAAAACATCTCTGTGGCTCACTTTCCCCATCTGTAAAATGGGAATTCAGTACCTGCTCTCCCTACCTGCTTAGACTGAACCCCATATAGGACAGGGACTGGGTCCAATCTGTAATCCTGCAATAACAATAATAATAATAATATTGGTATTTGTTAAGCGCTTACTATGTGCAGAGCACTGTTCTAAGCGCTGGGGTAGATACATGGTAATCAGGTTGTCCCACATGAGGCTCACAGTTAATCCCCATTTTACAGATGAGGTAACTGAGGCACAGAGAAGTGAAGTGACTTGCCCACAGTCACACAGCTGACAAGTGGCAGAGCCAGGAGTCAAACTCATGACCTCTGACTCCGAAGCCCAGGCTCTTTCCACTGAGCCATGCTGCTTCATGACCTCCCCATGCACTTAGAACAGTGCTTTTATTAGCTGTGTTGTTGGGTTTTTGTTTTTTGTTTTTTCATTCAGAAGGTCCGATTTTAGGGGAAATGTGTTGAATAAATTAATCGTGAATATGGGATGAGAACAGTATCAGAGAACAGTTATCGTCTAAGTACAGTCACAAATTCAAAAAGGTTACTGGTAATGAAAAAGTGGTAGTATAAATTACTTGAAATCTGTGGGCTATTTTGTTTTGACTCAAGAAAGGAAGCTACTAGAGGCCTTAAGATTAATGCAAAAACAGGTAGGCCAAATTATTTTCTGCCACGTTTTCCTCTCAGGGCTGACTTGACTCTTTAGAATTTTAATCTCTCCAAATGAAAAAATAAGAGGACAGTTTGTGACATGCTCTAAAAGAGTCCTTTAGTCATTTCTGCTGGAACCTTAGAATTGAAATAGAATCCTGCCTTACAAATAACCTAGAAATTAGTTTAAAGACCCACATTTGGGTGCATTTGCTTTTCAGCTGAAGGGAAGCAAAAAGAATTGGAGAATTTTGGATTTATCCAAAAGTACTTGTGACCAAGTGATTTCATAATTTCAAATTCTGTAGTAATTTTTAATGCCTTTTTAATCCTTCATCACTTTAATGCAAATGAAACATATGGAAGCAATTTCAATTAGGAGGATTGCTTAATTTTAGTGTTTCCACAGGCTGCTCTTTTGTTAATGAACCCAAGGTGAATAAATAAGTGCCTATTCCTTATTTATTCAGACTTCCTAAATTTCTTTTGGGAGATTTGTTCTTGCTGAACTTTTTACCTATTCCATTACTACAGTGATCAGGCAGTTCCTCCTCTCGGCTTCTGGGAAACTTCAGAGAGGAAGTTTTAGTTGGACCACAATTTTTAGTGTCAAATTATGTAAAATTGCACTCAGCACTTTGGGAGAGTATAATATAACAGCATTGATAGGCACGTTCCCTGCCCACAATGAGCTTGGAGGCTAGAGGGGGAGACAGACATTACTATAAATAAATTATGGCTATGTACATAAGTGATATGGGGCTCAAAGAGGGGTGAATAAAGTGTGCAAATCCAAGGGCAAGGGTGACACAGAAGGGAGAAGAGGAAATGAGGCCTTAGTCAGGGAAGGCCTCTTGGAGGAGATGTGCCTTCACTAAGACTTTGAAGTTGGGAAGATTGATGATCTGGTGAATATGAAGAGGGAGGATATTCCAGGCCAGAGGCAGGATGTGGGTGAGTGGTTGGTGGCAAGATAGACAAGATCAAGGTACAGTGAGTAGGTTGCCATTAGAGGAGCCAAGTGTTCAGGCTGGGTTGTAGTAGGAAAGCAGTGAGGTGGGAGGGGGCAAGGTGATCGAGTGCTTTAAAGCCAAAGGTAAGGAGTTTCTGTTTGATATGGAGGCGGATGGGCAACCACTGGAGGTTCTTGAGGAGTGGGGAAACGTTTTGGTAGAAAAATGATCCGGACAGCAGAGTGAAGTTTGGACCGGAGTGGAGAGAAACAAGGAGGCAAGGACATCAGCAAGGAGGCTGATGCAGTAATCAAGGGAGGTGAGGATGTGTGCTTGGATTAGTTTGAGTGGAGTGTACTTTGTTGTCTTTCCCTTAACAGATTGTGTTCTGAGTGCTCACTCATTCGACCTTTATTGTCAGATTTATTGTCATAGAAGTGGTTCACTCTGATTTATTATTCCCAGAAGCTCCTCTAGAGCCCTTCTTATAGTTGGGAGGTAAATTGCCAGCCTGATTTTTCTGGCACTGGGGCTATTTTTAACAGTAGGCTATCCATTCTTCCAGCAGTTCCACAACTTCCCCTCCAACTTTCTTAACTTGCAAGTGGATGATGTAATAATAATAACAATAATAATAATTATAATTGTGGTATTTGTTAAGCATTTACTATATGCCAAGCACTGTTCTAAGCACCGGGGTAGATACAAGGTTGGACATAGTCCCAGTGCCACATGGGGCTCACAGTCTTGATCCCCATTTTACAGATGAGGGAACTGAGGCACAGAGAAGTTAAGAGACTTGCCTAAGGTCACACAGGGGACTCCCAGACCCTTGCTCTTTCCACTAGGGCCACACTGCTTCTCTACAGCCAGATGGTCCTGGTGTTTCTTGTATCATTTGGGTTTAAAATATCCTGGATGTGTCCCACAACCACAACTTGATCTAGCATCTTTTACCTGCTTGCCACACAATCCAATATACCTGCCAAGCTCCTTGGACGGGGGGCAGGGAGGATCCTATCTCCTAATTCTCTTGCATCCCCCTAGCCCCCAAATGCTTAGTACAGGGCTCTGCCCAAAGTTGACACTCAATCATTATTATTAATTTGGAAAAGCATTTTAGGAAGAGGAACCACCTTAGAATCTTGGCCAAAATTCATGGAGTCACCTGGCTATCTTCTGTCCATCCCTAAGTGTGCCTGATATAATAATAATAATGATGTTAGTATTTGTTAAGCGCTTACTATGTGGAGAGCACTGTTCTAAGTGCTGGGGTAGATACAGGTTAATCATATGGTCCCACATGAGGCTCAGTCTTAATCCCCATTTTACAGAGGAGGTAACTGAGGCACAGAGAAGTTAAGTGACTTGCCCACAGTCACACAGCTGAAAAGTGGCAGAGCTGGGATTCAAACCTATGACCTCTGACTCCCAAGCCCGTGCTCTTTCCACTGAGCCACTCTGCCATGGTCCCCTAGCTGGCTTCCTGCTTCCAATTTCATTTGAAAAACCTGTCTCATTTATCTGAGGAATCTCATGCAGGGTACTCCGTACTTCATGTCTTTCTTTATGGACCTTCCTGTTTTCTGATAAGTGAAACTTTCATTGTTGAAAGCTGATTTTTTTCATTACTTTATTCCCCTTTCCCCAAATTCTTCAGTGTCTGCCTCTTGTTTCCTCATGAGTCCTCGGTGAGCAAGACTGATGGATATTGGCAGATGGGCAGAGAGGGGCAGATACAGGTGTGCCTGTTTCCCAGGGCTCTTGCAGAAAATTAATTACTTTCATTTGATTTTTGACATTTCCTCATTACATTATCACTAACTTGTCTTAGATTCTTGGTATTTATAACTGTCACAACGAAGGGTTTCTTCAGAGATGCTTCCCAAAGATATGGTATTTTTCAGTTCTGGTATTTTCTTCTCTGAAGCTGTAGTTTAACTGAGGATCTTTCTATACTGTAGTTTCACAGAGAAGGGTAAGAAAAAAAGGGGCAACTGCACACTGAGTCTCAGCCGTTCCCACCTACCCACTGACCATCTCTCTCTCTTTCCCCCTCTCTCTCACAGACATACACACACCCCTCTCTCTCTCTCCCTATTTTTTTAGCTTTCATTTGTTCTGTCCTTCACCTTATTTTACAACAGCAGCCTTCGTTCATTTAGTCGTATTTATTGAGCACTCACTGTGTGCAAAGCATTATACTAAGCAACATCCCAGCCATTAAATGGCTGATAGGTACACTTGAAAGGAATCTTGAAGAGTGGCAGAAAAGAAGGGAGAGAAAAAAAGAAAGTCAGAGAGGACCGGAACCTGCCACGGGTGGGAGATCCCTGGAGGCAGCAGGCAATTAACACATTTAACTGACTCTGCCGGATTCCCAGACTCATTCTTCTTGGCTCTCCAACAAGGAAGATCAACGACCCCAAACCAGGTCTGTCTGTCAAGTCCCCACCAGTTCTAACAACAGCGGTCTGCCCTCCAAAGATGGCACTGTTAACAGTGGGACCCCGTCTGTACAAGCTGTTGTCACACGCAGACTGTCCTCGGTGACATTCACACATATGAAGTAGAACTCGCTGATTTAGGCCAGGGATCCTTGAGAAGAGCTTTCAGTGAAAACCCAAGTAATATTAAAATACTTGTGGAACCCCATCCTCCTCCAGTTCCTTTAGAACTGGTATTTAGGGGAAGGAACCATTGAATTTTAAACCTCCCTCGTCCCTTAGCGTGGGGGATGATTAGCTGTCCAAAGGCCACGAGGTGGTCAGCCGAAAGAATGTGGATAAGCATGGAGCAGCCGTAAACCAACCTGTACAGGCAGTCTTCAACAATTGAGAACCCGCTGTACTCACCAGCTTCAACAGAGAGCTGCAGTGTGAGCTGACAACTGCAAAGGGATTCCTGATCGGATATCTGTCCGTCTTGGTGCACCTCCAAAGCACAGAGTCAGTAAAGAACCGACAAGGCTGACAATAGCCTTGAAAATGGATAAGGTTATTTTTCCTCAGGCCCCTCCAGTGGGAAGTTAGGCTTTGCCCCCCAAGAAAGCTCCGAATGCTCTTGCCAAATGCTAATACCTAAGCGTAGCACTATCCAAGGATGCCCAGAGAGATAAAGAAATAGAAAACCAGATCGATCAGTTAACCAGTCAATCAGTTGACTGCTTACTTTATACAGAGCATTGTACTAAGCACTCGGGAGAATACAATACATTGGAGTTGGAAGACACACTCCCTTCCTACCAAGAGCTTAGAGTCTAGCGGGGGAAACGAGTATTGAAATAGGTTACAGGAAGGGGAAATGGAAGAGTAGAGCGATCGGCACTAAAGTGCAGTGGGGCTGAGATTAGGGTGAATATCCAGTGCTTAAAAGATACAGAGCCAATTGCTTAGGCAATGCAGTAGGGAGGGTGACTAGGGGAAATGAGAGCTTGGTCGTGGAAGGCCTCTTAAAGGAGATGTGATGGTGGGGAGAGGAAAGGATGGATTTTAGTGATGCAAAGATAAAAACCAACAGGATCTGCTGACAGATTGAATACGTGGGTTGAATGAGAGATGAGTGACGTGAACTAGTAAGTACAGTGTGTCCTTTGAAAGATTGACAGTTGGGACACCAAGCTTCATACCAAAATGAAGACTCTCAAAACTATAACAGCGTCCAAACCCCTTAGATAGCAGTTAGACATGAGGGTCATATTGTGACATCCGTAGCCGTTTCACCCGCATTACCAAGCGAACCAGCATTAATACCGAAGCCCAGGCCGGATCACCAACAGAGAGGTTCTAGAATGTGTGCTCTGTGTTCTGGATGAGTGCTCATCGTAAATGCTTTTTAACTGGTGGGGAGGTGAAGGGGAGGAGTGTGTGGAAAATGGGCCACAGCAGGAGACCCAAGCAGCTGCCAGATGGAGTCAACGCAAGCCGAAATGGCGGACTGACTAACATGAAGCGCAACCTTGAGCAATTCAGCAAAGAAGTGAACTGCTAGGAGCCTGTGGAAAGAGCCAGTCAGGGACAGGAGTGGTGCTCTCAAGCCGAGAAGACTTAGGAACGGTGTAATTCCAAGAGGCGGATTCATGAGCCTCCCGGGTAAGCAAAAATGAAGCCTATCAGTCAGTGATGTGCTAGCTGGGCAGGCACGCAGTGTAGAGTGAAGTGACCCCGCCTTCACCCAGCATGGGGTCTGTGGTCTTCCCACACCCTTCTAGAAAACTATTTCCTTTGACTTGCTTTAGAGGGATAGTTTAAGGCATAGTAGTGTTGGAAGCTCAACACTGCATTACTGTGGTGACGAACCCGAAAGTGAAACCAAGTGATGCAGTGAATCAGAAAGTGAAACTTTAGTAGGGCCAACCAAAGCAAGAGCAGGAAATAATTCTTTTTTTTTCTATAGAGAATTTTATAGGCTAAGCACAGTGGTGCTGGTAAATTTCCAAGGTCACTAGTGTTTGGGCTGATTTATCTTCATTTCGCTCTTTTTTTTTTTTTTGAGGAGAAAATGAAAATCTGATTTTTAGACCCGTGTTCCTAAGCTTCAGTTGTATATTTTTGTCATTAATAATAATAGTAATAATTGTTGAGCACTTACTAGGTGCTAAGCAAGCTACTATGCCTACTAAGCTAAGTACTAAGTATTGAAGTACTAAGCTTACTAGGTGATAATCAAGTCAGACGCAGTACCTGTCCCCCTGTCAGACATGCATCCGATCCGTCAGTCAATCATATTTACTGAATGCTCACTATGTGCAAAGCACCACGGAGAGTAGAAGTTCGATACAGTTGGTAGATACATGCCCTGCCCTCAACAAGCTTACAGTCGAGAGGAATGTCTAAAGGAATGCCCATCTGACAGATAAAGAAACCAAACCCAGAGTCGTTAAGGGACTTTCCCAAGGTCACCAGCAGGCAAATGGCCAAGCTGGAATAGAGTCCAAATCCTCTAAAGCCCAGCCCCCTGCTCTTTTCATTAGGCCTCATTCTTTTCTGACTTAACATGGGCACCTAAACAGTGTGTTCCTGCTCCCTCATACACTGTCATAAAAGAAAGGTTTGTTCAGAGAGCCAGTGTGGTTTCCAGAAATGTCCCATAAATAGTGACCTTGTCACCGTCATTATTTTGTTAGTAATTTAAACTGTAACTAAAACATGCCAGCTGCTGCCTGAGGTAGAGGAGAAACTGATGTCATTTTCACACATTTCCCAAATGTGGCTTTGAGTTGAGAGTGGTGCAGTAGGGGTTGTCGGCTCAAATTTAGGGAAATGGTTTTAATTGGTCTATGGGTCCACCCTTCTTTTTTCTAAACAAGCAAAAAAATAGAAGATTCTGCTCGTTAAATTTAAGGAAAAATTTTCAAGGTTGCAAGTAGCCTAGGCTGTAATAGTTAGCTATTCCAAGAACATAGGTTTTAATATGTGCTTCTGTCTTGCAGGTTATTCTAAAAGAAAAAGTAAAAGAACTGAATTTGCATGAAGTAAGTATCGTTTGGCGTCCTAGTGGTTACGCTCAAATCACTTTTTTCTGAAGTCAAATGGAACCATTTTCTGGGAGTATTGAAACAGGAGAGTAGGTTCTAACACTTGACTTTTTGGTTGAATGGTGCAAGAGACCTGACTGAGTGTCACTTCAGAATTGAAAAGGAAACAAAAACACATGGGTACAGGCTCCAAGTCCCATTTCATTTTTACCTGAGTTAATGTTTTTTATTACTTGTGATTAATTTTTATTTTTACATATTTGCCCCAAGTCCTTGATTTTACATACTAGTTATATGGCAGTCTCTAAATTTGCCAAGATTAATTTCATTTTCACAAAGAACTATTATAGCATTGATGTTTTAGCTGAAATCTGATTGAATGAATTGAATGAATGAATATCCAGTGTGTCCTTGAGCGTTGATCCCGTGTCTGGCTTATTTAAAAAAAAAAAAAAATCAAAAAACTTTTAAACCTCCCCAGAGGCAGAGTGGCATCCTCTATTCAATCAATCGTATTTATTGAGTGCTTACTTTGTGCAGAGCACTGTACTTAAGAGATTACAGTTCAACAGAATTAGCATCCTCTCTTGACAGGACACAGGAGAAGACAGTGCTTTTGGTTGGCTCTCAGTGATCGCAGCGAAATTCTACATTATAATTGCAGGCGTATAAATTGGCTATGTTGGATAGCATGATTGCTTGGGAATCGAAGTCCTGTTTACAGTAACATTGATTTGGGAATTGGCTGTCCTGATTTGATGCCATCTTTTCTGTTTGAATTAGCCCTCTGGCCGCTCCCACCTCTTATGACATCAATTTGAATTTCATCTAGCCAGGGATAGCATGAGCACCACTATCACGCATCACTTGAACCTGGAACGAGGAACCCCAGCTGCCCCCCAGTGTGTTTTTAGAGGCCACCCTGCACCCCGAAGCTCTAATTTATCCTCTCTTCCCCACTCTTCTCATTTTTGGTGAGGAACCAACCAACACCAAACTGTTTTTCTTGTTTTACTTTAGGATAGTACATATAGTCCTATGCTCTCTGTGGGCCCAGTAAAAATGGCTTGATCTGTTGATTCACCCTGAATCCTTTTTTGCTGGTTCTAGCCACTCTGAGGTTTTCCCCCAATCACTGTGTGGGCTATTATTATTATTATCATGGTATTGGTTAAGCGCCTACTATGTGCCAGGCACTGTACTAATCGCTGGGATGGATACAGGCAAATCAGGTTGGACCCAGCCCATGTGGGGCTCACAGTCTCGATCCTCATTTTACAGATGAGGTAACTGAGGCCCAGAGAAGTGACTTGTGTGAGGTCACACAGCAGACAAGTGGCGGAGCCAGGATTAGAACCCATGACCTCTGACTCCCAGGCCTGTACTCTGTCCACTATGCCATGCTGCTTCTCCCAGGTTGAAAAATGGTGTCAGACACCTCTACTGTTTCCTGCTCTGTTTCTTGCTTGATGAGGTGCTTTTCTCTCCATTCATCTGCCTGGTGCGTGTGCATGTCAACTATTCTCCACCAGATTTAGGCAAAAGAGTATTTTGAGTTTTTAAAACAGCCAGTATGATACTTGAAAAAATGATATTTAAATATTGTCTTGCTCTGAAAAAGTGATTCCCCCTGACCTAGAGGTAAGAGTATTAAGCCCTAACTGTGTGCAGAACAGTAATAATAATAATATTGGTATTTGTTGTGCTTACTATGTGCAAAGCACTGTTCTAAGTGCTGGGCTAGATAAAAGGTGATCAGGTTGCCCCACGTGGGGCTCACAGCCTTAATCTCCATATTACCAATGGAGTAACTGAGGCACAGAGAAGTTAAGGGACTTGCCCAAAGTCACATAGCTGACAAGTGGCTGAGCCAGGATTTGAAGCCATGACCTCTGACTCCCAAGCCCGGGCTCTTTCCACTGGGCCGTGCTGCTTCTCATACTGTACTGAGCACTGGGGAAAGAGTGCACAGGTGAAAATTAGACACGGATCCTATCCCTTAAGCCAGCCTGGGAAATCATTTAACTTTTTTTGGTCATCCACTTCCTAAACCACCTCGCTCTTTCCAGCCACCCATTCCCCATATTCAGGAGTCACCAGGCTGAGCGGAATAGGTCAGTAGTGGGTTTGGGATGGCCCAAATTGCCAGATCGGCCCTCTGTGGCTTGAGGGAGAATGGGGAATGGGCAGGGTACTTCTTGTAGAGATACCAGAAATAGAAAACTGTTCTTTAGGCTGCAACTCTGAGTTCCTGGAAAAGCCACACAGTGAGACACGGCGAAATAATAAAATAGATCTGTCAGTGGGTTGGTGAAACCTAGTTCTGCTGCTGCTGCTGCTTCAGGAGATGTGAATTGCCCTGATGTTTCCAGGTCACCCATTCTGTTTCAAGCCCTCAATCAATCAATCGTAATTACTGAGTGCTTACTATGTGCAGAGTACTATATTAAGTGCCTGGGGGAGTATGGTACAACAGAATTAGCAGACACATTACCTGTCCATAAGGAGCTTGTAGTCTAGAGGGAGAGACAGTCATTAATATGAATAAATAAGTACTTTATCATATACAATTTAAAAATATGTACATGTGGGGTTGGGGTTGCTATGTGGGTGTGGGGTTGCTCACTCTGGAGAAGCAGCGTGGCTTAGTGGAAAGAGCCCGGGCTTGAGAGTCAGAGGTGATGGCTTCAAATCCCGGCTCAGATGCTTGTCAGCTGTGTGACTTTGGACCTCAGTTCCCTCATCTGGAAAATGGGGATTCAGACTATGAGGCCCCTGTGGGACAATGTGATCACCCTGTATCCTCTTCAGCACTTAGAACAGTGCTTTGCACATAGTAAGCACTTAACAAATGCCATTTCCTCTCTTTGACCAAAGCAGATGGCCTGCACCATCTTGTTAAGGGTGGGGCGTAGCCACCTCAGTGCCAGAGGATTCGACCCCTCTCTCCTCAGCCAGGTGGGAATACACTTATCTGAGCTGTGTTTAGGGATAAGGAGTGGGTGGGCAGCCAACCACTTCAATTCATAGCATTTATTGAGTGCTTACTATGTGCAGAGCACTGTACTAATCGCTTGGAATGTACAGTTCGGCAACAGAGACAATCCCTGCCCAATGACAGGCTCACAGTCTAAACAGGAGAGACAGCAAAGCGAAAGAGAACAAAACACAAACAAGACAACATCATCAACAACATCATTCATTCATTCAATGGGATTTATTGAGCGCTTACTATGTGCAGAACACTATACTAAGCACTTGGAATGTACAAGTTGGCAACAGATAGAGACAGTCCCTGCCCTTTGACGGGCTTACAGTCTAATCGGGAGAGACGGGCAGACAAGAACAATGGCAATAAATAGAGTCAAGGGGAGAGCATCTCACAAAAACAGTGGCAACTAAATAGAATCAGGGTGATGTACATCTCATTAAACAAAATAAATAGGGTGATAAAGATATATACAGTCGAGTGGACGAGTACAGTGCTGAGGGGGTGGGACGGGAGAGGGGGAGGCCATATTTATTGACCGCTAATATTGTGTGCAGAATAACTGAACTTCATGGCTGCTTTTACCTTGCATTGACATTAAGCAGTGATTACAGTCGGTCGGCACTCTACATGCCTCTGCTAACTTTCCTAGAGAAGCAGCATGGCAGAGTGGATAGAGCATGGCCTGAAAGGTCATGGGTTCTAATCCCGGCTCTGCAGCTTGTCTGCTTGGGCAAGTCACTTTAAGAGTGCATCACAAATCCTTATTTTACCTAAAACGTTTTGTGCATGGTCAAGGGTTCTTCAGTGAGTACTGGAAAAATCCGTTTTATTCCCCATTGCAGGTCCTGGCTATTTTATAAAGCTTTGTGGTGCTCAGTTCTGATTTATAGACGTAGTGTTTGTTGGAATGTCTTGGGACCATTGAGATAAATCAGTTTCTCCATCCATATTGATTTACTCTGTACTTTCTGCTATTATTTGAGATCGCAGATCAAGTCTTACCGAGTCAAGTCTGAGGGTATTTCCTCAGCTGTTTCCAATTTTCTGCAGCCCTTATCCATTGGAGCAAGAAATTGACTGCTTCCTGGTTCTCGGAAGACAATTTCTCCTGTAAAACCCATAAGGCAAACAGATTGATTTTTACAAGTTGGGGCTGGGGAGAGAGATATACCCTCCCATCCCTTCCCCCGGAGGGGGCGGAGAGGGCCCGTCCCCAATGATGGTGAGATTTTTTGCATGTGTTAGAAATGAAGTGAAAAATGTGAAACCAGTCATTCTCAGATAAATGGATACCCACAACACATGTGACCGATGATGCCTCCCCCAAACAAGATGTGTTCTCTAATTTTAAAAAAGAGGAAGAAGATGATTGGTATGGCTCAGTGAACTTTGTCAGTAATGTATCAGTGGAATACTAGAGAGTAAAGCTGTATTTTGGGACGCGATCTCTCCAGAAAGAGGTACGAAAAGGCCAAATTAAAAATGCCCAGTTGCATTCAACAGCTAGTTTGTGAGAAAGCCTAGGAACTTGGAATCCCAACATTCTTTACTTAACATGATGTCTTTGGGCTTGGGGCCCCTTCAGCACGTGCCATTAAGGAAGGTGCCATGCTTGCTCCTCACTCTTCATCTGGTCATTCCACACACTCTTTATTTTAAGAGTCATCTAGGGTAACCACTCCCGGGGCCTGACAACCACTAACAAATCGTTAAAGCCAGTACCTCAACAAAGCAGTAGTCATCCTTCTCATTCGGGATACAGATAAGCGGAATGAGAGCTAACAAGGGACTTGTCCAAAAGTACGAGCAGAAGACAGATCAGAGCCCAAAACCTCAATCAGGGTTTCACATCGGGCCCGGTGCTTAACTTTCAGCACTAAAAGTCTTTGCCTTTTACTGGGGGAGAGAGAGAGAGAGAGAGGCGGGGGGAGGGGCAGCAGGTCTTGCAACATTTCAAGAGAGGATTGCATGCTTGGACAGAAGATTGAGCGGTATCCATGTCTAAAATGAGAACGGAAAGCTCTGAGACAGGCTGCAGAAGCCACTTCCTTGGACGGCCTTACTGTGTTGACACCGGCCTCACACGCAGGCTTTCATCGTATCAGTGAAGCCATTTGGAGCGAACGGAATTGCTAAGATGGGGAAGTTTGGATTGGAAGTACAGGGACCTGATTGAGGCCGAGTCATCCCGATATGTACTTTTGTGAACATGACAGCTCTGGGTCTTACCTGAAGTGAGGGGAGGAATGTTCTGTCCCACTTGCTTTATAGTGTGGGTGCCAATAGAAACCTCAGGACTATTGAACAGGAAAAGGAATGGTCATTTAGCCTTGCCAAAAAAAAAAAAATTTGGATAGCAGGAAGATCATAAACATTCTCCTAGTAAACCTTGAATGAGTATTTAGCCTCAGCACTCACAACTGGTTACGGAAGATGAGAGCCTCTTACGTCCCAAAAGAGTCAATTAGGGATGGGGAGGTAAGTGACTCAGCTTTACTGATGGAATAAACCACGATATTCAGTATCACAGTAAAAAAAATAAAAATCATTTATTAACATTCAGAAAATCATCAAACACAATGGATCCTGCTTCTGTTAAGCCCTCAACCCATGGGCAGTGAGATCTGACACTATTTAAACCCTCAATCCAGGGGCATTGAGAATTTCCTACCACAATCAGTACCCAATCAGTATACAGTCCGAGGACGGGCTTAAGACCAACACAAGCGTCCCCGGTTACAAGGTCTCCTTCTGCCCAGGCTGTCTCGGTCGTTCTTTCGGATAACAGTGAGCAGCCATATATGGGCTGAAACCAGTGCGGGCATCCTTTCTGATCTTCCAGCCTCCTGTCTCTCCCCACTTCAGTCCATACTTCATTCTGCTGCCCGGATTATCTTTCTGCAGAAACTGTCTGGGCTCGTCACCCCCCTCCTCAAAAATCTCCAGTCGTTGCCTGTCAACCTCCGGATCAAGCCAAAACACCTCACTATTGGCTTCAAAGCTCTCCATCACCTTGCCCCCTCCTACCTCACTTCCCTTCTCTCCTTCTATTATTATTATTCTACAAACCAGCCTGCACACTCCAGAGAAGCAGCATGGCTTAGTGGAAAGAGCCCAGGCTTGGGAGGCAGAGGACCTGGGTTCTAATCCAGGCTTCGCCACTTGTCTGTTTTGTGACCTTGGGCAAGTGACTTCACTTTTCTAGGCCTCGGTTACCTCATCTGTAAAATGGGGATAAAGACTGTGAGCCCTCATGGGACAACCCGATTACCTTGTATCTACTACCCCAGTGCTTAGCACGGTGCTTGGCACAGAGTAAGCGCTTAACAAATACCATAATTATTATTATTATTCTACAGCTCAGCCTGCACACTCTGTTTCTCTGGTGCTAACCTTCTCACTGTGCCTCATTCTCGCCTGTCCTGCCGTCGAACCCTGGCCCACGTCCTACCTCTGACCTGGAATGCCCTCCCTCCTCAAATCTGCCAAACTAGCACACTTCCCCCCTTCAAAGCCCTAGTTGAAAGCTCATCTCCTCCAGAAGGTCTTCCCAGTCTAAACCTCCCCTTCCTCTGCTCCCCCTCCCCTCCCCATCGCCCCGACTCGCTCCCTTTGCCCTACCCCCCTCCCCGTCCCACAGCACTAGTGTATATATGTACATATTTTTAATTATAATTCTGTTTTTATTAATGTGTATATATCTATAAATTCTATTTATACTGTTGCTATTCATGCCTGTCTCCCCGCTTCTAGACTGTGAGCCCATTGTGGGCAGGGATTGTCTCTATTTGTGGCTGAATTGTACTTTCCAAGCGCTTAGTACAGTATTCTGCACACAGTAAGCGCTCAATAAAGACGATTGACTGAATGAGTGAATGAATGAATCCCCATTCCGCCTGGACTGTCTCTGCCATCCTTTCAGATAACAGCAAGCAGCAGCTACCGGCTTTCCCCCCCAGCCTTTAAACTCTGCTTGTCGAACATATTACATTGAGCTTCTTCCTCCTAATGGCCCTGATCTACCAATTACAGTTCCATTGTCTTCCGCTCTTAGAAGACATCTCGAAGCCTGTCTGCCTGCCTCACTTGGGAAGCGCTAGGGACATTAAGTTTAGCAAGTTGTTTACCCAAGGTGCAAACTGCGTGCTTCTGAGCCTTAGATTGACCACCAGCTGGGGAGCAAATTAGGCAAATGTAAACTAAGATCACTGGAGAGTAGAAATGGCCGGATGGTGCTGCGGGTAGTAAAAAGCCATCTCAGATCAGCCAAAAAGCCAGCAAGCAGATCAGAGGATGGAGCGTCATATCACCTACAAGAGGCCTTCCCCGATTAAGCCCCTTTTCCCCCGACTCTCTCCCTTCTGCATTGTCTGCGCGCTTAGATCTGTGACCTTTGGACATCTGATATTTGGTCCAACCCCACAACAGTTATGTACATCTTTAAATTAGATATTATAAATTATTCATATCATTAGGGGCCGGGAACGTGACTGCTAATTCTGCTGTTTGGTACTCTCCCAAGTGTTTAGTGCTCTGCACGTGGAAAGCACTGACTGATTTATCGAAGGGTCCACTGGGAACCACTTTTTCTGCTGTGAGAGATCTGAATCTTGGGACCAAATACCGGGTGGGTGGGTAAACTCTTAGCTGAAGCTCCACAACTGTCTGTGTCTGTCTGAGGTCTTGAGCGCTCATGTTACCTTCTCAGTAAAATAGAGATCAGCGTGCATAATCCAGCTCATTGAGGTAGTATTCCACTGGGAATGAGTAACATAAATAGCTTTGTTGTGATAGACACAAGTGGAAAGAATAGAAATGTCAACCACCTTTAAAAGCAGCCTATTTCTAAAGCCCACAGTGTTGCAGAGGAAGAAGAATAAGGGTAAATGCAGTTATCATCTCTTTGTCACTGGGGAAATCAGCCTGGAAGGAGAACCTCAGATCATGTGAAAGGGGGCCAGAAGCTTGCAGTAAAATCCAAGGATTTAAATACCGCCACCTCCTCTGTCCCATGCTACCGCATTTCTGTGCGGTACTTTATTATTCTATCATTCCATTCATAGGAGCATTCAGTTTCCAAGTAGTCTGTGAAGAATACAATTCCGTTTCAGATGCAAAAAACAAAAGATGAAACCCTTCCCTGGTACTGAACTGAGCAGCTGTTGGGTATACACTAGCCCCAACCTAGGCAGCTGTTGGGTATTCTAAGGGAAGAATGGGCCCTGTTGTTTAAAACTACAGGAGTCCAGTCACAGGGCCAGAATGTAATTACCCTGGTTGGGATTTGCCAGAGCAGCCGAGTTGATAATCCCATTCTGAGAAAGACGGAGAGACTCTAATAGCCTTTAGTTGTCAGGACTTCAGAGTCACCCAGTGTTGGCAAGTCTTTGCTTCTCTGGCTCTTACCGTTTCTTGCACCCTCCTCTTCCCACCTGCCTTGACTGTTAGCAGCTCAATCCAGCCCGCCTCTTCCTCTGGCCTGCCGAAGCCTCCTGGCTCCTAATAATGGCCAGCTCTGCCCCAGCTGGATTTTTCCCTTTAATCGGACATCATTTCTGTGTATGCTCTTTTTAAATGACAAATGAAAACAAGCAAAGAAAGCAGGAGGGGGCATTGCCAAAGTGAGACACCCCAGTAGTTAGAAATAGCATTTTACTACAAGCTGATCTGTTGTTTACAAAGTTTCCACATCGCATAGTGCAAGCAGCAGAAAGGAGAGTCACAGCCCATGCCCGAGGGGCGTGAACAGTCCTCTTCCAGAAGAGGCTCTGAATCTAAATCGAAATGCAGCCTTAAAAATAGCCTGGGCTTCTGCTGCCTCGGCACCTGCGCGAAGTGTTTTCCACCCTGATTACTGATAGCCCCCAGTTTTGAAGCCTCCTGATAATCTGTAGTGGAAAGTTGACATGTGCAAATTCAGCAGTCCATTGTTGGGGGCAACAGTTGCTCTCTGGAATAAAACCAAGGACTCGGCTTGAGAACCAAAGGGATCATGTCAGTTGGGGGAACACCCCAAAATTTCCTATTTGGAATTTTCATAGTTCTTTAGTGTGTGGCTGCTTTGTGAAGCACAGTGAGCAGGGTAGCTTGAGGGGAACGGAGAGTGTGAGCTGGAGTGTAATGGGAGAAGAGCAAGGATAAGGAAGAGGGAGAGAACTTGTTGAGCACTGTAGGAGGTGCTTGGCGGTCAGGTGTCCTTGCCAAATCCAGTGACTTCCACTCCACCTTAATCCTCCTCAATCTCTCAGCTGCCTTCAACACTGTCGACCATCCCCTTCTCCTGTAAACGCTCTCCAGCCTCCGGATTGAGCGAAAACACCTCACTCTTGGCTTCGAAGCTCTCCGTCACCTTGCCCCCTCCTACCACACCTCCCTTCTCTCCTTAAATCATTATTATTCTATAGCCCAGCCTGCACACTCCAATGAAGCGGCGTGGCTTTGTGGAAAGAGCGCAGGCTTGGGCTTCACTGATACTGTCCTCTCCCGGTTCTCCTCTTATCTCTTTGGCCACTCATTGTTAGACTCTTTCGCTGGCTCCTCCTCTGCCACCCACCCTGTAACTGTGGGGCACCCCTCAAGGTTCAGTTCTGGGTCCCCTTCTATTCTCCATTTACCCCCACTCCTTTGGAGAACCCATTCGCTCCCATGGCTTCAACTACCACCTCAAAGTGGATGATTCCCAAGTCAACATCTCCAGCCCTGATCTCCCTCCCTCTCTGCAGTCTTGCATTTTCTCCTGCCTTCAAGACATCTCTACTTGAATGTCCTGCCTGTCACCTTAAATTTAATATGTCTAAAACATTTTATCTTCCCACCCAAACCCTGTCCTCCCCTGACTTTCCCATCACTGCAGACGGCACCCCCATCCTTTCTGTCTCACAAGCTCCTAATCTTGACTCTATCTCATTCAAGCTGCATATTCAATTGAACACTAAATCTTGTTGCTTCAATCTTCACAACATCGCTAAAGTCCAACCTTTCTTCTCCATCCACAACCTACCACATTAATCCACTTATCCTATCCTGCCTTGATTACTGTATCAGCCTCCTTGCTGACCTCCCTGCTTCCTGCCTCTCCCCACTCCAGTACACACTTCACTCTGCTGCCAGGTCAGTTTTCTACAGAACCGTTCAGGCCATCTTTCCCCACTCCTCAAGAACCTCCAGTAGTTGCCCATCCACCTCCGCATCATACAGAAATGCCTCACCATCCACCTTAAAGCATTCAATTACCTTGCCCCCTCCTATCTCACCTCACTACCCTCCCACTAACTGAAACCCACCCACACGCTTCACTCCTCTAATTCCAGCCTGCTCACTGTACCTCGCTAGTGTCTGTCTCGCCTGCCAACCTCTCGCCTACATCCTGCCTCTGGCCTGGAACGCCCTCCCTTTTCATATCCGACAGACAATGCCTCTCCCCACCTTCAAAGCTTTATTGAAGGTACGTCTCCTCCAAGAAGCCTTTCCTGACACTGAGTCCTCATTTCCTCTTTTCCCCCTCCCTTATTTGTTGCCCCGACTTGCTCCCTTTATTCACCATCCACCCCTCCCCCATAGCACTTATGTACATATCTGTAATATATTTAGAAATCTTCCCTCTAGACTGAGGTTTTTGTGGGCAGGGAACCTGTTACATTGTTATGTTGTTGTGTTGTACTCACCCAAGGGCTTAGTAGAGTGTCCTGCACACAGTAAGGACTCAAAAAATATGACTGATCGACTGGGTTTCTGCTTCACCCAGTCTCAGCTTCTGGTCCTCTTCATTCTTGATTCCTTTCTGCCCTTTCCTAGTCCCGAAATCTTATGTACCTCCCCTTTCCTCTTAGTTTTCTCCTTCTTCCGTTTTCAGCTGCTCACCTCCTCTTCTTCTCTCTAAAAATAAGAGCTAAGTGATTCATCCAGGATGACTCAGTCCAGGGTGGCATCTCATCTACTGGAAAGAGGACCTCAAAGTCAAGAAACCTGGGTTCTGATCCCAGCTCTGCCACTAGACTTCTGTGTGACATTGGTTGAGGTGCCGCACCTCTCCGGGCCTCAGTTTCCTCATGTGTAAAAGGGAGATGATGGGCACATACCACAGAGGGATGTTGTGAGTATAAACTGCGAAAAAAGTGATTTGAAAATACTTTGGAAAATAATGCTAATCCTGTACAAGTGCAAGGTATTTTTATTGCCTGCTTCTCACTTAGCTCACGGACAAATAATTCGACCCTTTAGACTGCGAGCCTGTCATTGGGCAGGGATTGTCTCTGTCCGTTGCCGAACTGTACGTTCCAAGCACTTAGTACAGTGCTCTGCACATAGCGCTCAATAAATACTATTGAATGAATGAATGAATGAATTGGGGTTTGTTAGGTACTTATGTGCCAAGCACTACAGAGCTCTGGGATAGAAGAAAATCAGGTCAGACACAGCCTTTGTCCCACCCTGGGTTTGTAGTATAAGAGGGAGGGAGAACAGGTATTGAGTCTCCATTTTACAGAAGAGGAAACTAAGGCCCAGAGAAGTGAAGTGACAGGCCCAAGGTGGCCCAGCAAGAAAATGACAGAGCCAGGATTAGACCCTAGATCCTCTAACTTCCAGGCCCGTGCTCTCTCCACTACGTTATGCTGCTTCTCCTAAGGCCTAAGCAATAAGCCAATAAACATCCTTTCATCTCTCATTTGATCTCAGGTGGAAAGATGACCGGGGAATTCAAACCAGAGTCTGAAACAGCTTTGGGTTGAGTAAAGGGTCCTTCCGAGGAAATCATTTTGACACCTGGCACTCATTCGGAGTTATTCCAAAGCAGGGTTCTGAGAGAACTGGAACAAAGTTAATCACTACTTTTCATCTTCTCCCAGTGCTTCCCATCTCCCAGTGAAAGCCTGGCTATGGAAGAGTAGGTCAATCCCAACCACACTTCGATGGAGACAGACTGCCCCAGGGGCCGGGTTCCAAACACAGAGCATTTCTGATGGTTTATTAAGAAACAACTCTTCTTTGAAGTCTGAGATGAGCTACCAAGACCAACGGGGTGAACCTTCCGAAGATTTCCTGCTAAACTAGCACCCGGCTCTGCTAGGAGCATGGGCGGAGGAGTGGGCCCAGCTGCAGGGATGACTAACTCCGCATTTCAACGTTTGTCTTTCAGATCTGTGCCGTCTGCCTGGAAGAATTCAAGCCCAAAGATGAGCTGGGGATCTGTCCGTGTAAACATGCCTTCCACAGGAAGTAAGTCCTGAGTTATTTAAGGAGGGCAGGGCTCGTGAGTTTGGGTCACAGAAGACCGTTAGAGTTTGGTCAGCCAGGGCCTCTGGCCATCATTGACCCCAGTGGATTCCTAGCTTTCGCCCACATTCAGAAGGATGTAGGCATCGGCCTTCTAGAGCTGGTATTCCTCTTTCGAGCTGCACTTAATCGACGCCCTCAACACCTGGCTGCTCCTGGCAGGACCGTCACACTAGGCAGGATTTAAAAGGCCGAGCGAGGGAGATACGCTGGGAAGATGGGCTCGGCATTCTTTTCTAACCTGAGCGATATGGGGATGTTAAAAACCCAGGCTACACAAAACCTTGCCTCTGAAGAGCATCTTTCAAAATTGGGAGGGATGCCAAACCAGGGGATACAAGAGAATTCCCGGGAGTTTTCTGAGCATATCAGTGTCCTGGGCCCCAAGCTGACTTAGAGAGCATTCATTCATTCAATCCTATTTATTGAGCGATTATTGTACGCAGAGCACTGTTCAAAGCCTTGGGAAAATCCAATACAATGGTAAACAGACCCATTCCCTGCCCACAGCAAGTTAGTGTAGCTGGGCCAGTAACTGTGACCTCGGAGGGGCTATGTCCTCCCCGCAGGAGGCTGAGAACAGTTGGAAGACCCTGTGTTGGATGATGAGCAGGATGATGCTGAGTCAGTTACACTGGAGAAGGAAAAGGATCCTTTCGGCTCTTGCCCCCAGTTCATTGTTTCTATGGACTAGTGACCCCTGAGCGTGAGGGAGGCAAAGTGCCGACCTTGTACCAGGAGACAAGTGTGGAAGAGAGGCAGGGGGGTTCCTGATAGGGGCGGTAGGAAACCTGCGTTATCAGTATCTGACACCTCTTCCCCGCCCCCCACCCTGTGTCCCTCTTCCACTCTGTTGTTCTCCCTCCAGGTGCCTCATTAAGTGGTTGGAAGTTCGCAAAGTGTGCCCTCTTTGCAACATGCCAGTCCTGCAGTTGGCCCAGCTGCACAGTAAACAGGACCATGGGCCCCCGCAGGGCCCCCTGCCCGGAGCGGAGAACATCGTATAGCTCTCCGCAAGGAACGGGCACTTCGGCTACACCCGCTCCCCGAATGGATCTTCGCAGGGCAGCGCGACTCTCCGGCTCGGCCGCCGACCACCTCGGCGCTCTGGGCATCATTCCTTTTGTCTCATGAAGCACTCCCCCCGACTCCCACAGGGAGCTTGGAGCCTTGAGATCTGGATTTCCCGGCAATCTGAACACCCCTACCAGTGCCTGCGTGAGGGGTGGCGGATCGATCAGGTGCCCTAGGTTTCCGCGGGCCCCGCTGGGGTTCCCCACCTTTCACCTGGTGCTCTCCCGGATCACCCTCGTTCCTCCGGGGAGCTGAAATCATGGCCGAGCAGGGAAGGCGCCGGGGCTGAGGATTCCGGAAGGGAATAGCGAGATTAGTCTTTCAGGATCCCTCACCCACGCCCCTAGTTGTCAGGTGAAGTTCCCCTGCAGCCCGTGCCTACCTTGGTGGCCCCCGGGAAACCCCGGTTCTCAGGGCCGGCCCGGGACCCGAGCTTACTGGTTTGCCGGTGGATGGTGACATGGTGACGAGTGCCGAGGCTCTTGGACATTCCGTTCCGTTGATGAGGCTTTTCCTAGAATCCTGTGATTTTCACTGAAACAGTCGGCAGCTCCTTGGGGGGCAGGGTGGGGAGAGGCTGGGCAGAGGTAAGCACCCTCGCATGAAGCCCCCAGCGCCTCCAGTGCCCATTCGGTGGAGCGGAAGCCCGACCGACATCCAGGAGTGGCCCGGGCAAGGGCCGTTGGATGCCCACCAGCCCCCTCTGTCCCCCTCCACCGTAGGAGGGCTGCCAAAGGCATTGGCAGCGGCCTTCCGCCAGCTCAGTAAGGCACCAGCGGCCTTTCCAAGAAAATGACCAAGTAGAGCTGCTCGTTTCCACCCCCAGGGATGCACCGAGGGGCAGGTGACGGTCACCGCATCCGGGCTGGGGTATTAGCATTCTTAAAAAGAACCCTGTACTCAAGACTCAGCTGAGCTGACTTGGTGTGGGGAACTCTTCTTTTGTCTCTTTTTTCCCTCTTCTTCTTCCCCCTTTGTCTCCTCCTCCTCTCCCTCCTCCCAGAATGTGTACATTCCTTCCAGGGATCCAGTTTTGGCCCCGTCATCTCTCACTCCTGATCCCAGACCGCTAGCTGTAAAGTTCCCTCTTAGTTTCAAGGCACTGTTATTCAACCTCTCGAAGGGATCCTGGAGATTCTTCCTGTAGGATAAAGAAGAAAAGTTTGGAGGGGTCAACCATGGAGGGTGAGGTAGCCACGTTTATATCTGAAAGTAGGAGTACTTTGGATTAACGAGAGTGTATGTATAGGAGGGGAAGGGATGCTGCTCTCTCTGACCCGAGGAATGACTGAAAGCAACTTTCTCCGTTGCGATTCCTGAATAGTCGAAGAATTGACTATTCAGAGTGTATTGGTGTCTTGAGCCCCTGGGCCGACCTAGTGACCGCCCCATCGGCCTCAATCTCAATCAGGGAATGCTCACATCCTTCATTAGCTGCTGTTCTGCTCATTTTGACCGTTTTATCCCTAAAGCCTCTCCTCGTGTTGGGACCGCTGAGCCAAGGTCACGTGAGATCGAGAGAGAGCAGGGAGAGTTTGTTACTCTGGGAAGCTATAGTCCTTGGGCTGGATTTTTTTTCACCGCAGCTGATGGGAATGTGGGGAGGTGACAGTGCTCTGATGCAGGTGCTGAGAATAACCTAGATGTAGGGGAAAGTGAAGAGTATCAGGCAGTGTGAGTCAAAGGAGAGTTGGAGTTACGGTTTGTGAGGTTCAGCGGTTCCCCATGTGTGGCCTGATTGTTATATTGTCAGCTGAACTGTTTCCTTACCAGGGGAATGATGTGACATGGGTATTGCTGGGGGCGGTCGGGGTGGGTCGGGGGGTGGTGTGTTTGTGGGGGTGTGTGTGTTTTCATGCGAGTCTGGCTTTAGTCTTTCTGCCCTCCGCTCAGTCCTTAACCCAAGAGTAGAAGGGATGACCTGTCCTTTCCAGCGTGTCGTCATTAAGTTTAGGGAAATGAACAAATATGTGCTTGCACTATAACTGCCGCAAGTCGACAGGGAACACTTTTCAGCCATCGGGAGGTAGGCCTGGCCCCGGACTCACCCAGCGAATGTGCAGAGCTGTTAGCGGATAACTGCCGGCACATCCAGGTGGTTGGAATTTCTTTGGTCTTAGTATCCTGTCTTCCTCTGGGCCCTGGAGCCCATGGTGGTGCAGTTCTTTCAGCCTCGCTACTGTCCCTCCCTCTCAGGCATCCCCATGGCATTCCTCGGGTCCTGTGGTGGAGGGGTTTTCCTTTCACATCGGCTCGCGGGTGGCTGCTCTCCTGACCCCCCCATTGGCCTCACCGACTGACCTTGAAACCCCACACCCAGATTCCATGCCCACGGCTGAGTCCGAAAGGGCAGCAGCAGCACCCAGGGTTTGCAGGACGTAGCTCGGACTTGCTTACGTCCTCCTTGCCGATCATTAGCTTGGGCCAGGATCGGGTTCACCAGCCCACACGATGCTTAGAAACGGGCTCTCTTTCTAGAGAAATACCCAAGCACCCGCACCGTCAACAGGCAGCATCGTAGGCCGGCGGGTGAGTTATTTCCGTTGGTGGGCCGAGCGTTCCCGTGGGACGGCACCTGGTCACGTGCTCCGGGCCTCCCGGCCCAGAATTCTGCCCTAGATACTTGTGCTCTTTGTCGGAAGCTCCCGCTCCGGCAACTCCCCCGCCACCGTTTGATTCCCTTCTGAGATGCTGCTGACGTAGGTTGTGAACGGAGTTCTCTTTGCCTCCTCCCAGCGTTCTTCTGCCCGGGATGAGGCCAGAGCCGGTAGGCGGGTCTGGCAGCCGTGGCAGGCCACGGTGATCAGGCTCATTCGGGATAAAAACGCCGCCTCTTCTTGCCCGAAACAGGGCCCCTGTGCTCGTTCCCGCTCCGTTCCTCCCCCTCAGGACTGTTGTTTTGAGCCCCCCGCCCCCGAGAGGTGACCTCTCTCCCTGACCGTTCAAGCCTTTCGGGACCACCCTGTCACTTGCTAATTCAGAGGCAGCTCCCTCTCTCTGAGGATAGTGAAGCTGAGCCAGGTGGCCGCCCCGAGGAAGCAAACCGGAATCTGTGCTGCTGTGCCGTGGCCCTCACTCCCACACAGTGTTCTTCCAAGCCATATCCCTCCTTTAGGTCTCTAGCTTAGGGCAGCTGGCGCTGCGCAGTAGCATTGGCTATTATTTATGTGCTGGGAAATAATTGGGCAAGTCCGGTTCCCAGCCGGTCAGAGTCCCCGCTACCGTCTAACCGTCCCTGTGGAAGGGCCCGGAGAGAACGCGGCAGTAAGATGTTAAACCCTCCAGGATTGAGGGAAAGCACACCAAGAGGAGTTTGAGCTGGCAGGCACTCTCATTTAGACCCAAATCCCCTGCCCTTCCTTCAGGCCCCCTTCCTGAGTTTTCTTCCCCGAACTGGGCCTTCCCGGCTCCTGCGGCACGGGGTTTTGAGCAGGTGGGGGGGGGCAGGCCAGGTTTGGGCTTTTCCCTCTCCTGTTGGGCCACGGTACCGCCCTGGGACTGAACTCCGGGTCTGATGAGCTGTTGCCATCCCCCGCTGGCTTTCTGATCACCCCCTGGGTTGGCCTGCCCGCCCTGATGGCGATGGGCCCCCGGCTGGCAGCGAAAGTCCACAGAGGGCTCTGCTGGGGACTTGAGCCCGCTCACCACCTGCTGAGGGCAGGGCTGCCCACGAGGCCCGTGTGGACCCCAGTTGGCGGCCTCTGTTGGTGCCGGCGGACTCCTGGCCCCGTTTCCTCTTTTGCCAGCCGGAGCTAATGGTCTCCCGGTCTCCTTTCCCACCTTCCGCCGGTCTACCTTGGGTCCGTTCTTGGCTGGGAACCGAGCGGCCAGCCCTGCCTGCTGATCAGCCTGGGGCCTGGGAGCCCAGGAGGTCACCGCCAAGAGGACCCCAGGGGGCGCAGATCGGTCCCAAGCGTCTCAGACTGGGGAAAACGGACCTCACGCAGGAACAGGCTTGCGTGCCCCGTGTCCCCCTCCTGCCGCGGCACCCCCATGACCGTGCCGAGATCTGGGCCGACTCCCCCGGGAACATGTTCCCCTGACACTGCGTAGCGGCGCGTGGTGGCAAATAGTGGCCCCCCCCCCTTGGCTTCTGGGCAGATGAGAAACCTCCCTCCCTTCCCACAGATGCCCTGGATTTGACTAAGTGCCTGACCACGGGGAATCAGCCGGAGAGCCTTCAAACCTGACTGACCCAATCCTTGAACTGCCCTTACTTAGAGAAAGCCTTGTCAGACGGTCGCAGTAGATGGCTAGAGCCGTTCTCTCGGTCTCCCCGGGAAGAGCCAGGCGAGTCCAGGTGGGAATAGAGTGAGGGGCCAGGAGAGAATGAAGGAGTGGAGAAAGAGTGCTCCGGGAGCCGGCCACTTGTCTTTGCTGGGTGGGCCATCTGTAGTATCCGAGTCCTGAAGGCAGAGGTGTCTGGATCCTCCCTGAGGAACAAATGGAATCGGGTGCCGAGCGGTTGGGTCGGGCCAAGGGGGCGACCGGCCGAACAGTGGGACTTGGGGAGGAGAGCGGGGACACGGGCTCTATCGGGCCTCGGAGGGAGCGGCAGTGGCAGATTGGGGTCTCTGTACGGGCTGGGCCAGACTTTACCTCGAGGTACCCCCGCCCCACCATCCCTTGCGTCATCCTCCAAGCCCCCTGGGACACTGAAGCGTGAGACGAGCTTCTCTCGGGTCGAGGGCAGGGAGTTGAGGGGTGGATTTTGAAGGGAAGGCGAGGACCCAGTGGGGACCACAGGCCCGAAGGGTGGGAAGACCCCAGGCTGGAATCCAGAACGGGCAGTGCTGAGTCCCAAATCCACCGGGAGGGAGAGTTCCAGTCGGAAAGGCCGGACGCCGGGGCAGGATCACTCTGGGTCTGGGGGTGGAATTTACTGGGCGGGTGGATTTGAAGTGGATGTGGGGAAAGAGAAACGTTTCAGTCAGTGTTTGAAACCTGCCTGGCCCGGGAACAGACCGCTTTGGATGCTTCCCTGGCAAAGCCGGGCAAGAATGGAGCCGTCCTGCCCTCCTTTCCCCAGCCACCAAGGCCCCGTGGGTTGGAGGGGCGCTTTCTCCTCGCCCCACCTCTCCTGCCCAGTGACCGAGGTCAGTAGAAAACCCGTGCCAGTGGGAGCAAGAAAGATTTGGGCTAGATGGGGCCTGATGGCAGATGTGGGGACCCAGAGTTCCCCAGACCCGGAGACTCCCCCTCTTCCTTTCCGTCTTCCTCCCTGCTCCTCGCAGCTTCCCAGATATGGCTCTTGCACAAAAGAAAGGTGTCCTGCGGGTTTTCCCATCCTCTGGTGGCCAGTAGCAGGCTTCTTCCCATCTCTCCCACCCCTCGCCACCCTCCCCCCAAAAATGGGGAATTTCCAGTAGCTCCTGGGGCTGTGTCTTGAGACAGGTCAGAGGGTAATGGTAATTTTGTGGTTCCACCCACTAGGCTCTTTCAGTAGCCTTTGTGTACATCTCTTTTACACACACACACACCCTCCAGAAGGTCTATGAAACCCTGAACCTCTGTTTCATAGACACATTTGTACACTAAGAAGTCTGCAGCAGAATATTTTTTAAAACCGTGGCTGTTTTTTGTAAGCTATATTTTTGTATATTTAATTGCTATTTTAAAATTCTAATGCATCTTTTGCTAAGCACACTCGTTCTTTAAAAAGAAAGAAGTTTGCATGTCGATTAACTTGAAATGTCAATAAATGCAGATTTTGAAAATGGCAGGTGGCGCCTCAATCCTCCGACTCCTAGGCCCAGGCTCTTTCCTGTCAGTCGTGCTCCTTCCCCACATACCCCATCACCACCTCCCCGGGAGCTGAGGATTGTGGGGAGGATCTGGGGCCTTCTCCTCTCTCGCCTCCCAGGATTTCCCAGCACTGGATAAAATCCTACTTAGAGAAAAGATCACGGGACCGAGAAGATTTAGCTCCTCAAGGGTGCATTGCAGCAGAGTCTTGAGCTTGATGCTTTCAAGTAGCTTGTCGGGAGCTTCTTTCCCCCTCTCCTTGCAGCTGCAATTCCTGTGTTTCACTGTCGAAGAAGAAAGCAAAGTCCCCATCGTGGTTAATCGCCCCCTTGGTTTGCAGTGTTTCTCGTTTTACTTGCAATCACAAATGCCTGGATCTGCTTTGGAATTATAAAGATTGAACCCCCGGACTCCTTGCTTTTAAATGATGGGCCGGGTGTCTTTCTGGATCCCACAGGGAAGCTTACAACCCACCTGAGGGCCTGTGGAGCCCCCGGAACCCACTTCTCGAGTGTCTGGCCAGACGCAGTGAGCGGGGACCCTGCCTTCTGGCTCGGGAGCGTAGAAGGAAGTTGCGGAGGTTTCCTCTCGGCCTTTGACCGGCCCTTTTTGGCTTTTGCCAAACATCGCTTTAGGGACGTGGAATGCCAGACCCCCCCATCGGTGGTCCCCGGTGTTATTCTAGATGCCAACTCTCACCGATCCTGCAGAAGGAGCAGAGGAGCCGTGCCACCCTTCCCACCTCCAGTGCGGGGCAAGTCTGACCCCTTGGGAGGCCGTACCTTAGGAGTGAAGCCTTTTGCCTCCCTCGAAAGCCCGCTGCACGATTGTCCACAGTAGAGGATCTGCACGGGTTTATTTTTGTGAGCCACTGCTGTCGGTCTAAGCCTTTGGTTAGTTCTTCTCCGGGTCCGATGGGAGAGGGAAACTGAGCTGTTGACGGGGAAGCTATCACAGAGGAAAGTAATCACCTCCCTGAGAAAGATAGTTCTTTCAAACCACACACACACACATCCCTTCCCCTCCTTTAGTTTAAACAAACGAAGGAATATAGAGGGCCCTACTGTTTATTCGACCATTACACTCAAGCCAACTAGCCATAGGCTCCCAGCTTGCATGGACTTGTAGATGGATTATAACAAAACCCTTCTCAAGCCCTGTTCTCCAGCGGGGGTGGGCTGAGAATGCTTTTGCCTCAGCTTTTGGAGTCACAGAAGGATTCGCCGATCCAGGAAAGCCCCCGGATGATCGTCACCAGCCCCCGGGTCCCCTCCAGCATGAGGCACCGCCCGCCCTGGCCCGGATCGCCCCAGCGGCCCTTGAATGTCAGCCCGTACCTCGGAGGGCTCTGCCCACTTCAGCGCCCGTTGGCCGCCGCGTCCATGTCAACACAGGAGAGTCATGGGAACGAGAGACTTTCTCCGAAGAGGGCTCTGGGCTGTGTGTGTGCCTGCCTCTGAGTGGACCACAGCTGTCCAGTGGAGCCTGAGGCCTTCATCGGGGGCAGCCTGCCCTACTGATCTTGCTCCTGGGGCAAGTGACCATCAAGCTGGACGACCAGGCTCTTCGTGTCTGTGGTTCTTCCTTGCTTTTCTAGCCTTGATGAGAAGGCCAGCAGGGTTGGGTGGTCAGCAGAGCAGCGGCATTTTCCTGGCTCTCAGTCCTGGATGAAGCTCTATTTTCACTGAGGCAGGGGGAGAGCGGTGACCTCTCGTTACCCAAATCAACCTGGGGCAAACCTTATGTTGGGGGGGGCATGGAAGGGGCAGTGATGGGGGATTAGCTTGCATCAGAGGGACTGCTCACTGCCCCCCAGCTCACTCCCTTCTCCCGGCAACTTCAGAACCAATTCCAAGGGCCCCAGAACAAATGAAAGGTGGGCTTGGAGCCTGCTTGGTCTGCAGTCAGGACACAGCCCTCCCCACCCCCAGAACGCATGCGAGCAGGGACTCCATCCCGGGATTAGAGGAAGCCAGAGGTACAACAGCACTGTCAATTAGGCCGGGCAGCCGAAGCCCAGAACACCTGCAGAGATTCCCCATCCACCTTTGCCCTCCTCCTTTCCCTCAGCTGATGCTTTTAGAGAACCTCTGACCCAAAATGGCGACCAAAAGCCCTGAGATCTAAATGGGAAGGGAGTGGGAGAGGAGGGATAGTGCTAGGTAAGGGACCCAAGGTGAGGGAACCCATCCTGAGGTATGAGTGTCTCTTCAGATCAGTTTGGCCGAGCCCCATTAGAGGCAAAGAGAGGTAGGGAAGGAGGCTTGGGGGGTGGAAAAGGAGTGCTGGGGAGGTGGGCCAGGGGGTGGTGACTTGGCTGCATCCAGGGCCTCCAAGTCGGGTGTCGGTGAGCAGGTCAGGGGACAATAGGTCTCTGTGATGAGGTTAGGGGTCACCAAGTCTCTGGGAGCAGGTCAGAGGTCACCAGATCTCTGGGAGTGGGCAATGGTGAAGGGCAGGGGGGTGGTGGGGGGTGGGGCTAACAGAGACGACAGCTGAACACATTCATTCATTCAATCATATTTATTGAGCACTTACTGTGTCCATAGCACTGTACTAAGCACTTGGGAGAGTACAATAGAACAACAGACACATTCCCTACCCACAATGAGCTCTCAGTCTAGTAATATAAATAAGTTACAGTCATGCACTTAAGTGCTGCGGGGCTGGGAGGGGGGTGAATAAAGGGAACACGTCAGGGTGACGCAGAAGGGAGTGGGATATGGGGAAAAGAGAGCTAATTTAGAGGAGGCCGCTCGGAGGAGTTTTGCCTTCAATAAGGCAAGAGGGGAGTCATTGTCAGAAAGGAGAAGGGAGAGCATTCCAGGCCAAAGGCAGGATGCGGGCGAGTGGTCGGGGCAAGATAGATGGAGGTGCGGTGAGGTTAGCATTAGAGGAACCAAGGATGGCGGCCAGGTTGGAGTAGAGAGCAGGGAGGAGGGGGCAAGGGGATTGAGTGCCTGAAAGCCAATGGTGAGTTTTTGTTTGATGCGGAGGTAGAAGGGCAACCACCGGAGGTTCCTGAGGAGTGGGGAAACACAGTCTGGACGTTTTAGTAGGAAAATGATCCGGGCAAAAGGGGGACTGGAGAAGGGAGGAGAGACAGGAGGCAGGGAGGTCAGCAAGGAAGTTGATAACAGTAATCAAGGCAGGATAGGATAAGTGCTCAGATTAATGTGGATGGAGAGGAAGGAAGAGGCCGATTTTAGCAATATACCGAAGGTGCAACAGGGTGGATTTAGTGATGGATCGAATATGCGGGTTGAACGAGAGAGAGGAGTCAAGGACAATGCCGAGGTTACAGGCTTGTGAGACGGGAGGGATGGCAGTGTCTTCTACAGTGATGGGAAAGTGAGGGGGAGGGGTTTGGGTGGGAAGATAAGTTCTGTTTTAGACATTTAAAGTTTGAGGTGAAGGGAGGACATCCAAGTAGAGATGTCTTGAAGGCAGGAAGAGATGCAAGCCTGGAGAGAGAGAGTTCAGGGGAGGAGGTGTAGATTTAGGAATAATCCACACAGAGGTGGTAATCGAAGCCATCAAAGTCCCACTGAAGCTTCAGTCGAAGTGAATGAGTCCTCCAAGGAAAGAGGGGTAGATGGAGAATAAAAGGTGACCCAGAACTGAACCTGGAGCGACTCCCACAGTTGGGGGTCACGAGGGGAGGCTGAGGAGGAGCCCACGAAAAAGACTGAGTGACCAAAGGTCGGATAATGTTTCAGAAGAACGGAGTGGTTGATGGTGTCGAGGTTGAGGAGGATCAAGATGCCGGATTTGGCATGAAGGATATAAGTGATGACGTTTGAGAGGGAAATTTCCGTGGAGTGAAGGGGGCAGGGAGATAAATGGAGGAGAGGAACTTGAGACAGCAGGTGTAGAATTTGGAGAGGAATGGTAAGAGGGAGATGGGAAAATAACTGGAGGGAGCCGTGGGGTCAAGGGAGGTTTTTTTTTAGGATAGAGCAGACTTGGGCATGTTTGAAAGCAGTGGGGAAGAAGCCAGTGGACAGCAAACAATTGAAGATGGTAGGTAGAGGGCAAGTGTTTCGATGAGGTATGAAGGAATGAGGTCAGACGCACGGGGAAGGGGGTGGATTCTGAGAGAAGGCAGGAGATCACCTCTAGAGATGCTGCTGGAAAAGCTGGGAGAGTTGAAGAAGGGGGAGGATTGGGGAGGGCCTGGGGAGGGTCAGGGGAGATTTGAGAGAGATCACGGCTGACGGCGTCAATTTTCCTAATAAAGTAGGGGGCCAGGACACCGGGGGCAAGAGAGGGGAGAGGCGGGTGGACAGAGGGTCTGAGAGGGGGAGTTCAACTTCTGGAGCAACTGGCGAGGGCGAAGGGGATAGGTGTCAATGAGGAGGGAAAAGCCATTTCGCCAGGCAGAGGAGGGGGCAAGTGGACAAAGTCGGCCTCGTATTTAGATTTCCGCCAGCAGCACTCGGCGGCTCATGCACCGGAGCAAAGATGGCAGACCGGGGAGGTGATCTGGGGCTGTGGGTCAACCGTTACAAGAGTGTCGAAGGGATAAGAGAGTTTGGGAGAGCGGGTGGGGTTCGGAGCATCGGTTTGGTCATTACAGAGTCCCAGGACTCTTCGTTCCAAAGGCCTGGCAGGGTGTCACCTCCTAAAGCAGGAACACACCCCCACTCGACCCGCGTGCCACCCATGGAGATGTATGCCACAGCTGATGGCACACCAGACCTCTCCACCCGCCCGCCCCCACTACCCCCAAGGTCCTACCGTCCCCCATCGTGGCTCCCGGGGCCCTCACCATCGGCCCCCTCCCCAGTGAAACACAAACCCACCTCCCTGGGAGCCCACCCCGGCCCTCTTTCCAGATCCCGGAAGAACTTCCACTCCAACCTGCCCCACGCCACCCGGCGGCCAGAGAAAAGCAGCCGTAGCCCGGCGCTGCTTCCGCTAAACGTTGGGAAGACAGCTGCTTATGAAGCATTTACCGCGGCCGCGGTTGTGAGTGAGCCGCGAGGAGCCAGAAATTCAGCTCCTCCTGCCCCAAGCACCCTACTGAACTTGGTTTTTGTCTTTATCTTCTCTGTCACCTCTCCCTATGTACCTGTTGCCAACCTCTTCTACCGCGTTCTATTTTTAGGTCGTGAGCCCCTTGAGGGACAGGGACCGCAGCCTATTTTCACCCGTGAATTCTTTCCCAACTCTCAGTACCCAGTAGGTGCTTAATAAACGCTACGAGAGACACAGTGTTGCACTGTGGAAAGAGCGTGGACCTGGGAGTGAGAGGCCTTGGGTTCTAGTCTCCGCTCCGTGACTTACCTGCTGTGTGACCTCAGGCCAGTCACTTAGTTTCTCCGTGCCTCAGTTCCCTTACCTGCAAAATGGGATTCGATACCCGTTTTCCCTTCTACTTAGACTGTGAGCCCCATGTGGGACCTGATTATCTTCCATCTGCCCCAGTGCTTAGAATAGTGCTCGGTCCATAGTAAGCGCTTAAACACCACAGTTATTATTATAGTTCCTACTTTTACTGAGCCTTTGGGAGAGTACTTTAAAAAATATTATTAACACTACTAGAGAAGGAGCATGACCTAGTGGGTAGAGCATCAGCCTGGAAGTCAGAAGGACCTGGGTTCTAACCCCAGCTCCACCACTTTGCTGTGTGACTCTGGGCAAATCACTTCACTTCTCTGTGCCTCAGTTACCTTATCTCTAAAATGGGGATTAAGACTGAGAGCCACATGTGGGACAGGGACCTGATTAGCTTGGATCTGCCCCAGGGTTTAGTGAAGTGCCTGAAGTGCTGAACAAATCCCATTTAAAAAAATAGAGTAAATTGGTAGACTGAATATCTGCCCTCAAGGAGTTTGCATCCTGGTAGGGCTACAGGTGAGGGGAAATGGCTGGTGAGGAGGGGCAGAGTAAGGTGTAGCAGGCCAAGGGGGTGAGGCCCAAAGAAAAGCACGGGCCCGGGAGGCCAGACTCTAGCTCCTCCACCTTCTTCCCCGTGCTCAGTCCCTCAGCCTTCTCCGTCCCGGGTAATCGAGAGCAGCGAAAGGGGATTTGGACACCCACGCTGAAGATCCGAGCCGGAGGTGCCCGTCTGCCGTGGTGGGGTGGGGTAGGCCCTGTCGCGTGGGCCCCGCTAAGCCCCACTGGTGACCATTCGGGTCCTGGAGGACGTCTCCGAGGCTTTCGGTCTGAGGGTGAGCATCCCCGGGAGGGACCGACAGCCATGGGCAAGAGGACGGACGGCCCCAGAGCCGGAGCCTCCCTTCCCTGGGCTTGGCCAGTGGCCGTGCCGGCTGCCCGGGAGCCAGTCTGGGTGGGCAGGGTCACGGGGCGCCTCAGGGGGCTGGAATGTGCCCCGCTTGGAGCACAAAATTGTCCCCCTTCAGTCATTCATTCATTCAATAGTGTTTACTGAGCGCTTACTACGTGCAGAGCACTGGACTAAATGTTTGGAATGGACAATTCAGTGACAGAGAAAGACAATCCCCGCCCAATGACGGGCTCACGGTCTAATCGGGGGAGACACGGGTACAGACACACACAGGAGGAAAATGTGTTTATGTCGGGGCCTTGCTGGTCAGGGCCGTTTCCGCGGGACAGGAAGGAGCGGAGGGGGTAGCGCAGGGAGGAAGGGGAGAGTTGGGGAGAGGAGGGCGGAGAAGGCGGGGTGAGCAGGCAATTCTTTCCTCCTTTGACCTTCTGGGCTGGCGCCAAGCCCAGCGGGGCTCCCTCTCCCCGGGCACGGGGAGCCCGACCCCAGAGCCGGAGCGCCCAGCCGCCGCGCCAAGGGTCTCCGCAAGGGCTGGCCGGCCCCTGACACCGCGAGCCCCAGCCCCTCCCACCGCCTGGGGACAGGTAGAGCCGCGGGACGACAGGCAGCGGAGGCCGGGGCCAAACTGCAGGTCCGCTCCTGCGGGTGGGCACATGGGCGGAGAGGCCGGAGGAGTGGGGCCGGGGGTCCCGGCCCTCAGCCCCGGGGGGCCCCTAGGCGCTGCAGGCCGGTGTCTTCACTCTCAGTCGCACTTAGTACAGTGTTCTGCAGACAGCGCTACGATTGAAAGAACTCATTTATATGGCAGTCCGTTCACTCGTACTGATGTCTCTCCTGCTCTAGGTCAGGGAGTGTCTCTTGCTGCACTGTACTTTCCCAAGCGCTTAGTACAGTGCCCTGCAAACAGTAAGCGCCCACTAAATACGATTGAACGAATTGAATGGAATTCATCATTTAAGCCCTATAGCGGGATAAATCTGTAGCAGGCCTCGTCTTTCACAGCCCTTTGAGGAAACAACGCACGGTAGAAGGCGGCCAGAGAGGGGCCCAGTAGATTGGGAGCTGCTGGCCTGGCCCGGGGCAGGAAGGGATCAATTGCCACGACCAACTGCATATCCAGCAAGACAGTGGGGGGGAAATCCACCAGAGGCCACCCCCTAGGGAGTTTGCAAGCTAATGGGTAAGTCAGACAATCAGACAAACAACTGTACAAATGAGGCGAGGAAGAGACGGCATAACTAGGACTGAGCCCAAAGAGTGGGATGAAATAGCTGAGAGGGTGTGTGTGGGTGGGTGGGGTGTGTGGGCATGTATATATATGTGTGTGTGTGTGTGTGTGTGTTTAACAATATATAAATATAAGCAATTCACTTAAAGCAGCATGGCTTAGTGGATAGAGCAAAGGCCTGGGTTCTAATTCCAGCTCCACCACTTGCCTGCTGTGTGACCTTGGTAAAAAAAAAAATCACTTCTCTGGGCCTCGGTTAGAGAAGCAGCGTGACTCAGTGGCAAGAGCCCAGGCTTGGGAGTCAGAGGTCATGGGTTCGAATCCCCGCTCTGCCACTCAACAGCTGGGTGACTGTGGGCAAGTCACTTCACTTCTTCGGGCCTTGGTGACCTCATCTGGAAAATGGGATTAACTGGGAGCCTCACGTGGGACAACCTGATTACCCTGTATCTCCTCCTGTGCTTAGAACAGTGCTCTGCACATAGTAAGCGCTTAACAAATACCAACATTATTTCCTCAGCTGGAAAATGGGGATTAGGAGTGTGAGCCCCACGTGGGACAGGGACAGTGTCCAACCTGATTACCTTGTATCTACCACAGTATTAGGCAGACAGTAAGTGCTTAACAAGTATTATTATAATTATTACTACACTTATTTAGAGGGCTGAGCGGAGGAAAAAAAAATACCCAAGCTCTAGGGGTGACCCGACAAGGATGTTGGGAATAACCGTGGAGGACTTCCTGGAGGGGATGGGGGTGGGAGCTTGGGAACACGAAGATTCAAACCTTACCACAGGGAGCCTAACCCACCCCCCAGCACTTACCCGGTTGCGGTCTGGGCCCTAGGCTAGGACGGGCTCAGCCTCGGCCTGCCTCTAGCTCCCCGCCCGGTCCTCCTGGTCGGGACCCAGCGGATGGCCAACATGCTGACCCAGATACGCGATCTGGAAGGAACGGAGAACGCCACAGGCCAGTACCCTCAACGGAGCCGGGAGGACGGTTTCGCACCACCGTTCTGTAACGGACTAGAACTCAGGAGCAAAAGCCAGAATTCAAAGAACCAGTTCAAGGTAATTTTCCCCTCTTCACCCCTCCCTTCCTTGCTTGGACCGAGAGCCCTGTGGGGTCCATTTACCCCAGCATTTAATATAGTGCTTGGCACATTTTAAGTGGACCAGTGAATGAGAGAGAGAGAAAGGGACACGGAACAAACATATTTTATCTTTTTAGTCAGTTTCAGGGCATCAGAGTCAAGGTGAGATGACCCCAGGGGGGGGAAAAGAGACTGTTGGACCTGCCTGGGCAGGAGGAGCAGGGAAAGCTTGGGTGCGAAGAGGACAGGAAGGAAAAGGGGACAAGACCCTTATCTTGGGATTGCAACGATAGCCAAAGCCTTGCCGATTCAACCCTCCGAGGGCTCAACGGAGACTCTTCCTACCAGGGTAGAGAGCTAGCCCCACGGGGCAGCCGATAGCCACAGGTTCTGAGCTGTGGCCTCCCGGCATCCCTGACTGGCACCAGGGCAAGCTCGTGAGGTAGGAGGGGGGCAGACCGCACTCCCACAGCCCCACAGAAATCAATCTGGGATACCCACGGCAAACTCTCGCAAGGATCCGCTTTTGGGATGGGCCTATCGACAAAGCGCCTTGCCATCCCACCTCCTGCTGGGGCCTCTGCCCAGCCTGCATTCAGCCAAACTAACTCATGCTGGGAAGAAGGAAGCCGCTCGTGGCAGACCCAGACAGGTACGATGTGGCTGTTTTGGCACCCACCCCTGGACCCTCCCGCCCCAAGGTAGCTCAGTGTGTAGGACAGTCACGGAGAGACCCCTCTGGGGCGTGGGGTTTGGGTGGCCTCCCCCACCCTCATGTCTACCAACTGTTACAATCTCCCAAGAGTGTAGTACAGTGCTCCATAAATAAGATCGATCGAGTGATCCTTGTTCTTAAGTCCGAGGCTTAACCCCTCCGGCCCGGCCCGCCATGGGCCTCCCACCCCAGACCACCGAAGCACCCACGTGCCAGGCCAAAGAGTCAAAGGAACGAGCCCCAGCCACGTTAATTCTGGGATCAGCCATTCTGGGCAGTCAGGAGTCCTTCCTTACCCCAAAACATGCCTTACTCGGTCCATCTGCTCGTTGACAAGTCGAACCCTACCGTGACTGCCAAACCGAGGGTCAGCTCAATAGTGACCTGGGGTTCCCAGTCCCTTTAAAAGGGGATCTTGCCCCAGCCTGGACTCCAGGGTTTCTGCAGTCGGCACCTCGGAGGTGGCGGGCCATTAGTTACACTCGTCGCCCAGCAGTCAACTGGGGGGCTTGAACCCCCACACCGTGGCACTTACTCAGCGTCCAACTGGGAGATCTCTCAGGCCTCGTTCCCAGAGGCAAGGAGGAAGATGCTGGGGTGCTGTGCCTACCTTACGCACTCCAGATGCTATCTGGCCGCCACTAGCCGGGACCGGACCGGTTCGAGCCCCTAGGTAACCTCTAATGGGTAACAAGGGGTCCCCGGTGCCATTCTGGAGCCATTCCAGCCCAACCACTGAACCACCCACAAGAAGTGTGGTGCTCCGGGCTCTCCGCCGGTGGATGGATCTTAAGTTACAGCACCCAGCTTACCGCCACTTTCACACAAAACTGTAATTTCTCAGTCCTCATCAGGGAAAATGATTTCCAAAAAAAAAAGAGATGGCATCATCTCCAATTTCAAAAGCAATATGACCACATTGGGTGGGGGAGGGATTTGAAGCTTTCATACAATATTCCCCAAGGGTGTCATATGAGGCACAGCCTTGGTGAACCCCCAAAAAAACCCACCACTGGAACTACCGTTGAGAGTAAGACCATCTGCCTCCACGAAGAAGCAATTGCGTAGGCTTTTTTAAGCCAGGTGCAGGCAACCGTAAGTTTTAAGGAGTGTCAGAAGTAAAAAATGTAAGCCTTTCGAGGGCAGGGCTCACTTCTACTAACTCTGTTGTACTCTGACAGGCAGTTAGGACAGTCCTCTGCTCATAAGAGGAGCTCAAATACTGAAGTCAGAAGTCTACTATTCTTTTACATGCGCGCACACAAAGGTGACAAACAAGGGGAATCATATGACCGCCCAACAAGCCCCACTGACGGAATAAGAAATATTCTGATCCCTCGAGAAACGACTGTTCCTTATGGAATGTTTTCCGATTTTACTTCCACTTAGGCAAAGAGACAACAATGAAGTCTGATAAACTGATCTCTTGAAATTCATTTTAAAGCGACTGGTACATCGGTCACCAAATGAACGGGTTAAACAGAGTCCTTGAGAATAAGACATTTTTCCCTTCATTCATCCATCCGTCAGGGGAGTCTTTTGACATTCTGCCCCTCGACAATCACTTCAATAAAAAATAAACTCTTCTGCGCTAGGCAGGGAAAAGATATTCCGTAACCACGTTTACAAAATTGTAACAGCCAACTTTACACGTTCCAAACAGACAAGACAATCAGATTCATCTTCGGAAGACCGAGGGGTTCTCCCCTACTGTAATAGTCTTCACAAGCAAAGCCCACTATTTAAATACATCCACCACAGTCACAAGTTGCCTTGCAGAGGAAAAGCTTAAGCGAAGACGCTGGTTGAAATGGGCACATCTGACATCCCTGCATATGTTCTTATTGGTTGCTGCTCTACTCCAGGGGGGACTGAAGACCGACTTCACACTCTTAAAAGGCTCCCCCCTCACCTGTCCCCGCTCCACTCAGACCGCCCTCAATCGCCGTAAATCTCCTCTCGGAAAACGTCGGGGCCCTGCTTCGGATGAGGCTCTGGTGACCGATTCCAGAAATGGATCTGCAGTGGGTCAGGCCGATTTCAGAAGCTCTAGGAGTGCGCCCACAGCCCCAAAATAGCCCTGCGGGGACAGAAAAATGAGATCCACATGAAAGGCACCAAGGCCGAGGCTCGCACTGAAGCACAAGATGAAAGGAACACCAGATCACAAATCTTCCTCCCCTCTGCCCCCAAGCACGGAAGATCATCACGCTGACATGGTGTTGAGAGTCTGCCATCAGTAATGGCAGACGCTCACCCACCCACCCTCAAGTGCGTGCACTCCAGGCAGGACCAAGATTAAAGCCCAGGTCTTAAGATTCCCAGGGCAGTGGCCATTCCACTGGACCAACAACAGGGTACTGAATGGATATAAAACCATTACTCCCTAAACTCTTTGCAGGCAGGGACTGTGTCTACTAACCATATTGGACTCTTGTGTGCGTTTAGTACCATCAGTCAAGTCAGTCGATCAGTCGAATTTGCTGAGGGCTTGCCTTAGACTAATCATCTGGGAGAGTCCAATAAAAGAGTTGTTGGATGTGTTCCCTGCTCAAGGGGAGCTCACAATCTAGAGATCGAAACAGACGTTAAAATCAGTTGCAGGTGCACACCTAAATAAGGAGAGGCGAATATCAAGTGCAGGTATATCGCTCTGCAGACAATAAGCACTCAGCAAATATCATCGACTGATCAATGCTGGAGGTTTCTTCCCATCCCTTGATGGGAAACTCTTGGCTTCCTTGCTTAGAGAGGTTGATGCTGCTAGAGACTCGTAACCTAAACATTTCTGGGAGAAAGCAACAGGAAAAGCACAGGGATTGTGGAAGTTTACTCTAAGTACAGCAAGGATAAACAGGACATTGTGTAAGACGTCTCCAACTCAGCACAGTAACCTGCCTGAAGATTTTGGCTTGGAATGAGACGTGTAAAATGGAGGCTCTCAGAGAGCAAGAGCACGGCTCTTCAACCCACCATAGACCAAAAAAAACCCCAAAACTTCAGATGAACATTCCTCTCATTTCAGAGTTATCCATCAGTGGACATGTGCTGGGCTCTGACCTTTCCCCATAATAGTATTTGTTAAATTGCTTATTATGTGCATCCAAACCCCAGGGATACACCCATCACAGACGAAAAATTCAAAATGAGCTTACTTCATGCTCTGAAAAAAGGGCTTTCAACTGTCCTTTGGACCAATAATCCAGGGCATACGCCAGAAGCCTCATTGAGATAGTGTTGACCCGCAAGAAGTTTCCCACAAACACCACCTGGTTAATGTTCTGGGCGCAAAAGAGAAGTCGGTTAGTTTCCTGCTTAGTTCAATTCCGGCTTAAAAACCACACGCGGCTAGTTTGGTTTGGTTTGGGGGGTTCAGTAACACTCCTGCCTTGGCCATAACCCAAATGGGAGCACCCTAAGTGAGTCGAGCGATTGAGACGGAGCTGCCGCGGGATCCTCAGAGTCCCTTCCACCCTCAACATACGACGAGCTGGAAGACAGCTGGGACGCCCGTGGGAAGTGGGAATGGATGTGGAGCTGGTTGGTGATGACAGGTACTTAGAGCCTATTTCCTGGCTGGAAGGCAGCAGTTCGCCACGGAGACAAAGGGCGAGGCCGAGGGTCTCGCTGACCTCTGCTGCAGGGGACGCACCTAATTGCAGATTGGCTGAGGGCCACCTCCAAAGGGGACCCGCCCCAGCCAAAGCCAAGCCAACTCGATACACGAGACTCGGACATGGCTGGGGCTCGGGCCCAGCAGGAGGACCGCGGTTTGGCCCATGTGCTCCCAGACCTGCCAACCTGTCAGGGCAGCTCCACCCTTCACGAGATTGAGGCCACAGCCCCGGGGCCTCTGAAGATACACCAACGAAGAGAAGAATGGGAGCGGGCCGCTCTCGACTACTCCAGCTGACCGCTCACCGGGGGAAGGGGAAATCACACTGCTTGGTAAGGGGCACTCCACCGCAGACCCGCCCTCTCCGGCCCCCATTGTCTTAGAGGGTCCCAAGGTTGGATGGGTGCCACTCAGTCAGGCCACAGTAGCTTTCTTTCTCCAAAGAGCCCATTCTCATGCCCGCCCTAGGGGTCCCCAGTTAAGGGTGCTGAGCAGGCTGAGAGTTGAGACCAGCTCCTCTTCAGCTAATGGCCACCCTCCCTCCTGATTCCCTAGTGCCTCTGTCAAACTGATGCACGATGCGGGGCCAGATGCGGGGCCAACGCTCCAGGCCCCGCCACAGAGCCTTGGGGGAGGACTCTCTGAGCTACTTCGAAAAAAATGCCTCAGGCCTCCCGGCCATTAAAGTTATGGTGCTGTAGCCCCGTGCAAGAGCCAGGAAGTTTTCAGACCTATTTCTGGCCCAAAGAGGAAGGCGTGTGGCTCCCCAGCCAAGGCAGATCTCCTCTCAAAGAGTCAGAACATTGCAGGAAGTGACCTACACGCAATATGAAAAAAGCACTAAGATGCGATGCAAGCAGAGGGCCAAACTAGACTATGTTTCCTTGCATAATCGCCCTGCTTTTTTGGCAACCCTAAGAAAAGGGAAGGGGCTGTTACCCAAAGACCATATAAAGGTCTAGAACTAGGGGGACCAGGAAATGAGAGGAAAAAAGGAGGGGAGAAGGAAGAGAAAAAGAGGGCATCGGAGCTGGCTCCCCTTCTAATGCACTCTCTCAAATGCTCAATGAATTCACTCTTCCTCACTGTAAAAGAAACTATCTACATGGGCCTGTTTCTGCTGCAATATCCTACTCTGACCCTTCTCTTCCTCCTCCCGCCATCCAAGCTGCTATCCCATTTGTGGTTCCAAATATAAATATATCTATATGTCTCTCTATAGAAAGAGAGAGGTTGAAATATTTCTTTTGCCCTTCAAAAAACTGGGGGAGATGGGGGATACAAGTAAATGCGGCATTTCCATTTTACTTTTCCAAAATGAATTTAGCCAGATAACTTCAGGGTCGCTCTGGAGTGTAGGGAGATGATAATTCTTCAATTTGGTCAGAAATATCAGTCAATGCTCTTTTCCCTGCATGTTGGGAGGCTAAGCCTGAATCACAAATGTTTTGTTGATGACACTGTGGTTGGCAAGCGGGAAGAAGGGGCGTGGAAGAAAGAGGCCCACCGGTCTGGGCCCGGCCCCCAGAGGATCCCAGGCCCAACACGTGCCCAACGTGGGGCCTGGGGCAAATTCAGAGCAAAAGGGCTCCATCCTGAATCAGAAGAGGCTTCAGGGGGTGGCGGGAGGGACCCCTGGCACTCTCCCCTATGAAGTACATTTCCGGCCACTTCTCCTTAGGGGTGCTGAGCTCCCCCAGTTCAATGGGATCACGACCACTCTGAGCCAGGTTTATCGTTTCTCACCCCAGTGATCAGTAAAGGGTGAGGGGGGGAGGCCCAGAACCTCCAAACTGTGAGGGATGCTAAAACCTAGACCCCTCCGCTCCCGGAAGGGGAGATGGGAGAGCTCCTTCCTGACAAGGGCTTTGAAGACCCCCCAAAAGAGAGAGGCCCCAAAGATTCAATGCAGGTGACTATCCAACATCATGTTATTTCTCCCATTAGGTACCTACAAGTCCCACGTTCCAAAAGACTTCCTTTACCTCCCTGGATCTTCAACCTAAAGGTCCCCAGAGGAAGCAAAAACCTTGGTTCTTTCATAGCCCTGTACAATGCTGCTTGACATGAATGCAACAAGGCAGCACTGTAAAGAAGCTGAAAGCACCAAGGACGGCGCAGCTCACCCGCTGCCCAGGAATGGGTCAGGAGCCCCCCCGGCAGACTGCAGGACTCACCCATCGCTGCCCTGGTGCTCGGCCCCCAGCTCCAGGGTCGAGGCAAGGACCCGGCAAAGGAGAGCTCTGGGGCCCGGGCAGAGTGAGACCCAGCCTCGCCCACGCCCCGGGCCGAAGACCTCCTCCTTGCCTTCTCGACCCCCTCGGAAAAGCCGCTTCCCCTCTCCTGGCAAAAGGGCCCCCCACCCTGGGAGCCTGGCCTGCGATACCTCATTAAGTGCACACATCCGGGCTATGGACCCAATGTTGTTGGTGATGGTGATGAGCGTTGCTCTGGCCAGATCCTCCTTGGTCACCGCCTCACGCTTCTCCTTGCTCATCATGTTCCCAAAACTGCAACGGGAGGAAGGGAAGGCCCGCCGCTGAGAGCCAATAACTTCTCGCGGGGCCGGTCTCTACGGAACATGCAGCGCACCCACACGTGACTCGCCCGGACCTTTAGCCAGGCCAGCCTTTGGCTCCATTGAGCCAAACCCACATTTTAATGAGCACAGCTCAGATTAATCTGTATTTTCCTTCAATGGTAATAAGGTGGCTATTCAGCCAAGGACTAGACATTGCCTCCAGAAGGGTCTTTTTCCTTTTTTAAAAAAAAAAAAAATGGGGGCAACTGCCATTCAGGAGGTCTCTCTCGGTCAGATATTACCTCTGAAGTGCTACTTTGGCTTTTTCTCACCAGGAGTCATCCAAAATTAACAGAAAGAGGGGTCCAGAACCACACTTCCAGGGAGGCTCCCCAGTAGAGAAGCAGCGTGGCTCAGTGGAAAGAGCCCGGGCTTAGGAGTCAGAGGTCACAGGTTCTACTCCCGGCTCCGCCACCTGTCAGCTGTGTGACTTTGGGCCAGTCACCTCATCTGTAAAATGGGGATGAAGACTGTGAGCCTCACATGGGACAACCTGATTACCCCGTATCTACCCAAGCGCTTAGAACAGTGCTCGGCACATAGTAAGCACTGAACAAACACCAACATCATTATTATTATTATTATGATTACCAGCCAGGTTGGATGAGTTAGAAAGGTTCCACTGTTCTCCCTCTACCCCCTTCCCCCGCATCCAGCTGCCCATCACGAGAGTGTTTCCCAGCATCTCTTTTCAGGGCACGGCTGGAGAGTGAGGAGGAGAGCTGACCGTCTGTGGGTTCTGGGAATCAGTCCAAAAGGACACATTCTCCCGCAGATACCTGGGTAGCCCCCAAAAGCGCAAACCAGCTCACCCCAAACAGCAGGTAATTCCCTGAGAGCCGGGGACAGTTGCCACCATTCCTCAGCAAAGCCAAGGCCTCAGAGATCCCCAGATTCCAAGGAGAAAGCAGGCTTAAATTACACATTTCAGAATTGAGTCGATGCCAGGAAATGGCACGCTAGTGTTACCTGGTCACTTTCGATTCGGAAAGGATGTGCCCGACGCTAACATTATCTCCCCGCCACCCCCTTACACTCACACACACACACTCTCTCTCTATATATAGACAAAAAGGCACTGAAACTCTTACCTGGAGGCCACGGCCCAACCAGGTAACCCAAACCTCTCGTAGTCCCCTCCATAAATATCACGCACCAGCTTATCCACTTTGGTGCTATCTCCACAGGCTGCCATCTCGAGGGCCTCTTCAAAGGTGGAGCAACCAGTGAGAAGACAACAGAGGCCAAAGAAGGTTCCTCCTCCAAGACTGATAAAACAAATACAACGGGGGAGCGGAGGGGGTGAGGAGAAGAGGGAAGGGTTGAAACATTGGCAATCTGATTCTCCTAAAACACCTCTCTCCCTCCAAGAACCAAGGTGAGGAGAAAAGGCAACCTGCTCTCCCCTATTAATAATTATATTTATTAAGCGATTACTAGAGAGCCATGCACTCTACTAAGCACTGGGGTGGATACAAGCTAATCAGGTTGGGCCCAGTCCCTGTCCCCTGAGGGGCTCACAGTCTCATCACACACTGAAAAAGTCATTCCTTGTGAACGGAGCCATTCGGCCGTGGCTGCCCAGCCTGACTCAACTATCACGGCAACAGGTACCTGTCAAGGGAGCCCCTGGATTCTTCCTCCCAGGTTTACTTTTGAGAATGAATATTGAAAACAGTTCCCAAGGGAGCAAGCTGGCAGGGCCAGGGCTACCAGGGCCAGGAGCTAATAATAATAATGTTGGTATTTGTTAAGCGCTTACTATGTGCAGAGCACTGTTCTAAGCGCTGGGGTAAACACAGGGGAATCAGGTTGTCCCACGTGGGGCTCACAGTCTTCATCCCCATTTTACAGATGAGGGAACTGAGGCACAGAGAAGTTAAGTGACTTGCCCACAGTCACACAGCTGACAAGTGGCAGAGCTGGGATTCGAACTCATGAGCCCTGACTCCAAAGCCCATGCTCTTTCCACTGCGCCACGCTGCTTCTCTAAGGAGCTGATTACCAAGCGGGTGGATTATCCAGGTCCTGGGTGCCTCCTCGCCGTCTGGGTCATTTTCCTAAGAGAAGCTCACTGCAGTATTTGTTGAGGAGTTACTTTAAGTGCACACATCACTGCGTGCGCTGCTTTAAGTGCTGGAGCAGATGCAAGATCATCAGGTGGGATACAGACCCTACCACACAGGGTAAAGGGGGATGAAAACAGGCAGCTCAGCCCCATTTTGCAGTTGATAAAACTGGGGTCCAGGGAAGTGACTTGCTCCGGGTGACACATTAGGCGAATGGCAGAGCTGGAATTCAAACCCAGGTCCTCCACCTCCTAAGCTGGGGATCTTTGCACTAGACCACACTGCTTCTTAACACCTCCCCTGGAGGGTGGACAGAGGCGGAGAGGTGGTCTCCCCCATGACCCAGTTATCACTCCATCTCCACCTGCCATCTCCAGGTTCTCTCCTTCAATTCTCTCCTTGAACCCCTCCAATCTTGACTTTCAACACCTTCACTCCAAAGAAACTGCCCTCTCAAAGGTCACCAACGACCTCCCCCTTGACAAATCCAATGACCTCGACTCCACTGATCCTCCTCGACCTCTCAGATGCCTCCGATACTGCTGACCGCCCTCTTCTCCTGGAAACATCCCACCATGGCTTCGTTGACACCGTTCTCTCTGCATTCTCCTATCTCTCTGGCCACTCCTTCTCAAGCTTTTCTTCTGCCTCCCACCCCCTAACTCTGGGACTACTTCAAGGCTCAATTCTGGATCCCGTTCTTACCCTCCATCTACACCCACTCCCTTGGAGAATTAATTTGCTCCCGTGGCTTCCACTACCACCTTTAGGTGGGTGATTCCCAAATCTACATCTCCGGCCCTCTTCTCTCTCCTACTCTGCAGTCTCGCATTTCCTCCTACCTGCCAGCTCCTCGACACCTCAAACTTACGGAGTTCCATTTTGGACACGTATCTTCCCCTCCAAACCCTGTCCTCCCGCTGACTTTTCTGTCACTGTAGACAGCACTACCATTCTCTCTCAAGCTCGTTAATCTTGGCATTATCCGACTCACCTCTGGCATTCAACCGACATATTCAGTGTGACCAAATCACATTGGTTCCATCTTCACAGCCCTGCTATAAGCCACCCCTTCATTTCCATCTCAATTGCTATCACGTTGATCCAAGCGCTTATCCTATTTATTCAGGTGAATGTCTGTCTCTCCCTCTAGTCTGTAAGCTCTTTATGGGCAGGGAACCTGTCTGCTGATTCTGTTGTATTGAACTCTCCCAAGTGTTTAGTACAGTGCTCTAAATACCACTGTTTGATTATCCTAGCCTGTCTCCATTTCTGCATCGGCTTCCTTGCTGACCTCGGCGCCTCCTGTCTCTCCCCACTCCATTCCGTACTTCACTCTGCTGCCCAGCTCACTTTTCTCCAAAACCATTCGGTCCATATTTCCCCACTCCTCGAGGATCTCCAGCGGTTGCCCATCCACCTCTGCATCCAACAGAATCTCCTCACCTGACGGCCTCCCACCTGACCTCCCTGATCTCCTACTACAACCTAGCCCGCACATTTCACTCCTCTAATGCCAACCTACTCACTCTAACTCGATCTCATTATCTCACCGACGGCTGCTCACCTATACCCTGACTCTGGCCTGGAAGGTCCTTTCTTCCAACTCCCTTCTGTGTCACCCTTGCTCTCCTTCGTCTCCTCTTTTGAAAGAGGTAATTCTTGTCCCTGACCCGGCCAGAGCATGGGCCTGGGAGTCAGGAGGACCTGAATTCTAATCCCAGCTCCTCCACTTGTCTGCTCTGTGACCTTGGGCAAAAACACCTAACGCCTCCGTGTCTTAGTTCCCTCGTCGGGAAAATGGGGATTGAGACCGTGAGCCCCACGAGACAGGGACTATGTCCAACCTGATTTGCTTGTATCCACCCCAGCGCTTAGTACAATGCTTAGCACATAGTAAGTGTTCAACAATTATGATGTTGATGATGATGATGAAGCAAACAGCAGAGCTCCCCCACTGGGGCAGGGGTTCCAGGTGAGGGCACGGCAGGGGGAAGGTTGAGACCACGCCTGAGGAGCCAGATCTCCTCCAACGATGAGGAGATGAGCCAAAGCCCTTCCCCCAAACTCTGGCTTCTTTTTCTTCCCCTCTTGGAATGCCCATTCCCACATCAAGGGCCACTCACTCTCGCAGCCTGGCTGTCACCTCCCCACACTGGGGACCGAGCAGCCTGGTCTGCCCGCAGATGCCTCCTCCCTTTTCTGGAAGTGGGGCTACCCTCGACATGCAGTTGCTCCCCGGGTTCTCCAGCAGCCACCCTGCTGATGGCCCCATTGCACCACCCACGTCAAGCCCCCGGCTCACTTCATCTCCATTTCCCTTCACTTCCATCACATCTGCTTCCCCCTCATGTGGCTTCACCCAGCCTGTCTGCAGATCCCCCTCCCCGCTCTTTGGCCTTCAGGCAGTGGCTGTGCATTTATATTGACCCCCTTCCTTTGTCGATGTACCTTACCTGGTCCCCGTAACCCGCCTGTAGTTATCTTTGGAATATACCGCCAAGATGCTCACTCCTGAACCGATGTTCACCAAGAGGAGAGGGTATGGGTTCTCCAAGTTGAACGGTATCTTCTGACATTTTTCTGAGTCAGCTGGGTTTTCGAAGTAGTAGCACTGTGACCCTCCATTGAAGCCAACAGAGTCGATGTACAAAATTCCTTTAATTAGACAGTCTAATTCATCTAGTTTGCAAAGTTGAAGGTCACCTATCTGAAAAAGGGGAAAAAAAATTAATCAAAGCACAAGGGAAACTTTGCAAAGTTAGAACAAACCCCAACCAAACCAAACACGCAAGCTGCAAGCTCCAGTGGGCGCAAGTGTCACCCACACTCTCAGATCACAGTCAAGATCCACATAGCTTTCTGAAAGATCAAAGGAGCACTCTCCTGAAGCTCTTTAAGCGCCAACACTTTTTAAGTTAACATGCAAACAAAACAAACGCTGGTTATAGTCCGGGGGTTAGGGGGCCGGAGGGGGAGCCTAAGGTCTCTTTCCATCTTTCTCCCCCAGTGTAGGGAAGCAGCGTGGCTCAGTGGAAACAGCATGGGCTTTGGAGTCAGAGGTCATGAGTATGAATCCCAGCTCTGCCACCTGTCAGCTGTGTGACTGTGGGCAAGTAACTTAACTTCTCTGTGCCTCAGTTACCTCATCTGTAAAATGGGGATTAAGACTGTGAGCCCCACGTGGGACAACCTGATTCCCCTGTGTCTACCCCAGCGCTTAGAACAGTGCTCTGCACATAGTATGCGCTTAACAAATACCAACATTTATTTATTTTAGCTCAGCTGTGGTAGACAGATATAATAATCCTCATAACTGGGGCGTTGGTGAAGCATTTAGTGTGTGCCAAGCACTGCACTCAACCAGATATAAAATCAGCAGGTCAGACACGGTCTCTGAGGCACAGTCTAAGTAGCGGTGTGAATCGCAGCAAATCAAGAAAAGGGATAAGGGGAGTTATTTCTGACTCTGGGGATGGGACCCGGCAAGCACCCCGACTCACCAACCACTACACGAGAAGGCAGAACAAAAGAGACCTCTCTTCCTCCCTCGATCTTGGGCTCTGGCCAGAAGCGGGCTTTTTTTTAAAAAAAAGGCAGTCCCCAGATTGGGCCTGTGGAAGGAGTCAAAAGGGAAACCCGGGACTCATTCTGACCCTGACCCTGGTCAGGAGAGTCTAGGGAGAGCTCAAGGATCTCACTTCACCCCCAGGGTCTACTGAAACCAGGAGGGAACCTTCAATTATTTTTGGAAGGGAGAAGCTCTTCATCCCTGCTGCCTAGAATGAAATCCCTGAATCATTTAGAGCAGGTCATCCAGACTTTACTGGGTCTGTTCAATCATTAGCCAGATTTGTTGCCATACGCAAATGGACCTCAATCAATTGCTAATACAAACAGGAAAATCACACCTATAGTGAGACAAGCCAGTTGCTATGCTTATTCTAGCTTCCACCTTCTAAAAGAAGGCACATTTGGACCAGGCAGCTTTGGTAACCTTAAGGAACTCACACAACCATAGGTTGCAGAGAAAGAATCTCACCTAATCCACCCCTGTCTCTGGGGAGATCTATCACCTAAATTCTTTAACAATGTCTCAGAGCTCTCTAGGGGCGGGGCTTCAAGCCTTCCTTGGCCCTATTGGAGCCAGCAACTGAAACACAAAAGTCTAACAGCTCTTATGCTGCATCTTTAATAGTCTGTTTGGCTTGGTTTCCAAGATTTGGTTGGCCGCCCTCCTAAAATTCTGCGTGATCTCTCTCTGAAGTACCTGCCACTCCTTCAGCTTCTCTACCCCAGGTTCAACTGCCCCCAATTCTTTTCACCTTCCCACCTCAGATCGACTGACTCCCCTTCTGATGGGGCAGTGGCTTTTTTTTTTTTTTTGGATCCATTCCCATTTCTCCACGATTCTCCCTATAGCGTCGATCCTTTGGTTGTTGAGAGGAGGAGCTTCTCCATGGCCCCACGTGAATTTCTTTTTTACTAGATTGCGGCACTGGGCACCACTGGCTTTTTGGATGTAAATACCCCATTCCTGACCAACTTGTCTTAAGGGGCATCATTTCTCCTGGATCTCTATCTAACCCTAATTGGGCTTGGTGAACCTTGGGAGGCATATCGGGCAATCCGATTTTTGTCCCTAGGAATATACCTGATCCTACTGAACCAAACGCTGGATCTGATGGCCATTTTCTCTCATTTGCTAAGGGCCTGAGAACTCTAAATCTTGACTCCCAAGGTATTTAGCAACTGAGCAACCTGACAACCGACCGAGATGGAGATGACCCCTCTGGGAATCTATTCGATGCACTCCCCCTGGTTCCGTGTAAAGCCAGTGAAAGCCATTCTCATGAGCAGCACCTTCCCAGCAAAGAAAATAGTTTCCCTCTGTCCAAACCCAAGTCCTAGGGATGGGCCAAAACCCAGCTAGCCTCGGAGGTAGAAGGTTGGGGAAACACAGAGAGCAGTTCCCATTTGAAGTTAAGCCCACTGGTCTGGTGCTGTCCACACCCATTTCTACACTTTAAAGTTGTGTTCTTCAGATTCAAATCGAGAGGCCCCGGACAGATAATTCCCAGTGGTTTCAAAGGATACAGGTCATAAGACTCTGAGTTGAGCACATGCAGCTTTTTAAAATGACCTCCCTTCCAAAATTTGCATTACTCTCTGGTCTGATGGACGACACTCACTTCTGTCCGTGACCCACAGTCAGAATCCTCTCATAAGACGTGAGGAACAGTAAGGTCTGATTTAATTATCCCCAGTCTCATCCAAATCGGGTCTGAACTGAACAAAAACCTGCACTCCAAGTTTACCCATCTGCCAGTCTGTGTGTCTGGCAGACACTTCCCAGATATGGCTGAAGGGAGCGTGGGGCACAAGGAACTGGGAAAGGATGGGGGATGACGGATAAAAAGGCCTGTGATGGTGGCCATTTTAGTTTTTGACTGCCTTTCCCAAAAATATTGGGGGAGAAAGATGCCTAGTCAGGACTTTGACTCCCACAAGCTTTAACAGACTCTTTCTAGCCCCCACTGCACACCCACTCCCTCACAAAAAATAATTCCAATGCTCCAAACTGAAAGTTGCAAATCAAAAATTTTCAGGGTCGCCCCAAGACTAGGACATATACTCACCCTACACAATGTCATTTCACCACTGACCAAAATTTAAACTGAACTTATGATAAGTAGAATAATGATTATTATAATAATACTGGCATTTGTTAAGTGCTTACTATGCGCCGCACACTGTAAAAAGGGCTGGAAGAAATTCGGGATAACTGGGTCAGACACAGTCCGTGTCCCACATGGGACTCACAGTCTAAGGGGAAGGAAAACATTACTCCCATTATATAGATGAGGAAATTGAGGCCCAAAGAATTCAAGTGACTTCACCACTTGCCCAAGGTCACACAGTGGGCGAACCAGGAGTGCTAGGCTCACATTCTTTCTGCCAGCAAGGATAGATAAGAATTAAATGGCTGAAGTGGTTTTTTTGCCCCCCTACGTCACGCTTTTTAAACAAATTCCACTACTGTAATAAACGATAGAGAAACCCAAGATGCCTACTGTGAGAAAATCCTGTTCATATTTGTACGCTCCACCTCCAGTGGCACAAAAGACAGTATGGAGAAGTGAGAAGTTTTTATCTCTGCCCATCTGAATAAAAGTAGGCAGATCATAAGTAGGGAAGCGTATAAAGTGTAGATGGCCTTTCCGTCCACACAGGGTGAGGTCTTTTAGCTCAAGGTGGACGTCCCGGATGCCCGTTGATCCATAAGCCACATGAGACGTCAGGTACTTCCGAATGCTCTTGAGGCTTTCCACCTCCTCCTCCTCCTCTTCGGTTGTGATATCTTTGGGCTCAAAGTAGACCAGCTTGACTAGGGTCCCACCAATATCCAGGCCGAACCATGGGAAAACTGCATCAGAAACAAAAGGAAAATTTTCACATGGGATCTTAATTCTGCAGAGGGCAACGAAAGCAAGGATAAACTAATTCACACTTTGTAGAAGAGGCAGGCTTTCAGAGGATAAGCCAATTGGCTGTTTTAAGACCACCTATTCTGGAGAGGTTTTCTTCTCTGGGGCAGGAGAATATCTAAGGTGACATAGAGTCTCCTGGCTGATTCCCGAACAAAAAGTCAAAGGTCGTCTTAAAAAACACATGAAAAGAAACCTTTCTTCAGTGGCTTATATCATATCTTGGTGCTGACAGCTAATCCAACACCATACGAGCACAACGCTTCCCAAGAAGCCCACCCAAAACAGACAAAAATCACTCAGCAGAACCCACACTTTGAAACTCATCAGGGAGTCTGGCCTTTCCTTGTTTTCGCCACCCGCTAACTCCTAAACGTCCTCTTTCAGGGGTTACACACTGGAATGGGGGGGGGGGGCCGCGAGCAAATGGCTCAACTGCCATCCCACAGGAAGCAGTTGGGACATCAGCACCAAGTACAGACACGTCAAAATGAGCAGTCGAAACAATGGAACTGGAGACATCGGTCGAAACACAAACGGAACGGGAGAGGAAGAACCTTAAACCTAAAGTTGGTTGAACGCTCTCTACTACAGAGAGACCACTCCACACGCCCAATCTTCCCGGCTGAACGGTCATTCTTCTGAAGAAACTCAAGATCAATTACAAATCCGAACTTTGGGGAAGCGCTGATCTGCCACCAGGAGCAGGAAACATGTCGACTCTGCTGCGGTGTGCTCTCCCAAGAGCTCCAGTGCTCTGCACACAGTAAGCACTCGGTAAATACCACTGATCGACCGGCCTACAGACGGTTGGAGATGAGGGTTAGGTCATCAGCTGAAAGTAATCGGCCGGGACATTCAGGTGGCCCACTGCCTGTTTTCAGGAGATGGCAGTAGCTCTGTCAGATCTACTAGCCTGAAATGTAGACTTCACAACCTCTGAGGTTGAGGACTGAAGGAAAAGCCATCACCACAAACACCGCTTACTGGGCACCTTTGGGGATGGGGCACTGCACTAGAAACTCGGGCTCGTGCACTATAAGTAAAAGACAAGCTGTTGCCTCCAGCAGCTGATATGAAGGTGGGGAGAAAGAGCTAGGTAGCACCCCAATTAAAAGAACAACAACAAAAAAACCCGAAAAAACCCAGTGAACCTGTCAGGAGAGAAGATGATGTGAGGGAGGGGAGAGGGCAAAGACGAAGCTGGGCTGGGGAAGTCATTTAATGGGTCCCGCCGCCCGCCGTCTCCGTCACCATCATTTTGCCTCCAGGAAAACCCAGAGAAGAAATGAAGCATTTGAACAGCTAAGCAAAGGAGTCCGAGAATTGCCTAGCGGCATAAGCTCTTAGAAGGCAAAGGATATGGCACTGACTGGCTGGTTTGATACTTCCTCCGGTGCTTAGTACACTGCATTACACAGAGTGAGTGCTCAATAAATACAACTGCTAAACAGTACAAAGTACATGGGCCAAGAATTGATGGCTAAGGAGAGAAAAATGGCTACAATATCACCTTTCATACAAACTAGCAATGGGCTTTGTGAGGTGATTTGACCTGAACTACTCTCTCAGCCCAGAAAATCCACCCTCCCTAGCTTTAAAAACCCACACCTTGCACAAAACAGACTCAAGGTAATATTTTTTTTTCCCCTGAGCCCAACCAAAACTATCTGGAGCTAAAATGCAGATATAGATGAAAAATGTTTTGGCATACCCCCGGGCACTAACTTACAATTTCCCCTCAGATTACTCAACAGCATTTCCTGAGCTCTAATTGTGTTTGGACCACTGAATTAAGCACTTGGGAGAGTACAACCCAGAGTAGGTAGACATAATCACTGCCGACAAGTTTTCAGTCCCTCTAGACTATTTGGGAAAAGAAAATTAACTAGTTGTCTCCCCCTCTATACTGTAAATGCGTGGGCAGGGGAATGTTTCTGTTAGATTGTTGGGTCGTATTCTTCCAAGTGCTCAGACAAGTGCCCTGTACACAAGAAGTGCTCAACGAATTAAACTGATAGTACCCACTTGGCTATAAAGTAGTATTCAAAATAATCAGAAGATCGGTGCACTCCAAAAGGAGTTAAATAAGCTTTCAGTGTGGCCCAGTGGATAGAACACAGACCTGGGAGTCATTTGTCTGCTCTATAACCTTGGGGAAGTCACTTCACCTCTCTGTGCCTCAGTTACCACATTTGTAAAATGGGAATTAAAACTGTGAGCCTTACGTGGGGCAGGGACTGTGTCCAACCCGATTATCTTGTATCTACCCTAGCGCTTAGAACAGTGCCTGGCACATAAGCGTTTAAATACCATCGTCATCATTTTTTTTTTTAACATTCTGCCATGCTAACTGGTCAGCAGTGATCGCCTTTATTAAGACCCACCACCTCCATGCTTATACATCCATAAATGTAAATAGAGAACAGACCAATAACTGGTTCATGTTTGATCATTTGTATTTTACCTGCTCACCCAATAACCGTAGGAACTCGTGGGTATTTTTATTTCTGAATGCACAGAAATGTGACCCAGAGAAACCTCATCCAAAACATCATTTGACCACCATTTTTCATTTTGGTGCTGTAAGTGCTTACTCTTTCCAAACCCAGAAGATGGAGGATTTGGTATTATGGCAGTAGAATTTTTATGTAAGTACACATCCTATGGACTACAGCTTTGTCGCAAACAAACACACCACGGTCATAATTCAGACCTAGCAAGAAGGATTCTATTAACTCTGATAATAGAATATCTATACGCCAAGCATGAACTGAGCACTGGAGTAAACACAAAATAATCAGGTCGGATACTGCCAAAGCACGCATTTCCACTATGCTTCTTGGATAGTCTACGGCAGAAGTCGGAAACGGGCCCGTCTAGCCAAATATCAGACCGACTGCTTATCAGTCAGTCATATTTACCGAGCGCTTACTGTACTAAAACCTTGGGAGAATACAGTACAGCAGACACAGTCTTTGCCCACAGTGAGGTACAGTGAGAAAGTCGACATTAGAAGAGTGAAGCGTCAGGGCTAGTTTGTAGTAGGAGAGCAGCGAGGTGAGACTGAAGGGGGGAAGATGACGGAGTGCTTTAAAGCCAATGGTGAGGAGTTTTTGTTTGATGCGAAGGCCGAAGGGGAACCGCTGGAGGTTCTTGAGCAGCGGGGAAAACGTGGCATGAACATTTTTGTAGAAAAATAATTGGGGGAGCAGAGTGAAACGCAGACTGGAGTGGGGACAGACAGGAGGCAGGGAGGCCGATAGAATAATTACGGTGGGATAGGATAAGTGTCTGAATTAATGCGGTAGTGATTTGAATGGAGAGGAAGGGCAGATTTTAGCAACGTTGTGAACATCGAGCTGACAGGATTTAGCGATGGTTTAAATATGTGGGTTGAATGAGAGAAAAGGGTCAAAGATAATGCCAACGTTACAGGTTGGGCGACAGGAAAGACTGGTGGTGCCATCTACAGTGACGGGAAAGCCGGGGGGAGGACAGGGTTTGGATGAGAAGATAAGGAGTTCTGTTTTCGACATGTTAAGTTTGAGGTGACAACAGGACATCCAAGAAGAGACGTCTTGAAGGCAGGAGAAAATGCAAGACTGCAAAGAGGAAGAACGATCAGGGCTAGAGAGATAGATTTGGGAATCATCTGCACAGCAGTGGTAGTTGAAGCCACGGGAGCGTACGAGGTCTCCAAAGGAGTGGGCGTCAATGGAGAATAAAAGGGGACCTGGAACTAGACCTTGAAGGACTCCCACATTTGGGGGAGGGGGGGAGCAGAGGAGGAGACTACAAATGCATGTCCAGAGAACCAGGAGAGGAGGGTGTCAGCAAAGCCAAGGCTGGATAATGTATCCAGGAGGACAGGATGGTCAGCAGTGACAGAGGCAGCTGAGAGATTGAGGAAGATAAGAATGGAGTAGAGGCCACTGAATTTCAGAAGAAGGAGATCATCTGTGACCTTTGGGAGGGTGGTTTCTGTGGAGTGAAGGGGATGCGAGCCAGATTAGAGCATGATGCAGGGTTGAAAAAAACAATCATGAGCACGCACGATCAATTTAGACTGAGCCCCATGTGGGATAAGGACTGTGTTCGTCGTGATTAATTCCCTCTACCCCAGCGCTTAGAACAGTGCTGACATATAGGAGCAGAGATGCAGTGTACCCTAGTGTAAAGAGCACGGGCCCAGGAATCGGACAATCTGAGTTCCGATCCCAGCTCTGTCACCTACCTGCTGTGTAACCTTGGGTAGGTCACTTCACTGCGCCTCAGTTCCCTCAACTGCAAAAATGAGGTCTGAACTTTGATATCCCTCCTAGCCTGTGAGCCCCATGATGAGGTACCTGATTATCTTGTACCTTCCCCAGCAATTGGTACACTGCTTGGCATATAGTAAGCATTTAAATATCAATATCAATATTACTTAGCACACTAGTAAGTGCTTGGGAAAGTACATTATAACAAAGGTCACAGACAAGTGCCCTGTCCACAAGTAGCTTACAGTCTAGATGGGAGACAGATCTTAAAATAAATATGGGCTCGAAAATAAGTGTTGTGGGGCTGATGATAGGGTGAATATCAAGTGCTTAAAAGGTACAGATCCAAGTGAAAGAGCAATGAAGAAGGGAGAGGAGTAGGAGAAAAGAGAGCTCAGTCAGAGGAAGGCCTCTTGGAGATGTGCCTTTAATAAGGCTTTGAAGGTGGGGAGAGTGATGGTCTACAGTGTCGGGAAAGCCAAGGGAGGATAGGGTTAGTGCGGGAAGATAAGGAGCTCTGTTTCAGACAGGTTGAGGATATCCACGTAGGGATGCCTTGACGGCAGGAGGAAATGTAAGACCACAAAGAGGGAGATCGTGGCTGGAGATGTAGATTTGGGAATCATCTGCGCAGAGGTGGTAGTTGAAGCCGTGCGAGGTATACGAAGCGGGAGAGAGGACACAGACAAGGGGTCAGTGGGGAGACAGACGAGATTGATCGGCATTAGAGGAGTGAGGCTTGCCGTCTGGGTTGTAGGAGGGAATAGGTGAGGGAAAACGGAAAGGGGCACATTGACTGAGTGCTTTAAAGCCAAAGGTAAGGAGTTTCAGTTTGATGCAGAGATGATGCAAGGGTGCCAAATGGAGGTTCTTGAGGAGTGGGGAGACGCACTGAATTTTCTTTAGAAAGGCAATCCACGCTGAAATGGTGAGAGTCAAGAGGCTGATGGAGTGTCTATAGTGCAAGTCTGTCAACCTGAAGTGCTTTAGGAACACAGTCAACACATTACGGCAGAGTTCCCTTTATTATTATAAAAATAAATGACCTTGCTTCGGATGGCTTGGGAAACTATCGTTCCTTGCTCCTGTCTACACATGGAATATCAACATGAGTTCTGGGCGGATTTACCATTTGGTAAAATTGCTACCTGTCCTAAGGCAGCTCTGAAATGGTGAACCTCCTCGGGACTAGAGAAATGCACATAAATCACTTCGTAGGAAAAACAGAACCAGGACGAACACACACCCATGACCCCAAAAAAGAGGTTGATTGGCTCAAAAGTAGTTTAAATGAGCTGGAAACCCACGAGATTTTTTTTTTTTTGCAATGGATTTTGGAAGGGCCTTTACCTCACCTTACAACTGACGAGAGAGTGCGAGAGTGTGATGGGAAAAACGCATTAATCAATCAGTGATATTGAGTACTTACTGTGTGCATGGCACTCTAAGCACTTGGGAGAGCACAATACAGAGTTGGTAGATATGTTCCCTGCCCATAGTCTAGAGGGGGAGACAAACAGTAATATAAACTACAGATATGGACATGTGTGCTGTGCCTCGGAGGGTGGCGTGAATATAAAGTGCTTAAAGGGTACAGATCCATTAGGATCTAAGTTCTCCGGTGCCTGAAGCCCTACTGTTTCATACTGTACAGACCTACTAATTCAAAGGGTGCGAGCGGACTTACAAAACTACAGCAAAAGGACTCCTCTGACCACTTCCTTTAGGAGACCCTATCGAAATTTCCTCATTGATCACCTACACTCCCAACCTAGGGGCTGACAGCAAATCCTCCAGAGCGGATTAACTCAAATCAAGTTTGTAAAATCCTTATCCACACTGGTTAAACGCACATCACCGCTAAAAAGTCACGGAAGACTCAGGGGGAAGTTTTAATTGGCTTTGAAGTTTTTCTCTCTTGGGAGTTTTGGGTGGTTAGATTTGAATATTGTGGCTTTTTTATTTTCTTTGTCATGTAGCCCATGTAACTCCATAATTCTAGGGGGAACAGCCGGTACCCAAGGACACCATTTTTCCTTTTCATCTGTTAAAAATTGTCCTGCCCGCCCCTGGATTTCTTCCTCCCAACTTCAGCTCATTTTCCCACCGTCTCCAAATATCTTCCTAAAGGGAAAAAGGATAGTCCTCGCCCTTTCGTGACTTGAGCGCAACTCTTCCCCACAGGTTGGGACAGAATGGAGTGACACTTATTACAGGATGAGAAGGGAGTGTGGATTAACTAAGTAATCCACTTGACTTAGTCCACTAAATAGTATTTAATCCACTCTAAGTAACTAAATACACTTAGGGAAGAAAAACAGAAGGGCTAAACAGTGACACTCTTCTAAGGCTCTGGACAAATGGCTTTTACTGGTGGAAAGCAATCTAAAGGTCAGTAGCAGAAATTCTGTCCAGAGGGTGCAACCCGACTATTAATCATTCATTTAGCTGTGTGACTGTAGGCAAGTCACTTAACTTCTCTGTGGCTCAGTTACCTCATCTGTAAAAATGGGGATTAAGACTGTGAGCCTCATGTGGGACAAGTTGATTACCCTGTATCTACCCCAGTACTTAGAACAGTGCTCTGCACATAGTAAGTGCTTAACAAATACCAACATTATTATTAGTATTTATTGAGCGCTATGTGCAGACCACTGTACTGAGTGCTTGGAATGGACAATTCGGCAACAGACAGAGATGAGCCCAACCCATTGATGGGTTTAGAGTCTAATCGGGGGGGACAGACAGAAAACAAGACAACTTCATCACGATAAAGAGAATCAAGGGGATGGACACCTCATTAACAAAATTAATAGGGAAATAAACACATATACACTATTACAGCAAGGGCATACAGATGCAGACGCCGAAGCCCGGATTTCAGAAGACAGAAGAGATGAGGGTGACAAGTTCTGCATCTAAAGAGAGACTGTGAATTGCACCTAAATCCCAAGTGATGGATGCTCTTCTTTGGTGCTTGGCTGGAATAACCAATCCTTCAATTGCCCGATCTGATTTTCAAAGGGTGTGCTTTTTAAAAAAATAAAATAAAATTGTTTGCAGCCCTTCTCCCTCAAATATGAAGTTTAAGCAGCAGGGTTTGGTCCTCTAGCTTGCCCTTTCCCTAGAGAAACAGAGGACAAATATCTAAACACACAAAACCCTATCATTACCCAAATGCCTGATTCATATGTATGACCCACTGAAGACCTTAAAATAGCATTATACTGCACCATTTTCTACTGCTGCAAAATCTGCTTTCCTCGCCTATATTTAGATCTTTCGAGTCATAAATGGAAGTTCTCTCAGATGATAGGGGCCCTGCCGATGTCTCAATCCCCTTAAAGTTTATAAAACGTTCCATTTTAAGAAAATCCATTTAATGCCCTACTTGTTTGTGGGCTCAGTTGATAGCTGGGGTTTCACGTGAGTACAGAGTAATAGAAGTCTCATTCTTTAACATGATTTGCATAGGTCTCCCCTCAGAAGGATGCCCCTGACAGTTAGAAAAATCTTATTGTTTTTTTCACTCTTCTTGCCCTACTCAGTTTCTGTTTTACCATGATACAGCACCCTGCCAAGACAGGGAATGTTAGAGAAATCAGAGGCTGTAAAGCAATAGATCCTAGGAGACATTTTCTGAGCCAAGAACTTGCAGAAGCCCAGCACCTTAAAACAGCAGCAGAGCTAAGACCGATTTCTCACCGAATGACCCTCAAAGATGGGAGGAAAAAAAGAGAAAAAATGGATGATTTACAAGTAATCAAGGCCATCGTCCCAGAATATTCAAAAGGAGGAAAGGGAGTCTTCAAGCAGAGAAGGAAATTTGGAAAACTGAAAGGAAGGATGTGGGAAGGCAGGATAAAAATCCATTTAAGGAAAAGAGAACGCGAGGACATTTGGTGAATGTGAGATATCTACAAGTACAAATTTGACTCTGGGGAAGGATGATTCATTCATTCGTATTTATTGAGCACTGTACTAAGCAATTTAGAGAGTACACCATAACTGACACATTTCTGTCCACAAGGAGCTCACAGTTTAGAGAAGAAGGCTGACATTAATATAAATTATATACAGATATGTGCTGTGGGGGTGGGAGGGAAAATGAATGAAGGAACAAGAGCATTCATTCATTCAATAGTATTTATTGAGCGCTTACTATGTGCAGAGCACTGTACTAAGCGCTTGGGATGAACAAGTCGGCAACAGATAGAGACAGTCCCTGCCGTTTGACGGGCTTACAGGCTAATCGGGGGAGACGGACAGACAAGAACGATGGCAATAAATAGAGTCAAGGGGAAGAACATCTCGTAAAAACAATGGCAACTAAATAGAACCGAGGCGATGTACAATTCATTAACAAAATAAATAGGGTAACGAAAATATATACAGTTGAGCGGACGAGTACAGTGCTGTGGGGATGGGAAGGGAGAGGTGGAGGAGCAGAGGGAAAAGGGGAAAAAGAGGGTTTAGCTGCGGTGAGGTAAAGGGGGGATGGCAGAGGGAGTAGAGGGAGAAGAGGAGCTCAGTCTGGGAACGCCTCTTGGAGGAGGTGAGTTTTAAGTAAGGTTTTGAAGAGGGAAAGAGAATCAGTTTGGCGGAGGTGAGGAGGGAGGGCGTGCCGGGACCGCGGGAGGACGTGACCCAGGGGTCGACGGCGGGATAGGCGAGACCGAGGGACGGCGAGGAGGTGGGCGGCAGAGGAGCGGAGCGTGCGGGGTGGGTGGTAGAAAGAGAGAAGGGAGGAGAGGTAGGAAGGGGCAAGGTGATGGGGAGCCTTGAAGCCTAGAGTGAGGAGTTTTTGTTTGGAGCGGAGGTTGATAGGCAACCACTGGAGTTGTTTAAGAAGGGGAGTGACAGGCCCAGATCGTTTCTGCGGGAAGATGAGCCGGGCAGCGGAGTGAAGAATAGACCGGAGCGGGGCGAGAGAGGAGTAAGGGAGGTCAGAGAGAAGGCTGAAACAGTAGTCTAGCCAGGATATAACGAGAGCCCGTAACAGTAAGGTAGCCGTTTGGGTGGAGAGGAAAGGGCGGATCTTGGCGATATTGTAGAGGTGAAACCGGCAGGTCTCGGTAACGGATAGGATGTGTGGGGTGAACGAGAGAGACGAGTCAAGGATGACACCGAGATTGCGGGCCTGAGAGACGGGAAGGATGGTCGTGCCATCCACGGTGATAGAGAAGTCTGGAAGAGCAGCGCAGAAGGGAGTGGGAGAAGAGGAGAGGGGGGCTTAGTTGAACAAACCTACTCAGAAACAAAAATCCCTTCAGATAGGCAGGACTCTGAATATAGAGAGAGAAGGCACAGTAAAGTAAGAGACCCATCCCAGCTTCTGCTACTCAGTAATACTAATAACGATACTCATTAAGCACTTACTATGTGCCAAGCACTGTCCTACACACTGGGTTAGATGAGAGTTAATCAGGTTGGACACAGTCCTTGTCCCACATGGGGCTCACACTCTTAATCCCCATTTTACAGAAGAAGTAACAGGCCCAGGCAAGTTTAGTGACTTGCCCAAGGTCACAGAGCAGAAATATAGCATGGGTGGGGATCATCTCTCTCTGTAGCTGAATTGTCCATTAATAATAATGTTGATATTTGTTAAGCACTTACTATGTGCAGAGCACTGTTCCGACTCCCAGGCCCATGCTCTAGTCAAGCCATGCTGCCTCTCTAAACACCACACAGAGGAAAATAGTCAAAGAATGGACTCTGCAGACATTTTAATGCAGCCAGTAAAACAAAACTCCACAGAAATCCTGTCACCATCTACACAGGCTCCAGCAATGTCAAATGGAGAGGTCTTCCTGGTCTTCCTAGCCACTCTTTCCCAAAGTGTCTGGGGTCTGGAGGTAAGTGAAGGGGCAGGCCCCTAACAGGATAACTTGAAGGGGGAGGGAGGGGAAGGAAGGGAGAGAGTGTGAGGGCCCCACCTCTTTCCACTTGGCATCTTTTCTAGCCAAGGTGTTGGCATTTCCGAGTACTCCTCTGTGGTTGCCCCCTGATGTGACTTATTGAGTGCCTACGTTTCTTAAACCTTTCCTCCTTTTCATTAACTCACCATCACCTCTTTAAAAATTACGGCACGTATTAAAAGCTTAACAGGAGCTAAGCACCCAGTACTCGGCCCCCATCGTCAGTCATCCCGGAGGGAAAGTCTGAAGTAACAGCACAGTGGCTGCCTCCACAACACGCAAAACGTTGGGAAGTCCGAGGCAGTGGTGGTTGCCATGGCTACTAGACTCTGAGCTGGGAAAAGCTCAAAACCTCTTCTTCTCGATACCCACAGAATGGAGTAGCTTTCTTTATCCCTGTCCTCGTCTTTTGCGTTGTTTTCGTCTTATTGTTTTTATCGGTAACTCATGTGTCATCATCCCCTTCCCACTTTGTTCTTAGACTGTGAGCCCCTGAAAGACCAAGGATCTAGTCCAATTCTTACCCGTGTATTCCTTCCTAGCACTTAGGTCATCATGGGTTTATTAAATATTACTACTCGCCTTCCAATCCCACTGGCCCCTCCAGCTATCACCCCATCTCCTGCCTTCCAATCCTCTCCGTGACTCCTCCAATGGGGTGTTTACTCCCACTGTCTGCACCTCTCTTGGACCCCCTGTAACCTGGCTCCTGTCTCTTTCACTCCACTGAAATGGCCCTCCGCAAATTGACCCGTGACCCCTAACGCCTTGCCAATCCAACAGACCTTAAACCATCCTAATTCTCCTAGACTGTTCGGCTGCCTTTGACTTCATGGACCATGTCCTTCTGTACACACTATCTCACCTAGGTTTCTCTGACACCGTCCTCTCCTGGTTCTCTTGGGCTGCTGTCTAGCCACTCCTTGGCCTCTTTTGCAGGTTCCTCTTCTGCCTGTAAAACCAGGGATCCCTCAAGGCTCCCCTTGGGGAGTCAGCCACTCCGAACCTTCATCTCTACATGGATGTCTTCCAAATCTGCCTCTCCGGCACTGATTTCTCCCCTTCTCTGCAGTCTCGCATTTCCTCCTATCTTCAAGAAGCCTCTGCCTGAATGTCCCACTGTCACCTCAAACTCAATACGTCCGAAACTAAACTCCTCATCTTCCATCCCAAACTCTCTCCTCCCCGTGACTTTCCCATCACCGATGACATCATCAAATTTTTTCTCCCAGGCCTTGGCATTATAATTGCGGTATTTAAGCACTTACTATATGCCAGGTGCTGTACTAAACGCCGGGGTAGACAGAGGATAATCAGGCCCCATATAGGGCTCACGAAGGAGGAGGGAGAATAGAGAAGCAGCGTGGCTCAGTGGAAAGAGCACGGGCTTTGGAGTCAGGGTTCATGAGTTCGAATCCCAGCTCTGCCACTTGTTGGCTGTGTGACTGTGGGCAAGTCACTTAACTTCTCTGTGCCTCAGTTCCCTTATCTGTAAAATGGGGATTAAGACTGTGAGCCCCACATGGGACAACCTGATTCCCCTATGTCTACCCCAGTGCTTAGAACAGTGCTCGGCACATAGTAAGCGCTTAACAAATACCAACATTATTAGATACTGAATCCCCATTCTGCAGATGAGGGAATGGAGTGACTTCCCAAGATCAAAAAAGTAGGTAAGGGGAAAGTTAGGATTAGAACCCAGGGCCTCTGACTCCCAGGCCCATGCTCTTTCCAACTTCCCTTGACTCAGCTCTCTTCTTCAACTCTTGCACTCAGTCAGTCAGTAGGTCCTGTTGAATCTGCCTCCACATCACCTCCAGAATCGACTCCTTCCTCTTCAACCACCCTGGTTCGAGCACTTATGATCCACCTCTACTACTCCGTCAGCCTCTGCACTGTCCTCTCTGCTTCAGGCCCTCCTCTCTCTAGTGCACACACCATGCTTCTGTCCAGATAGTTTTTCTAAAAATATTCCACTCTTCCTTTTCACCCAGGTGCCTCAATGGTCGCCCATCCAACTCCACATCGAGGGGAATCCCTCACCATCCAATTCAAGGCACTCAAATCCGCTCTCTCCCCACTACAACTCAGCCCGCACACTTGGCTCCTCCGAAACCAAGCCACTCAACCTTTCATCTCATCCACCGACGTCGACCGCTTGCTCATGCTCTCCCATCTGTCTGGAACTCCACGACCCCCGCCATCCCGCTGGCCTTTCGTCACCTTCAAAGCCCTACTAAGATTTCCTTCAGGAACCCCTCCCTGATTAAGCTCAGATCCCTCCCCACGTTTTTCCCCTCCACACTGCCTCATCCATGCCCAGGGGCCCATCCTCTAAGAATTTAAGGGGGTCACCCCCATGGCATTTATGCACTAATTCTCATATCTAGCTGCTTACCGGTACTTAATCATCTGCCCACCCTACTAAGCTCCTTAAGATCAGGGGTCGTGGCTACTTACTCTATTGTACTCTCCCCCAAACTTGGTACAGTGCTCTGCACAGACCTAAATTCACAAATCAATTAACGGCACTGACAACTATGGTGGGCCACGGTCTGTCCCACTATCCCCATTTCACAAGAGGATACTGAAGCCCCAAGCTCTTTCCCGCTAATCCTTATTAAGCCCTGTTAGATTAAGCCAGGAAGTTTTCAACAGGCCAAAACACGGAGCTGTTGATTGGGAACGGGCAAGTCCCAGGCTGTGCTCTCTGTAACAGAGAAGCAGCACGGCACAATGGGTAGGGCACAAGCCCGGGAGTCGGAAGGGAGGGGGTTCTTAGCCCAGCTCTGCCACTCGTCTGCAGTGTGACCTTGGGCAAGTCACCTCACTTCTTTGAGCCTCAGTTATCTCATCTGTAAAACGGGGATTAAGACTGTGAGCGCCACGTGAATCCAACCTGCTTAGGGTGCATCTACCCCAGTGCTTAGAACAGTGCTTGACACATTGTAAGTGCTGAAATACCATGATAACACTCCATAAAGACCAGAGAGAAACTTAAAAACCCACTGTTTCACCCAGCTAAGGCAAAATGGCTTGTAATGCTTACGTCAGTCATTTATTGAGCATTTACTATGTGAAGAGTGCTGTACTAAATGCTTGGGTGACTACAAGATGATACTTCTTGCTCACAATGAGCTTGCAGTCTAGAGGGGAAGACAGACACTAATATAATACAGAATATAAATGAAATTACAAATACCTACATACGTGCTGGGGGGTTGGGGTGGGGAATGAATAAAGGGAGCAAGTCAGGATGACGCAGAAGGGAGTTGGAAAAAAAGGAATGGCCAGGGATGGCCTTCCAGAGGAGACGTGCCTTTGATAAGTTTTTGAAGCGGGGGAGAGTAAATGTCTTTGGATAATGAAGAAGGAGGGCATTCCAGGCCAGAGGCAGGAAGTGGGCAAGAGGTCGGCGGCAAGGTAGAGGAGATCGAGGTACGATGAAAAGGTTGGCATTAGAGGAGCAAGGTGTGCGGGTTGGGTGGAGAGTAGCGAGGAGGGGGCAGGAGGTAGGAGGGGGCAAGGTGACTGAGTGCTTTAAAGTCAATGGTGAGGAGTTTCCGTTCAACGGGCAACCACTGGACGTCCTTCAGGAGAGTGGAAAACATGGCCTGAACGTTTTTGTCGAAAAATGAGCCGGGTGAGCAGAGTGAAGTACGGACCGGAGTGGGGAGAGACAGAAGGCCGGGAGACAAGCAAGAAGGCGGATACAGTAATCAAGGTGGGATAGGATAAATGATTGAAGGCCGCAGCGGTTTGGATGGAGAGGAAAGATCAAACTGACAGGATTTAGTGATGAACTGAATATGCAGACTGAAGGGGAGAGAGAGAGAGAGAGAGAGAGAAGTCAAGGATAACGCTAAGGTTAGGAGCTTATGAGATAGGAAGGATGGTGGTTTCGTCTACAGTGACGGGAGAGTCAGGGACGGGGCGGGGATTGGGTGAGAAGATAAGGAGTTGGGTTTTAAGCGTGAAAAGTTGGAGGTGGCGGCAGAACCCCCACGTAGAAGTGTCTTGAAGGCAGGAGGAAACACAAGGCTGCAGAGAAGGATCACGGCTGGAGACGCAGATTCGGGGATCATTCCATTAAGCCATGGAAGTGAATGAGTTCTTCGGGGAGTGGGAGTAGATGGAGAATAGAAGGGGACCCCGAACTGACCCTTAAGGGACACCTACGGCTAGGGAGTGGGAGGCAGGAAGAGGAGCCTGGGTGTGAACGAGAATGAGAACGTGTAAAAAACGAGGGTGGATATTGTTTTCCAGGAGGAGGAGGAGACTGTCGACAGTGTCGAAGGCAGCTGAGAGGTTCAGGTTAGAGTAAAGGCATTGGATCTGGCAAGAAGGAGATCATTTGTGCCCGTTGGTAAGGTGGTTTCTGTGGAGCGAAGGGGCCGGGAGCCAGACTGGAGGGGGTCAAGGAGAGACCTGGAGAAGAGAAACTTGAGACAGCGAGCGTAGGCAAGTCACTCAAGGAATCTGGAGAGAAATCGTAGGAGGGAGATGGCGAGATAACTGGAGAGGGGTGATGAGAGGGGTTTTTTGTGTTTTTTTAGGACGGGGAGACATGAACATTATGACAGGTCCATAAAATAATCTTTAAGCACCCTTCAGAACATGTGAAGAAAGCAATGAATTACTATGTGGACCACATTTTCTAGAATAATAATAATAATAATGATGTTGGTATTTGTTAAGAATATCCAGAAAAGGGTACTGATTAAGGCTGAAAGGGCACAATCTCCTAGCTATGATGGAATAAAAATATTCATCATAACTGAAGGTAGTCTGAGGGAAAAAAATAAATCATTAGCTTCTCCTTCACATTCATTTTCCTAAGGGTATTTTCAGTCGGCGGGAAAATTCTATAATTCCCTCAAATGGCCACAATTTCCTACACTATGGATACCGGGTTAGCTCATTTTCTAAAGGAAAACACACACACTAATCCATCCACAAATTTTCAACTACTGAAAAAATTCTTCTTGTCTGTAGGGTTTCCTACAAAATAATATTGCCTCTCGGGAACCCTATGACCACCCCCCTACTCGGCCTCATCATCACTGGCAACGGAACCCGCCGGCCCTCAGGCTGTGCTCTGAGCTCGGTAGCCGTAAGTAACCCTCTGATCCAGCAGCCGTAAGCATCTGGATGCGTGGTTTGGGGGTGAGGATGGGGGCGGGGGTGCGGGGGGGGGGGGGTTTGAGGAAAAACAAGTGGAAGGAGCTTAAAAACGTTCAGAAGGTAGACCTGACCCCAAAGTGACAGGGTTGAATAAAAGAAATATCTGTGGTGTTTTTTAAGCGTGGGGTGGCTACGATCAGACTGTGAGCCCGTCACTGGGCGGGGATCGTGTCTCTCTGTGGCTGAATTGTCCATTAATAATAATGTTGGTATTTGTTAAGCGCTTACTATGTGCAGAGCACTGTTCTAAGCGCTGGGGTAGATACAGGGTAATCAAGATGTCCCACGTGAGGCTCACAGTCTTCATTCCCATTTTACAGATGAGGTAACTGAGGCACCAAGAAGTGAAGTGACTTGCCCAAGTTCACACAGCTGACAAGTGGCGGGGTCAAGATTCGAACTCATGATCTCTGACTCCCAAGCCCGAGCTCTTTCCACTGAGCCACGCATTCCAAGCGCTTAGTACAGTGCTCTGCACACAGTAAGCACTCAATAAATACTATCGAATGAATGGATGATTGGGAGGGAAGCAGAATGGCCTAGATTCTACTCCCAGCTCTGCCACTCGTCCGCTTTGTGATCTTGGACAAGTCACTTAAGTTCTCCGTGCCTCACTTTACCTCATCTGTAAAATGGCAATTAAGACTACGAGGCCCACGTGGGACAAGAACTCCTGCGCTTTCATGGAGAGAGTCCTTAACAAGGGAGAACAGGTTTTTTACATCGTACTTGTGGGTCAAGCACTGTTCTAAGTAAGCACTGGGACGTCATCCCGAGAGAGGCAGCGTGGCTCAGCGGCAAGAGCCCGGGCTTGGAAGCCAGAGGTCGTGGGTTCGAATCCAGGCTCCGCCACTCGTCTGCTGGGCGACCCGGGGCTAGTCGCTTCACTTCTCTGGGTCTCAGTGACCTCATCTGGAAAACGGGGATGAAGACCGGGAGCCTCACGGGGGACAATCTGATGACCCCACATCTACCCCGGCGCTCAGAACAGTGCTCTGCACATAGTAAGTGCTGAACAGATACCCAAATTATTATTATCATCCCTGTCCCTCAGGGGGTTCAGGCTGCACAGGAGGGGGAAGCAGCAGGAGGGGGAAGCAGCGTGGCTCAGTGGCAAGAGCCCGGGCTGGGGAGTCAGAGGTCACGGGTTCGAATCCCGCTCTGCCACTTGGCAGCCGTGTGACTCTGGGCGAGTCACCTCACTTTTCACCTCACCTCAGTTCCTCACCTGTAAAAGGGGGATTAGAGACTGTGAGCCCCACGTGGGGCAAACTGATGACCCTGTATCTCCCCCAGCGCTTAGAACAGTGCTCCGCACATAGTCAGCGCTTAACAAATCCCAACATTACTATTATTAGGCACCTTTCCAGTGGGGGAGAGGGAAGCGGCCAAGTGAAGTGACTGGCTCAAGGTCACACGGCCGAGATCGCAATGGGGGGGGCGTCCTCCTCCCGGCCCCGAGCCCCCCTTTTTCGGACGGGGCCGGGGGGGCGGCGACGAGGCCTGGGGGTTGCGCGGGAAGGGCAGAAGGGGGAGAGGAGGGAGCCGGGCCCGGCGGAACTGACAGCTGGGGGAAAAGGGGGCTCCGCCCCGTGACTCGCTGGAAAGAGGCCGGGCTGGGGAGTCAGCGGTCGTGGGTTCGAATCCCGCCTCGGCCGCCTGGCAGCCGGGTGACCGCGGACCTCAGTTCCCTCATCTGGAAAACGGGGAGCCCCGCGTGGGCCCACCTCACGGCCCCGGAGCTCCGCGCACGGTAAGCGCCGCACAAACAGCGCCGTGGCTGGGCGGGCAGAGCGCGGGCTGGGGCGTCCGAGGTCGCGGGTTCGAATCCCGCCTCCGCGGGGTGACCGGGGCAAGTCGCTCCCCCGGGCCTCGGCGACCTCAGCTGGGCAACGGGCGTGAAGGCTGATGACCCCGCGCTTAGAACAGTGCTCTGCCCAGCGTACGCACGTTAGAATTATTATTGTCCTCCCGCTCCGTCTCTCCTCAGGCCGCGGGCGGGGGCGCGCGCGGGGCGGGGCCGCGCGGCTCGGGGCCGCGCCGTCCGGGCTCCGCAGTGCGCGTGCCCGCGGGGGGGGGGGGTGGCGCGGGGGCGGGCGAGACTCACGGGGCCGGTTCTTCCGGAGGGACTCGAGGCGCGGGCGGGAGGCGAGGGAGCTGCCGCTGTAGGAGCCGGGCCGCTGGCGGGAGCGGGTCCCGGCCCGGCCGGCGGCGGCGGCGGCCGACACGCTGCTCGCGCGGCGCCGTCCGGGCTCGGGCCCCGGCGAGGCGGACGAGGCGGACGAGGCGGCCGAGGCGGCGGCGGCGGGGAGCCCAGGGAGCGTCCGGCGGGGCTCCATGCGGCGCCCGGCCCGGCCCGGCCCACCCGCCGCAACGCCCGCCCGCCCGCCCGCCCGCTTCGCCGGGATCCCGGGAAGGCGCCTGCGCGGCGGAGGGGCGGGAGGCGCCCGCCGCCATGGAGACCTCCCGTCCAATCGGCTCTGGGCCTGCCGTAGGAGCGACGACCGCCCTGCCCAATGGGAACGCGAGGGCCGGAGCGCTGGGGGGCCACCCCCGATGCTCCTATCCAATAGGCGACGCTCCCTTGAAGAGGGACGGGGCGCTTAGCCAATGGGGGCGCGGAGGGAGGAGTCGGCGACCAATGGGGAGGGCGAAACACCCCCCGGGCCTTCGGCTTTTCTCGCTCGAATCCCTCCCGCCCCCTCCATCCGCAGCGGCCGACCCTCCCTTTCATTCATTCATTCATTCATTCATTCATTCATTCATTCATTCATTCAATCGTATTTTTCTGAGCGCTTCCCAGGCGCAGAGCACTGGGCTAAGCGCTCGGAAGGGCCGACTCGGCAGCCCACAGAGACCAGCCCTGCCCGGTGACGGGCTCCCAGTCCATTCATTCACTCAATAGTATTTATTGAACGCTTGCTATGTGCAGAGCACTGTACTAAGCGCTTGGGATGGACTATTCGGCAACAGATTCATTCATTCAATCGTATTTATTGAGCGCTTGCTATGCGCAGAGCACTGTACTAAGCACTTGGGATGGACAATTCGGCAACAGATAGAGACCATCCCGGTGACAGGCTCAGTCATATTTATTGAGCGCTTACTGTGCAGAGCACTGTACTAAACGCTTGGGATGGACAATTCGGCAACAGAGACCATCCCTGCCCAGTGACGGGCTCACAATCCATTCATTCATTCAATAGTATTTATTGAGCACTTACTGTGCAGAGCACTGTACTAAGCGCTTGGGATGGACAATTCGGCAACCCAGAGAGACCATCCCTGCCCGGTGACAGGCTCACAGTCCATTCATTCATTCGATAGTATTTATTGAGCACTTACTAGGTGCACAGCACTGTGCTAAGCGCTTGGAATGGCCAATTCGGCAACAGATAGAGACCATCCCTGCCCGGTGACGGGCTCACCGTCCATTCCGAGCGCTTCGTCCCGGCTCTGCCCCCGTCAGCTGGGTGACTGTGGGAAAGTCACTTCATTCCTCTGCGCCTCAGTTCTGGAAAATGGGGGTGAAGACAGGGAGCCTCGTTACCCTGATGGCCCTGTATCTCCCCCAGTGCTTCAAACAGTGCTCTGCACAGAGCAAGGGCTTAACAAATACCAACATTATTATTATTAGTCCAGTGCTCTGCACATAGTAAGCTCTCACTAAATACTACTGAATGAATGCATAATCCCTTCCCTTCGACTGCCCCCTCATTCTCAGCTCTCCTCAGGCTTCCAAACCTCCGTCCTGACCCCCCCGAACACTCCCTCCAGCCACGGGTTCCCCTCCCCAGCTTTCCCCCTCCTGCCCTTCCTTCCTACCTTTTGGGTCTGCTCCTTGGACGCCTCCTCGGTCTTCCTTTGTTCCTCCTCAGAGCCACGCCGGAGTCCAGTCCCATTCTTGCCCGGAATGGCCAAAGGACGGGAGAGCCCTTCTAGACCCTTGACAGCTAGGATTCCTCCCGGCCGCCTCTCCTATTTTCCCCTCACGCCCCCACCTCCCTCATTTCGGGCCTCTCGACGGCTCTGGTTCCCCTCCTGTCGCAGCCGAGCTCCCAAAGCTTCCCCTCCTCTCCCTGCCGGCTCTACTTCAGCCCCAGAACCAAATGGTCGGTCCGCTCCAAAACACTCTCCCTACGTCCCCTCTCTTCCCGCCTCCGGCTCCCCCGCTTTCCACAGCCCGATCTCGGTAGAGCCGCTGGGGAGAGAGACACGGGGGCTGGGCACCTCTGGGGCCTGCGGCCCCCTCCCGCTGCAAAACCCCATTCTTTCCCCGCTCCGCCATCCCTTCTGTGCCGTGAGATGCTCAGTACGTAGGAATAAATGACTTCTGCGGTCTCTATGGCAACGGAGGGGGTGAGGTAGGTTAGACATCCTTTTCCACTCCACCGGGATAAGGCCAGGGAGGATGATTTCTCCTTTTTCTCCTCCTCCTCCCCCCACACTGTGGATCAAAATGGAGTCCTACTTTCTAGGGCTGTCTTCTCTGTCATTTTCTCACGGGCACACAGGCACACAGACACAAAATCCCTTCTGAGGAAGGATCAGTACTTCCATTTTGGAGAGAGCTGGGAAAAAGCCCGTGGACTGCCCGCATCAGCCTGGAGCCCCCTTCCTCCCCACCACCTCCGTGTTGCAAATCGTCAGGTCCCTGAGATGAGTTTCCTGCCGAGAAGGAGCTTGGCAAGGCCCCCAGCAAGCGAGGCTCTGAAGAATACCCTATTTTTTTCAACGACATCCGTAAAACACTTACTACGTACCAGGCATCATTGTACCGAGCGCCGGGGCAGATCCAAGGTAATCAGGTTGGACACAGCCCCTAACCCACATGGGGCTCACGGTCTTACTGACCATTCTACAGGTAAGGTAACTGAGGCACAGAGCCATTAGGTGACTCGCCCGGTCACGCGGCAGACGGGTGGCGGAGCCGGGTTGAGAACCCAGGTCCTCTGACTCCCAGACCTGTGCTCTTTCCCTTTGGCCACGCTGCCTCTTGGGTTAGAACCCTCCCTCAGTAGTAACACTAATAACAGCAATATCTGTTCAGCACTTGATCCGTGCTAAGCACTGGGGTAATTGCCGGGGTAAACACAGATTGGACCCACTCCCTGTCCCACATGGGACCCCCGTCTAGGGTGACGGGGGTGATCTTCTGATTTCCCTTGACCTCTTCCCACCCGCAACCCACCATCGCAGCTAGAGCGTCGCCCTTCATACTTGGAGGAGACAACACTGAGGGCGAAGCATCCAGCCCATCCTCTCCACTCCCCGGGCAAGGAATCCTGGAGTGGGGGGGGGGGGGGGGGGGGATCCTGATAGGATGGCAGGAAGATCCCAGGGCGTCCCCAGCACTGTTCCAGAGCTCCCCTTCACCCAAAAGGAATGAAGTGAGCACGGTGAAATTGGTGGGGATTCCAAAGGACAGGAAGCAGACGATCTAGAAATAAAAGATTCAACTAGTGAGGTGTGCACGTGTCTGTGGGTGTGTTTGACAAAGGCAAGGCAGGACCCACAGTTCCCATTGCTGGGACCACCACACACATGGAGCTACTGGGGGTCCCTCCGGGGGTCCTCTGCCCCGGTCAGCCTGTTTCCCTCCAATGCCCAGAACTTCAACTGCCTTTCCCAGCTCAAAGTCCTTACTGTTACGGGCTCTCGTTATATCCCAGCTAGACTACTGTGTCAGCCTTCTCTCTGACCTCCTTTCCTCCTCTCTCGCCCCGCTCCAGTCTATTCTTCACTCCGCTGCCCGGCTCATCTTCCTGCAGAAACGATCTGGGCATGTCACTCCCCTTCTTAAACAACTCCAGTGGTTGCCTATCGACCTCCGCTCCAAACAAAAAACTCCTCACTCTAGGCTTCGAGGCTCTCCGTCACCTTGCCCCTTCCTACCTCTCCTCCCTTCTCTCTTTCTACCACCCACCCCGCACGCTCCGCTCCTCTGCCGCCCACCTCCTCGCCGTCCCTCGGTCTCGCCTATCCCGCCGTCGACCCCTGGGTCACGTCCTCCCGCGGTCCTGGAACGCCCTCCCTCCTCACCTCCGCCAAACTGATTCTCTTTCCCTCTTCAAAACCCTACTTAAAACTCACCTCCTCCAAGAGGCGTTCCCAGACTGAGCTCCTCTTCTCCCTCTACTCCCTCTGCCATCCCCCTTTACCTCACCGCAGCTAAACCCTCTTTTTCCCCTTTTCCCTCTGCTCCTCCACCTCTCCCTTCCCATCCCCACAGCACTGTACTCGTCCGCTCAACTGTATATATTTTCGTTACCCTATTTATTTTGTTAATGAATTGTACATCGCCTTGGTTCTATTTAGTTGCCATTGTTTTTACGAGATGTTCTTCCCCTTGACTCTATTTATTGCCATCGTTCGTCTGTCCGTCTCCCCCGATTAGACTGTAAGCCCGTCAAACGGCAGGGACTGTCTCTATCTGTTGCCGACTTGTTCATCCCAAGCGCTTAGTACAGTGCTCTGCACATAGTAAGCGCTCAATAAATACTATTGAATGAATGAATGAAAAGTCAGTTTGGCAGACACATGGGGACGGCGCATCTCTTAAGCCACCCCACCCGGCCCGATGTGCCCCATCCTGAGTCCACTCTACCCCTGCCCCACCCCCTTGCACAGAACAGCCCCAGGTCGGTGCCTCAGTCTCTCCAAATGGGAATATCATCCCTACCGCCCCGCAAATCCCTGCCGTTTCGGCAACAGTCCATCCACGTGGACCCCGTGAGCCAGGGAGACCGAACACAGACTTCTGACCACAGGAGCAGGCCCTTCCAGGCAAATTCAGGGAATGGTCACTTCAGGGCAGGGCAGGCTCATCCCTTCACCCCACCCCAGGTTTATCTCGCCTCCCTTCCCTCCTTCAACATCCCAGCCCCACACACTCCGCTCCTCTGACGTTCTCCTCACCGTGCCCGTCTCGCCACCGATCCCTGGCCCACGTCCTTCCTCTGGCTCAGAACGCCCTCCCTCCTCAGATCCGCCAAACAATCACTCTTCCCCCCTTCAAAGTCCTGCTCCCTTTGCTCTTCCCTGCCTCACCGCACAGCATCTGCGTATATATGTATATCCCTATAATTCTACTTATACTGATGCCTGTTTACTTGTTTTGATGTCCGTCTCCCACCCCCTAGCCTGTAAGCCCATTTTTGGCTGGGACTGTCTGTCTTTTTTGCTGTATTGTGCTTCCCAAGCGCTCAGTACAGTGTTCTGCATACAGTAAGTGCTCAATAAATACGATCGAATGGATGAATGAATGACTGTTCCAGAGGAGGGCTGGCCTCAGAGGCCTGTCAGCCTGGCTGGCAATTTCCTTCCTCTTAACTGGCTCACAGAACAATGATTTCACCCCCAAAACCACCATCGAACTAGCACTCTGGATCCATGATCCAGTGGAGAGGTGGCAGGAGGAAAAGAAAAAAAGGCCGAGAGAGATAAAAACACAGACGGAGGTGAAGCATATCCAGACCCTCCTATTCACTCTGCTCTCACGGAAAGACACGAACTCCTTTTTAGAGGAACAGATTAATGCAGAGGCTTATGTGGCCGCAGCCCAGGGGCCTTGGGCTAAGGAGAGACCCAGCCACCTCCGGCCGGGAAATCACACCGCCTCCTGACTTTATGAACGGGGCCCCACTGCTTGGGGCATTGTGAGGATAGCACCCTGAAACACACCCTCCCCAGATGGCCACCATGCACCCCCAGCATCGCACAGGCTAGTGGGCACTGGCCAGAGCGGACAGCCCCCGCTATCCAGCATGGCGTAGCGGAGAGATCACGGGTTCGAATTCTGGCCCCGCCACTCATCTGCTGTGTGGTCTCGGGCAGGGCACTTCTCCGTGCCGCAGCCATAAAATGGGGATTGAGACCGTGGGCCCCATGTGGGATGGGGATTGTGTCCAACCCGATTTGCTTGAATCCACCCCGGAGCTTGGTACAGTGCTTGGCACATAAGACGTCCTTAACGAACACCATTACGGAGCCCACGTGGCGACCATTTCGAATTCCTCCAGTCCGTGTCCGGGGGAGGGTGGCCGGTGGCGGGGCGGGACCACGCAGGTGGAGCTCAACCCCGGTCCCCCGGCCCTGGGGCCGCTCCGCCATTCCACCTCCTCCCAGCCGAGCGGAGCCCCGGGCACGAGACAGCCCCGTTGCCAGCTTACTGCCTGCCCGGGTCTCCGTACGGCTCCCATCAACCTCACACGACAACTTGGGTTCAGTTGAGCATCAGATGACCGTGGGCAAACCTTGGGTAAAGGCAATTAGGATTCTTTAGGAATGCATGTTTGCAGCGTGGCTCTGTGGAAAGAGCACAGGCTTTGGAGTCAGGGCTCATGAGTTCGAATCCCAGCTCTGCCACTTGTCGGCTGTGTGACTGTGGGCAAGTCACTTCACTTCTCTGTGCCTCAGTTCCCTCATCTGTAAAATGGGGATTAAGACTGTGAGCCCCACGTGGGACAGCCTGATTCCCCTATGTCTACCCCAGCGCTTAGAACAGTGCTCGGCACATAGTAAGTGCTTAACAAATACCAACATTATTATTATTATTATTAACAGTTGTTTAAATCCATGCTTTATTTTCCACATAGGTTCACTGCACTTTGATCTTGTAGGATAACGGTGTTTGGGATATCTGTCGCGTTTTGATCGCTTTTGGAACTACGTTTACCTTGTTTTGGTCAGTATTCGGATCAGAGGAAGAGACTGATGGGCTGAACTTGATTTCCACTGTACTCTGGTAAGTGCATTGTGAAAGGAGAGGCAGGAAGAAGGACTCCGCAGCGTAGGGATCCAAGTCAGGAAAGGATGCGTCTGGAATAATGAGACGGGGCCCGCGGAGAGAGCACTGAACAGATGCTGATGCCCCTTGTCCTTCCAGGGGTCAGAAGCCATAGCAACGAGAGCCTCCCAAGGGACCCCGATCTCCGTCATGCAGATGACCGGCCTTCAGTTTTTGGTTTTTTTAATCAGCCTTCCTCAAATTGCCGAGAGTGGAATCTTCCAAGACCGCCCTAACGTGGCAAGGAGAGGAATGCCTGGGTCCAGCCAGATCACCACTAGGTAAGGCTGCCTCTCCAGGTGTCTGCCTGGTATCTTCTTCCCATCAACCTCACGTGACAGACTGTGAAGGTTAAAAATCGACCACTTAACCAGTAGCAATTAGCGAGAGCCTGCTGAGTAATAATAATGTTGGTATTTGTTAAGGGCTTACTATATGCAGAGCATTGTTCTAAGCGCTGGGGGAGCTACCGGGTCATCAGGTGGTCCCACGTGAGGCTCACAGTTAATCCCCATTTTACAGATGAGGTGACTGAGGTACAGAGAAGTGAAGTGACTTGCCCACAGTCACACAGCTGAGAAGTGGCAGGGCCAGGATTCGAACCCATGACCTCTGACTCCCAAGCCCGGGCTCTTTCCACTGAGTACAGGGCACTGTACCGCTTGGGAGAGTTTAATCTCCGCCCTCAAAGAGTTTATGGTCTAATAATAATAATAATGTTGGTATTTGTTCAGCGCTTACTATGTGCCGAGCACTCTTCTAAGTGCTGGGGTAGATACGTGGTCATCAGGTTGTCCCACATGAGGCTCAGGGTCTTCATCCCCATTTTACAGATGAGGGAACTGAGGCACAGAGAAATGACTTGCCCACAGTCACACAGCCAAGTGGCCGTGTCGGGATTCAAACCTGTGACCTCTGACTCCCAAGCCCGGGCTCGTTCCACCGAGCCACCCTGGGTCTAGCGGGGGGAACGAACAAAAAACAATAGAGAGAGGAAGAGGAGAACAGAAAGCTGGAACCCGTGGAAGGATAGGCTCACCTCTCCTGAAATCTCTTCCCTAGAAGACCTGGATCAGTCCCTGGGACAAGCAATCAATCAAGTATGTTTATTGAGCACTTACTGTGTGCAGAGCACTGTACTTAGCACTTGGAAGAGCACAATAAAGTTGGTAGACACATTCCCCGCCCACAGTGAGCTTACAGTCTAGAGGGGGAGACGAAGGCAACTATGTCGCATGTGTGCGGTGGCGGGGGGAGGCACGGCACGCGCGAAGGGGTGTTTCTGCTGAGAAGCGACTCTCAATCCGGGGGTTCCGGCCCTAGCCCCGCTGACAAAGGAGACCACTATCATCTTTTGGGGGGATGGGGCCACCCCAATCACCCCCCGTGAAGGGCCAGCCAGCGCTTCTGCTGCCCGACACCTACCTCGGCTCTTGGATCGATTTGAGGCTTGGTTGGGTCGAGCACACTCCCTCTTCTCGCGCCGGTCCAGTGGCCACGACCACGAGTATTTTTGGGCACGAGAGAGGTAGGCAGATGGGGAAACGGGCGCAATTCCTTCGGTCCCGCTCGTCCCCCAGGGGCCAAGCGGGGGGGGAAAGGAGGAGCTGTCGACCTGGGTCAACTGCTCTGGGCTTAAAGCCTCCTCGCTTGCCTTCAGGAGCGATTAAATGAGCCAATCCCTAGGCACAGCTGAGATAGGTCTGGCTAAAATGTGCACACGGATGAACCCTGAGCAAGTCTCTCGGCCTCAGTCTCCCCATCTGGAAAACAGGGCTAAACAGAGCGACTCCCCTTCCTAAATGAAAGAGGAGCAGAAAACACGGAACCGTTTCCTAAATTCCACAGCGGTGGGACGACGGACACCCGGGAGGGTTGGGGGGTGGGGAGTAAGTTCACAACAAACCCAAGGAAACATGTCTTCCCTCCAGCCTAGAACATCAGTTTTCACAAAGAGCCGGGCAGCTGGAAACACCTGCTGGGCCGGAGAGTTTCGGATAGGTCCACGCATGAGCGGTCCAAGCTCGGGCCCCGGAGGGGCAGTGGGGGATGGAGAGGGGTGTTGTATGGCCCATGCTGGGTCGCCGGGGGGAAGAGTCAAGGGCGTTGGGGGGCGGGTGTCTGGGAGGGTAAGCAGCAGCCCGTTCCTCCTAGCGTCCCTTAGCCCCTTCGGAGACAGAGCCAGACCGGATCTGAAGTCCTCATATAAGGGGAAGGGGAAGATTTGCTCAGCCAGAGTCCTCACAACAAAGGGGCAGATGTTAACATGGTCTTCGGAGAGGGGTCCAGCAGCCGAATCGGCCTCCTGTGGCAGCGGGAGAGGGGGTGGAGCCCACTCACCCGAAGATCTCCTCTAATTTCAGACAGCCACCGCATGCCCGCGGAGGGGAGGCGGGGGCTTGGCTTCAGGTGAGCGGTGGGGTGAGCCAGACTCCGAACAAGGAAGAGCAAGACGCCGAAGCCGCAAAACCCAGAGACAGAATGTCCTCGAGGTAATAATAGCAGCATCAGAGACAAGAGTACTAATTTGCCAGCCACGGATGAGGAACTATTGGTTCAATATGCTAATGACATCACATAGCAACAGCTACAAAAAAATCGAGTTGAAAAAAAAGCCATTCTTTGAGCAATTATAGCATTTTATCGCCCGTCCAATTCTTCAGCTGTCTCTCCTGAAAGAAGCTGACTTCCACCCGTGCTTGATGGGCTGGGGCTTATTTTTTTTTTAAGTACAAGAAAATTGATTGAATAAAAACAACCGCTTGATTGGGAGGAAACGCATCTTGGAAACGGTCCAGACCAGGGGCCGCTGGGGAATGTGAATCGGGACCACCTGGGCCCTTCCTACAGCTCTGCCGTTCGCTGAAGGAGAAGCAGGGGCACAGGGGGAAGGGTGGAGTCCAGGAATCTTCTGAGGGAGAGGGGTCTCGCCTTCGCGGAGGGCATCCCCCGGACACGGGCATCTTGCGAGCAGGGGGGCCGGTCCGACCCGATGATTGCGGATTCACGGAGGAGTCATAATATTTATTAAGTATTCGCTGTGTGTGGAGCACCGTGTTAAGCGCTGGGAAAGACTGTATGGGTGGAGAGGACCTTGGGCAGATCGCCCAGGTCCCACTGGGGCTCGGCCTCTCCACCGGTGGCGTGGGAAGGAGTAACCTCTCCACTTTGATTTGTGGGTAGGAGGAGGAGGGTGAGGGGAGGGGACGTCTGGGTACTGGCAGGGTATCTCCCTTCACCGGGATGGGCACGAGGTTCCCAGGGCTCTTTTCATAGCCAGAAAGCGTCCCGGGACCGGGAGCGCCCACACCTGAGGCTGGCAGGGAGAGGCTGGGCGTGGAAACAGGGAGGGAGGAGCTTCCACAGTGATGGGGTGGGAGCTGGCGCAAGGTAGTTCCTAAAAAAACCCTCTTTCCCCAGATCTAGGGGTGTGCCCTCCTGCTGGGAGCTGAGCCCCACAGCAGAGCTCTCTGTGCTCCAATCCAATGCTCCCAACAGGAAGAGGGTCATTTTTCCTGCCCCTTTCGGGATCGTTTTGAGGATGGAAAGAGCTCTCGGGAACCCGAAGTGGCCCGAAGAGGAACCGGAAGGCAGGGGCTGAGGGAATTAAGCACTCCAGAGGGGCTGTTCTCCTGCACGAGGAAGGACAAGATAGGCTAATGTCCTGGTTCCTCGTCTTCCGCTCCATGGACTGGGCCTTAGCACCATACTAAGCACTTGGGAAAATACAACACAACAGAGTGGGTCGAGTCGATCGATCTCTGCCCACAAGATGCAGACACTCTATTCAGTATGGCTGCGTGTGAGGTTAGGCACTGCACTAAATCAGGAGTTGCGGGTTCTAATCCAGGCTCTGCCCCTGACCTGCTGGTGGCCATGAAGGAACTGCTTAACCTCCCTGGGCCTTAATTTTCCCCATCTCACCTCCCAGGGAGATTGAGAGCGCAACACGATTGTCAAACGGACCATTTCATTCGGGAGAAAGTTTTCCAGTTCAGAAAATGTGAAGAGGTGTGACTTAGTGGAAGGAGGACGGGCCCAGGGGTCAGAGGGCCTGAGTTCTAATTCCAGCTCTGTCACTCACCTGCTGTGTGACCTTGGGGAAGACGCTCTTGATGCTTCAGTTCCCTCATGGAATGAGGGATTCAAAAACCTGCTCTCCCTCCTACTCTACCGTGAACCTCACGTGGGAGCCGGTTATCCTGAATCTACCCCAGTACTCGATACAGTGATTGGCACCTAACAGGCGCTTAACGAACACCACTCTCATTATGATTACTTTTAGTCAGGGAGGCCCAGCCCTGGAGGCTACAGACCCAGCTCTCAGTTGAAATTGCCACTCTGGGACATCAAACCAGCAAAACGGAGGGAGGGGATGGGGTAAACAGGGGAGGGGAGCTAATCTGGGCTGGTCATTTTTTTTTTAAATAGCATTTGTTCGATGTTTCCTATGCGCGATACTAAGCGCTTGGGTAGATACAAGCTAATCAGGTTGGACCCAGTCCGCGTCTCACACGGAGCTCAGAGTCTTAATCCCCATTTTTAGAGAGGCACAGAGAAGTTGAGTGACTTGCCTGGGGTCACGCAGCAGACAGGTGGCAGAGCCAGGATTAGAAGGCAGGTCCTTCTGACTCCTGGGACTGTAGAAGCCCACACTGCTTCTCTGATGACAGAAATCTGATTAAAGAAAATGGCTAAAAATCATAGATGCCTATCTGCCCATTATTTTCCTTTGATTTCTTTTTAACATATTAGGACCCTTTGCAGCCCCAGCTTCCCTTCGGTGGCCTTAAGTACTCTCCCAAATGCTTAGGACAGTGCTGTGCAAAGAGTAAGCACTCAAGAGATACCAGTGATGGATAGATTACTTGACTGGTTAGCACTGGCTCAGTCTGGAAGAACTACCGTACGCACTTCACACTGGTTTCCCGACGCCACTTCACACTAGTTTCCCGACGCCCCGGGCCCACCCTCCCCTGCCCCGGCGAGACCCTTTCACCCAGCTGGGCAAAGTGGCCCCGGTCCCAAGAGGGACAGCTCTGAAGAACTCAGGAGGGCCTGAAAGAAATCGGACGGGACCAGAGGGAGATCGGAGGCAAGGGAAAGATGGAGGCCGACGAACTCAACGCCAGCAGGTAATTCTCTCTCCTTTCTCAGTGCGTCTGGTGGGACCGCCATCCAACATCAATGGCTTCCCCATCAGAGGTTTCTGACTTGTCACTGCAGGGGCAAAAGGAGACAGGGGGAGCAAGCAGGCCAGGGCCGGGGGTGGGCACCACAGTGCTAACGGGGCAGAGGGGCTTAATTTAGGAGAGAAGGGAGGCCTTTCCACCAAAAGCTCTGGAGTCTGGTCAGAGCCCAGGGTGAGGTAAACTGGAAGGTGGCTAAGAGAGCAGAAGGGGCAGAGTGGAGGGGGTTGGGGGCACTGGATTCGTCCCGCGGCTGGCCTCCATCATCCCCTCTGTGGGAAAGCAGGAGTACCTGCCCCACTGTGGCCTCTAGGAGCTGCCTCGGCTCCCCACCCTCCCTCACCAACTCCCTCCACACGGCAGAAACAACGTGGATGTGGCCAGAATTAAGGGGTAGCGTAGATGCTTCGATAATAACCATGGTATTTGTTAGGTACTTACTACATGCCACACACTCCGCTAAGCCCTGAGCTGAAGCAAAATAATCAGGTCAGACACGGTCCCTATCCCACACGAGGTGGGGGAAGGGAGAGTGACCGTGAACCTGCATTTCACAGACAGGGATAGCGAGGCTGCCCAGACTGGCTGGCCCAGCATCCCGCAGCAGGCAAGTGGGAGGACGCAGGTTTCCTCACTTCAAGTCTCCCTGCTCTTTGCATTCAGCCACTCTACCTTCCAAATACCACCTCAGCATAGGTGGCTTCTCACTGCTATCCACAGATGGCAAGGAAGAAAAGCAAAATAGGACGAGGAACCTAGCAAAGGGATGTCAGCCTTCCCCCCGTAACTCCCCACCCGTCTCCCGGGGCACCTAGCTCCCTCAAGTAGGCGGCGTTCACAAGTTTGTCACTGCATAGATCTGTTCCCACTCGGCAGTCTGGAGACGACACGGCAGCCTGGCAGGTTCAGAATCTATTCTGAGCCTGCCGTCGTCTCACAAGACCCCAGAATTATTTTCCTTCTTTTCCTCTGCTCCAAGCCGGGGCCTGGCTTGACGTAGGACCACCCCCCTGCCTTAGGGTGTCTTCTGGCCGAGAGATGTTTCCCTCTTCTCTGCCATACCCTTTGGGGGTAGGAGACTGGAGGAAGAGGAGAAGAAGGGCAGGGGAGAAGGAACGGCGGAAAGACATCATATACAAGGGTCTCCTTCCTCGGGATTCCACCTGATGCCTTCACCGTGCCAAAGTCACAACCCAGAACCCCCGGGGTCCACTTCTACCCCATCGGCTCCCTCCCAGCACCGCCGTGCTCGTCTATTCGGGTGGCCAGGAACTGTCAATGGGTCCCTCGCCCAGACGCCTGGCATCTCCCCTTGGGCAGGGACCGAGTCTGCTTTCTAATAATGATTCTGGTGTTCGTTATGCACTTGCTATACGCCAAGGACTGTGCTAATAATAATAATAATAATGTTGGTATTTGTTAAGCGCTTACTATGTGCAGAGCACTGTTCTAAGCACTGGGGTAGACACAGGGGAATCAGGTTGTCCCACGTGGGGCTCACAGTCTTCATCCCCATTTTACAGATGAGGGAACTGAGGCACAGAGAAGTTAAGTGACTTGCCCACAGTCACACAGCTGACAAGTGGCAGAGCTGAGATAGTAAGTGGGATAGCACAGCTAATACAAGTTAACCGGGTCAGGCACAGTCCCTGTCCCACAAGGGGCTCACAGACTAGGAGAACAGATTTTGAATCCCCATTTTCAGAAGAGGAAAGCGACGCCCTGAGGAGCTGAGTGACTTGTCCGAGGTCAGACAGCAGGGAAAGGGAGAACCCAGTTCCTCCGACTCCCAGGCCTGTGCTCTTTCCACTGGGTTCTGTGGGAGGTAAGGATTCCCTCAGTGTTTAATGCAAGGTTCATTCCTTCCACACTCCACCAGGAAGAGGCTTGGGACAGGTGGATCTTTCTCACACGCAAATAATATTGCAAATCTCCATGCACGTTCTCTATAGCTCCTGATCTTCAACCTGGACCTGATTTCTGAGTTACACCATTCGAGAGAGAGATGTCTCCTCCTTCCTTGTGGCTTTCCAGTTCTGACTGGTTTAACCGCAGGATGCAGGGGAAACTCAACTCCAGTCACACCCGCCTCATCTCCCTGTGTCTGTCTCTCTTCCCCCACCCACCACCACCCTAAACACCTATCGAATGGCAAGAGGGAGTGGATTGGGAAAACTCCAAAAGCTCCGAAGGCTCCAGCAGCTTGAAGCAGTGGACATTTTGGGTCTGTGTTAATACTGTAACCATGGAATCCAAGGCTGAGGGAGCAGCCATCACGCTAAATATAACACCACCACTGTAGTGTGGTCATTGTTACAGTGTTATTGCTATTATTAGGGCTGATAAGAGTGGGGTTTGTTGATGCCACTCTCTAAAACGGAAATTGGACTAGGCAGGACGGCAGCGGGTCTGGCCGAAGCCGGACAGAAGCCAAGAAAGCCCAGCGTCCCCTGCAGCCGTGCACGAGCCAGATACAAGAGGGTGGGGGGCTGCTTGGGGAACTGCCATCTAAGCTGGAGATGGTGGCTAGGATCGATGGTGGCTAGGATCCTGGGCTGCACTAGAAAGCCAGGACCTGGTGCAACGGGGAGAGCTAAAAGTCGAGGAAGCCGCAGTGGCCTTTGGCTTCTCCACCTCTCCCTCCCGTTCCAGGCCTCTTGGTGACATCCCCTGCTCGTGTGCATCTCCCAGAGGCTGGAAGAGAGGACGGGGACCACGTTTCCTCCTTTCTCTGCCCCTCACCCAGCACCCTCGTGCGCGTGTGCATCGTGCGCATGTATCTCCATTGGACTGGCAGCTCCTCGGGCCCCCTCTACCTCCCACAGTGGACTTGGTGGCCACGGGCACGCTGCTCCATTGAGGTATGGACTGGTTCCCCGTCTCCCTGCCAATCCTGTCCCCACCATGCGCCCAACTGGATGAGATTCCTTCAGGTCCCCCAGTACTTCACTGTCTACCAATCTTGGGTGGATACGAGGCTTCCTTCTCTCCACCCTCCATGCTCCTTTTCCTTCCCTTGTAAACTGTTTACTGAAGGCAGTGGGGGGCAAGGGGAGGGATCAATGGAGCCCCAGATGTTGGGAGAAAACTCCTCAACGAGGGAAGACGTGTCCCCCCGGACTGCCAATGCAGCCATCTTTCTCCTTCCCAACCCTACTCCGGATTGCTCCTGCCCTCCTGGGGAATCATCCTTAAGCGCCCGCCCGGGGTCAGATGGAGATGGGACTTCGAACGGACCCAGAGGGGCTGGCTGGGCCAAAGCCATGGCAGCTCTCCTACCTCTCCGGTCTGCTCCCACGGGCCGAGGAGCGACCGCACTGACACCCCGCAAATGGCTGAGGGGCGGAGGGGGAAATAGAAAGTAAGCGGTGTGCCGAATTGTACATTCCAAGCGCTTAGTACAGTACTCTGCACATAGTAAGTGCTCAATAAATACTATTGAATGAATGAATGAGGAAAGAAAGGAGTGGGGCGGGACGGGGGAAGAAAAAGGGTCCTGGGGTGGGGGGAGGGAATGATAATTTAAAAATAACAATTTTGGCATTTGTTACGTGCTTCCTATATGCCAAGCACTGTTCTGAGCGCTGGGTAGACACAAGGTAATCAGGTTGTCCCATGTGGGGCTCCCGGTCTTCATCCCCATTTTCCAGACGAGGTCACTGAGGCCCAGAGAAGTGAAGTGACTTGCCTAAGGTCACCTAGCTAAGTGGCGGGGCCTGGATTCGAACCCACGACCTCGGACTCCCAAACCCGTGGGTTTTTTTTGTTTTTTTCCAATCGAGCCAGGCCGCTTCTCTCTTGAGAGGGAGAAGGCGAGGAATAAGGGGAGGGAAGATCCCGGGAGGAGGCCCGAGGGACTGTGGTGGCAAGAGCCCGGGCTGGGGAGTCCGAGGTCATGGGTTCGAATCCCGACTCCGCCACTTTACCTCATCTGTAAATTGTCTCTATCTGCTGCCGAATTGTCCATTCCAAGCGCTTAGTACAGTGCTCTGCACATAGAAGGCGCTCAAGAAATACTACTGAATGAATAAAATGGGGCTGAAGACCGGGAGCCCCACGTGGGCCAACCCGATTCCCCTGTATCTCCCCCAGCGCTTAGAACAGTGCTCGGCAGAGTCAGCGCTTATCACATACCAACATTATTAGTAGAGAAGCGGCGTGGCTGGCTGGCAAGAGGCCGGGCTGGGGAGTCCGAGGTCACGGGTTCGAATCCCGGCTCCGCCTCTTGTCAGCTGGGTGACGGTGGGCAGGTCCCTTCACTTGTCTGGGCCTCAGTTCCCTCCTCTGGAAAATGGGGGTGAAGACCGGGAGCCCCACCTCCTGGTCTTGGGCCCCCCAGCGCTTAGCCCATAGTAGGCGCCTACCAGATACCCCCCCCCCCTTGTTATTCTGAAGAAGAGGGCGCCTCCAGGGCTGGATTTCCGGCTCCTCGGGGTGACGGGGCGGGACGGGACGGGACGGGGCGGACGGCGGGGGGCGGACGGGGCGGGGGGCGGACGGGGCGGGGGGCGGGGGGCGGACACAGACTCACCTCAGGGCGGGAGGAGGCCGGCGGGCAGGGAACGCGAGCCCAGAGGATGCCGGGAGCGGGCCGAGGCGGCGGGGCGCGGGCACGAGCGCGCGGCGCGGCGAGGCCGCTCATTGGCCGACGCGGGCCGGTGGGCGGGGCCTGGTCCCCGGCGGCCGTGGCCGCCACCGGCCGCCGGGGGCGCCCTCCTCCCTGCCACCGCCGGCTCGGGGTGGTATTTAATAATACTACTAATAATGTTGGTATTCGTTAAGCGCTTACTACGTGCCGAGCCCTGTTCTAAGCGCTGGGGGAGATACAGGGGAATCGGGTTGTCCCACGTGAGGCTCACAGTTCATCCCCATTTTACAGATGAGGGAACTGAGGCACAGAGAAGTTAAGTGACTTGCCTACAGTCACACAGCTGACAATTGGCAGCGCCGGGAGTCGAACTCACGACCTCTGACTCCGAAGCCCAGGCTCTTTTCCACTGAGCCACGCTGCTTCTATTTTGTGAAGCGCTTACTATGTGCCAAGCACTGCTCCAAGCGCTGGGGGATATACGGTGATCAGCTTGTCACCGTTTTCCCCATTTTCCAGATGAGGAAACTGAGGCCCAGAGAGGTGAAGCGACTTGCCCGAGGTCACCCAGCTGACAAGAGGCGGAGCCGGGATTCAAACCCGTGACCTCGGATTCCCCAGCCCGGGCTCTTGCCACCGAGCCACGCTGCTTCTCTAATAATAATGTTGGTATTTGGTAAGCGCTGACTATGTGCAGAGCACTGCTCCAAGCGCTGGGGGAGATACAGGGGAATCGGGTTGTCCCACGTGGGGCTCAGTCTTCATCCCCATTTTCCAGATGAGGTCACTGAGGCACAGAGAATTTAAGTGACTTGCCCACAGTCACACAACTGACGAGTGGAGGAATCCACTATGGCTGCATCTCTAGAGAAGCAGCGGTGGATCAGTGGCAAGAGGCCAGGCTGGGGAGTCAGAGGGCATGGGTTCTAATCCCCGGTCAGCTGGGTGACCGTGGGTGAGTCCCTTCGCTTCTCTGGGCCTCAGTGCCCTCATCTGGAAAATGGGGATGAAGACTGGGCACCTCACGAGGGACCACCCGATGATCCTGCATCTCCCCCAGCTCTTAGACCAATGCTCTGCACATAGTAAGTGCTTACCAAATACCAACATTATTATTATTCAAATGGGGACAAAGACTGTGAGCCCCACGTGGGCCCACCTGAATACCTTGTATCTCCCCAAGGGCTTAGAACAGTGCTCGGCACATAGTAAGCACTTACCAAATACCAACATTATTATTATTACAATTGGGGTGAAGACTGTGAGCCCCACGTGGGACCACCTGAATACCTTCTATCTACCCCAGCACTTAGAACAAACATCATTATTATTATTACAGGCCCCATGGCCCACGGAAGCTGGGCAGCCATGGTGCGAGTGGACCCTTATGGAGCCTGGAAGATTTGGTGGTGAGGTCCGGCTTGAGGCCTGGATGGTCTGCCTCGGGGGGGCCCGGATTTCGGCCCAGTTGGCAAGTGATTTTAGAGGCCCCTTTGGGTTCCATCGCCTTCCCTCATGACCCCAGTCCCTCCAACGAACCCAACATTTTACCCGGTGTGCGTCTCCAGGAGATTCAATTGTCTGGGGGGGGGGTGATTAAAAGTTTAATAATAATAATAATATTGGCATTTGCTAAGCGCTTACTATGTGCAGAACACTGTTCTAAGCACTGGGGTAGATACAGGGTCATCAGGTTATCCCTCATGAGGCTCACAGTCTTCATCCCCATTTTACAGATGAGGTGACTGAGGCCCAGAGAAGTGAAGTGACTTGCCCAGTCAGCTGACACGTGGCGGATCCGGGATTCGAACCCGTGACCTCCGACTCCCAAGGCCGGGCTCTCGCCACTGAGCCACGCTGCTTCTCTTTACCCGGCAGTTTACCACGTACTGGGTGCTGTGCTAAGCACTGGGGTAGAGGGAAGATATGTTGGGCATAGCTCATGGTTCACGTGGGGCTCACAGTCTTAATCCCCATTTAACAGATGAGGTAACTGAGGCAAAGAAGTCAAGTGACTTGCCCAAGGTCACCGAGCACAGAAGCGGTGGAGCGTGCAGATTTGGAATCCATGTCTGCCTGACTCCCAGACCCTTGCTCTTTCCACTAGGCCATGCTGCTTTTCGGTTTAGAGTGGATGGCTTCTCACTAGTAATACTAACAGTAACTGTATTTGTTAAGTACTTACTCTGTGCCAAGCACTGCGCTAAGCGCCTTGATAGATTGGACTCGGTCCCTGTCCCACTTTTGCTTATGGTATTTATTAAGCCCTTACTCTATGCCAGGGATATACAAAGAGCCGGAATATAGGCAAATCACGTTGACCCACGTGGGGCTCAGTCTCCATCCCCACTTTACAGATGAGGTAACTGAGGCACAGTCAAGTGACTTATCCAAGGTCTCACACAGCAGACGAGCGGCAGAGCCATGATTAGAACCCAGGTCCTTCTGACTCCCAGGACAGTCCTCTAGACTATGCTGTCCCATGTCATGGATGGGTGGGAGGGGTCACTCTAAGTGCTCAGTGTGAGCAGGGAATGTCACTGTTTATTGTCATACTATACTTTCCTAAGCATTGGGTACAGTGCTCTGCACACAGTAAGTGCTCGATAAATACGATTGAATAAATGAATGAGTGAAAGGGAGAACAGGCTCTGATTCCCCCTATTACAGATGAAGAAACTGGGGGCGAAAGAAGTGAAGTGACTTCCCCAAGGTCACACAGCCAGCACGCTCAATGGGGGGTGTTGCTTTTTTGGCTCCCAGGGTCATTTTTTAGCTTTCCCCGGGGAAGCTCCACACACTTCTGCAGCAGGGCAGGCCGCAGGTCCCGGAGTCTGGCAGCAGAATTTCCTGCCCGAGCTCGACTGTCTTCGGCGACTCATCTGAGGGGTGAAAGTGCAGGAAGATGGTCCTTAAAGGAGGATGCCCCCAAACCGTTTTCAGCCCTGATCAGGGCCCAGTGGGGGTCCAATCTACTTCCAATAATCCTCAGGTGAGGGGGAACCTCAAGGAGGGGCAGGAGAAATGGGGAGAGACCAAGTCAGCCTAGCCCTAGGGTTCACCTACACCCAGCTTACCCCCACGTCCTGAGTTAGGTAAGCCACAGCCCCATCCTTCCTGGGCTAGCAGGGTCCATACTGGGTTGGCCTGAAATTCCAGCGCTCTATGGTGGACCGAAGGAAAGGGGGCGGGGAAGGCAGGGGGTCCAGCTCTCCCTCCTGTGAACCAACAGTGAGTATGTCTGAGCCGGACTGTCCGATGGCCAAGCACAGTTTCACCAGTTTGCCGTTTTCTCAGACAGTAGGTCTCGGCCCGGCTGATGACCGACTGGGTGAGGAGGGAGGAGTGGGGTGCGACCCAGTTTCCCCTCTTTCCTAGTGGTGGCCGCTGCCAGTAGGACAGATCGGAGGCCTTTTGGGACAAGGAAAACCTGAGAGCCCCTGGGCAGTGCCCAGTGTGGATGGCAAAGGTGGGGCCAGAGTTCTGGAGCTCAGCCCTCCGATCCCTGACCCAGAGATACTAGAGCTATGAACTTCAAACCCAGAGGTCCTGGAGCTATGAACTCTGAGTCCGGGGCTATAAACTCCAAGCCCAAGGGTTCCAGGGCCTATGAACTCCAAGCCCAGAGAGGCAAGGGTTCCGACACTCCATCACCTTGCCCCCTCCTACCTCACCTCGCTTCTCTCCTTCTACACACTCCGCTCCTCTGCCGCTAACCTCCTCACTGTGCCTCGCTCTCGCCCGTCTCGCCGACGACCCCAGGCCCACGTCCTGGAAGCACTCCCTCCTCAAATCCGCCGACTACTCTCCCCCCGCGGCCTGACTTCAAAGCCTCTCCGAAGGCACATCTTCTCCAGGAGGCCTCCCAGGCTAAGCCCTATTTTTCCTCATCTCCCGCTCCCTTCTGCGTCGCCCCAAGCTGTTCCCTTTGCTCTTTCCCCCTCTCCCTGGCCCTCAGCACTTACGTATATATCTGATTTTATTTGTATCGCTGTCTCTCCCCTCCTCTAGACTGTGAGCTCGTTGTGGGCAGGGACTGTCTCTCTTTATTGCTGGACTGTACTTTCCCAAGCGCTTCCTACAGGAAGTTCGATAAATGAATAAATGAATTCTCCAAGCCCAGAGGTTTTGCTCAATCCTTTCCCTCAGTTCCCACCGACTCCATTGAGCCCAGTGGCAAAAGGAAGTGGAAAGAGGAGGGGGAGAAGGTGCTGGGGTGTGAGGGTGAATTTCTGAACCCCATCCCCCTCTAATGATTCATCCCCTTTCTGTTCACCCCCTGCACACCCCCCGCCTTAAAGGAACAGGGACACAACAGTGCAAGGTTCGAAGCTGTCGGTCTTCCTCGCTGGTCAGAGCGGGCCAGTCCCCAGGCCAGGCAGCTCAACTCATTCCCAGCCCTCGATGCAGGATGACCGGCTCCAAGCCCAGAGTTCAGTCAACCAGGTCATGCGTGCGAGCCCCCAGCATTCCCTTGGAGAAAGAGCAGGGGGGCGCGCATTTCTCGGCTACGGGCTCCGCGGCACCCGAGTCCGGAGTCCCCCCGGGACACAGGAGTCCCCTTTCCTTCGAACTGTTCCAGGCCACGGCACCAACGCACGAGCTACGGGGCGCTCGGCCCACAGATACCAACGTGACCATCGGGGTTCGGCAAGTGACATTTCCCTCTCTCCTCCTCCACCCCCCAATCTGACCCCGGGAACAGAGAGACCACTGCTAACCCCAGTGGTTTGCATAGAGTACATAGCCAATAAATATTATTGATTGATGCCTAAAGTCACACAGCAAAGTCAGGGATAAGGCTTCAGCCCAGGGTGCTGTGGGGAACACCCCTGCAGCCTTGTGGACAGGCTGGGCTGGGGGAAAGAAGAGTGAAAGATCTTGGAAACCGGGATCTCTGTGGGCCAGGATCCCTGCCAGGGCCCAGCCTTGCCCTCCTGGGACCCTCGGTTTCCCCAGATGGAAGGTTTGGGGGGCAAGGGAATGTGGGGTGGGGCAGAAACCAAACACCCAGCCCCGGGGGGGGGGGGGGGGTTGGGGAAATCACAGGGGGCAGCCGGGAACCAAAGAGCCTCGGTGGGTTTACTCTGAGACCCTTTCCCTTCGGGAAAACGGGGAGGCAGCCAGCCAGTTCTGGGCAACCGGTGGTCCCTCAGGCGACTCTGTGGGCCTGGGGAGAGGCCTGGGAAGTGTGACGGGGTTCTTATTGACCTAGGGCGAATCACTTAACATCCCCGTGCCTCAGTTTCCTCACCTGTTAAACGGGGATAACTTACTTGTTCTCCCTCCCTGTTGGACTGTTAGCCCCATGTGGGACAGGGACTGTGCCTGACCTATTTTCCAGAGGAATGCACACTTCCTGTGGTCCTGGAGCCTTTTCCTAGGGGTGGAGGATCCTCAGCCCCTCTCCTCCCACTGGCTCCAGAGCCTCTGTCCTCCCTTTCCAGGCCCTCGTGGAGTCTGGCACGGAGTCCGGCGCGGCGTCCAAGCCATGGACCATGGCTGCAGGAGCCTCCATGGAGGAGGCTGGTCCTAGCCTCTGGAGCCTTAAGAGGCTGCAAAATGGCCGTTGCTCAGGAGTCCTGAGGGGGAAAGCCATTCAAGGAGCTGGGAGGACACAACTCCTGGTGAATAGTAATGATATTAATAACGATCACGGTATGCAGTAGGCACTTACTCTGGGCTAAGTACTGTATCAAAGCACCGGAGCTGATCCAAGACAATCAGATTGGACACCGTCCCTGTCCTACATGGGGCTCACGGTCTACGGGGGAGGGAGAACAGGTGCTTCATCCCCATTTTACAGATGAGGAAACTAGGACCAGAGAAGTGAAGTAGCTCACCTAAGCCCATGGCGGAGTTGGGCTCTGGTGTCCTGACTCCTAGTCCCGGGCTCTTTCCGCTAGGCCGCTAAGCTTTCGATGAAGCTGTTCCTTGGCTCCACTGGGACCCATGGTGCCCCCAGGCCTTGGGGAAAGGAGGATGGGGACAGTAATCACATCTATGCTCTTCCATCCCCCCAGTTCCCTAACACTCCAGTTCTGCTTTCCTCAGGCCAGGCAGTGCAGGGCGCTGCTCTCCTCTCCACGGGCTGGCCTGCCCCGCCTCCCCAGTACTCCCCTTCCAGAGAGGTTGGTATGAGGTCCCCAAAATCCTCCAGTCTCCTGGGGGCTCGGTGGACAGACCCCACACCCCCGACCTTGCCCAACTCTAGCCTGTCACCTTCAGCCACCCAGGGAAGCAGGAAGGCATACTAGGAGGAGGGGAAGGGAGCAGAGAGCCTGCAAGGCCAAATGGGCCGGGAAGGAGAAGAGAGGAAGGAAACGGGACGCGAGGGGGAGCTGGGGCAGGTGACGGCACAGAGCCAATGGCTCACGGCAACCCAGTCTGGGGCTTTTCCAGTCCCGCTTGGGAGCTCGCGGGTCTAGGTGTCTGGGCCGGCAACTGAGCGGGGAGAACGGCTTCGTCGTCATAGCCGGGAACTCAGGGCAGGGGTACCGGTCCCCATCCACCCCATAGTGACGAAGGGGGCAGGACGGGACGAAGGTGCAGGGTGAAGGCGGCGGGGCGAGGGCATGGGGTAGGGGCAAGGGGAAGCTCGCCAAACTCCAATGGGACTGCTCTGTTCCCATCCTTCAAAAGCCAAGAGGGGGCCCGGGCCCGAGACCCTGAGGTTGGAGGGGGCGCGGAGGGAGGCAGGTTTATCTCCTCAGATGCCTGTAGAGCACGGCAAGAGCCACAGAAATCAGGGCCACCGCCACCCCCGGACCCACCCAGGGACCCCAGAACCGGGCTGGACCGTCCTGCTGTTCGGGGGGCAGGGGGCGCGATGTCAACGGTGGGCCAGGGACCCAGCGGGGCAGGGACCTCTCCAGAATGCTGCCCAGAGGGAGCGAACTCTTGGGGTGCTCGTCCATATGGAGGGTCTCCAGGGTGTCCAGGGAGGGGTCCCCAGAGATCCCCGGGGCTGGGGGCGGCGGCTCAGAGAGCTGGAGTCCCGTGGGCATGGAAAAGTAGTCATTCTCCTCCGGGGGGTCCCGGGCCACTGTGAGGGTTGCCTCACTGGGGGCTGGCTCCACACTGCTCCGGTTCCGGCTGATCATGAGGGGCCCCCCACTCAGGGAGCCGCTGGCGCTCATGTCCAGGCGCTCAGTGCCGCCAGAGTAGGACCCACCGCTGGGGGGGGCCCTGTCCGCCGAGGGTGCAGACAGGAGCACGCCGGGTTTGCTCAGCTCCTCAGCGTCATTGAGACCACCGGCACTGGCACCGGCCCCTGGCTGCACGGCCGGCCAGTTACTCACCGGGCCTCTCGCGGGGACGGGCTGGGGGGTTCCGGGGTGAGGCGTCGTCGGGGTCACCTGCTGGGAGACGGGGCCACGGTGCCAATCAGACCACCTCGAACCATTCTGGCCCGTGGGGAAACACGGGAGGGAGTGCAGCTACACTGAGGAACGCAAGCCTGAGAGAAGAGGAGGAGGAGCAGGAGGGGACGGATCCGGCCCGTGGTCCCGGAAGAGCAGAAGCTGGCAGTGGCTGGCGGCCAGGATCAGTTCTGTGCTCGTTCGCCTAAGGGGGGATGTGGGCAAGGGGCGAGCTGAGATCAAGTTCAATGAGTACTCTCCCAGGCACTTAGTACAGTGCCTGGCACTCGGCAAGCACTCAATAAATAGGCTTGAACGAATGAGTAGATTGAAAGGCAGAGAGTGTGGACTTGGGTGTGGGAAGATCGGTAAGGTAGGAAGGGGGGAGCTGGCTGAGTGCATTAAAGCCAACGATGAAGAGTCTGTTTGATGAGGAGGTGGACGGGCAACGACCGGAGAATTTTGGGGAGTGGGGAGACGTGGACTGATTAACTGATGGACTGATTGAGGCAACTGGTTCCACAGCCTTGGACCAGTGTGCCTGGCAGCCCAGTCTAGCAGATGGGGCCTTGGGGTGGGACTCAAGGACGCTGGTGGGTCCTGGGCCTGCCCCTTACCCTCTCTGGGCCTCAGCTTCCTCATCTATTAAATGGGAAGAATGAATCTCTCCTCTCTCCCACCTCCTTTGGGGCAGGGTGAGGATAAAACAAGACCCCACATGGGAAAGAGCTTGGAACTTTTAGGAGGAAGACTGCAAAATGAAGCTCAAGGAATTACACTCGATGACACGCTATCCACCTGTGGAATATCCATTTGGTGGATGGTGCGTATGACGGGTGGCTTACGGGTCTAGCAACTCCTTGTGTTATCCACACTCTTAGTACAGAACTCTGCACATAGTAAGACCTCGATAAATACCACTGATGGATTGGTCTCCCCACTTGGCAGAAGATCCAGGATGGACTTCTAGACACTTCTGGGCAAGGAGGGCCCTAAAGCAGCCGGAATCCACAACAGCAGGACTCTTCTAGAAACTCCCCGAGTTCTGGCCTCCCCCAGAAACTGTCCAGGCAAGTATTCTTCGCACCACTGCCATCCCCGCTCCAGGCAACCAGCCGAGCGGGCTCTGATTACTGGGCTGGGGAGGGCCGGGGGCACCTTACCTTGGCCGCATCTGCCATTCCACCCCTCTGCTTCGCATCCTGAAGGGCATCCGCGGGCCTGGGAAGGGTCACCCCCTCCTCCCGGCCGAGTCCCGAGGTGGGACCGGCGGGAGGAGAGATGTTGAGATCCACGGAGCGAGGCCGGGACCCGACGGTCCAGGGCACGGGATTTGACGGGGGCCGAAGAGAGATGGGTGGAGACACAGGCTTGCAAGGCGAGACAGGGACGGAAAGGACGACAGGAGCTGGAGGGGAAACACACAAGACTCGCTCATTCATCGATTCATTCAACCTTATTTACTGAAAACTTACTGTGTACAGAGCACTTGGGAGAAAGAATAAACAGACAGGTTTCCTGCCCACAGCGAGCTTACAGTCTACCCTGATTTGCTCGTATCCACCCCAGCGCTTAGTACAGTGCCTGGCACATAGTAAGCGCTTAACAAATACCCCAATCATTATGATTATCATTATTAAAAGAAGTTTATGGCCCCCAGCTCCAGCAAAGAGGTCCGTTCCGTCCCTGGGCACCACACGAGGTCTGACAGAGTGAGCATCCCTGACTCTGGGTAGAGGCGACTTGCCACATCAGAGAGACAGAGTTCCAGCCTACTACCGAGAGTTCGTGGAGACCACCCCCCAGGCACACCTCGCTACTTCCCCATCCTCTTTCCTTCCTTTGGCCATACTTCAGGTGAAAGAGGGTGGTGTGACAAGACCCATTGCAATTTTCTCATTCCGTGTCTGATGGTTTGGCCTTATTGCTCACCCAGCCCCCTCCGGGAGTCGGCAGCACCGGGAGGTATGGGGTTAGTTAACGCTTCTTATCGCTCCCTGCCAGCCCCTCTGGTGCTCGAAGGGACCGTGGGAGGTCATCTCACCCATCCCTTGCCTCCAGGTGGAACAGCCCTATCCCATCTGGTAGACGAGAATCGCTCTGACAAGTGGGACTCTCCCAGTCGAGAAGCTGAGGTCTACCCTGACACCCCAACTCAACGTCCCATTTCTCTTCGGCCGGTCCCCGCTCAGCCAGGGCCAGCTTCCAGGAATTTTACTGGAAACTTTGAGGGAAGAGACCGGTTCTCCTGCCTCTACCGTATTCTCCCAGGTGGTTGGTACAGCAGGGACCGGTGGACGGGTGCGGGAGCAGGGCAGGCTACTCCGTGTCTGTACCCGGTTCGGCCCAACAACGGGACCGGCCTACAATACGGCTAGACATGACGCCTAGAAGCAGAGTGCCCTAGTGGAAAGAGCCTGGGCCTAGAGGTTAGGAGGCCTGGGTTCTAATCCCAATTCTGCCTCTTGCTTGCAGTGAGACGCTTAGCTGCTCTGGGCCTCAGTTTCTCCATATGTAAAAAGGGAATTCAATCCCTGAACTAATCCCAGCTCTGCCACTTGCCAGGTTAGGGATGTTACTTCACCTCTCTGGGACTCAGTTTCCTCTCATCTGAAAAACGGAGACTCAACCCTTGTTCTCCCTCTCCCTTAGACTGTGAGCCTCACGTGGGACAGGGACTCTTTCCAATCCAATTATCCTGTACCTACACCAGTGCTTAGTACAGTGCTTGGCAGATAGCAGATGCTCAACAAATGCCACAATTACTGTTAGTATTTATGATGATGACGATGCTGACTCTGTCTCTCCTTGCGGTTGAAAGAGGCCGAGGAGCCCTCACACTCCTCTCATCAAATGCTAACGGGAGTACTGCCTCAGGTCATTCCCCTGCCTCGATTCACCCTTCACGATTCACCTCTGGAAGGGCACGGAGGTACTTTCTGCAGCCCTCTCCCCTCCCAGGGGCTTCTCCGCTCCAAGCCACTATGGATCGCCACTTCATTTAAACATCCCCACAGAGCCAGGTCCTTCTCCCGCTGGGCCCTGGGAACCCCAATACTGCATGTGGCTCCATCATCCGGGGGCCGGCTGAGATGGGGAATGGGAGGCACGCCCCAGGTGATGGCCGGAATGGGCAAAACGGCAGGGATACCTGAGACAGGGGCTCTCACTCCTCCGTTGGGCTCTCTCTGTCCCAGAGGGCTTCCAGAAGGGTGGGCCGGAGCAGTCTTGGGGGAAGGGGCCGGGAGAGGAGCGTGCTGGGGGCCAGCTTCATCTGGGGGGCGAGAGGAAGAGGGAGGTGGCACAGGGGTGGCGTCTTCGGGGACCTGGGGAAAGGAAGAGACACTGTGATGAGCAATTGTCGGCTCCCTGAGGGTTCTACTCTCCCAAGGGCTTAGCACGGTGCTCTGTACCCAGTCAGAGCTCAATAAAAACCAATGATGGATTAACTGATTGATGACCGGGAGAGGGTAGGAGGAGAATCTGGGCAGCACACAGACAGGGAAGTCTCGGGGGACGAACCAAGTCAGTCTGACTGGGGGGGGGGTCCTCCTCTGCTCAAAAAAATCAATCGTATTTATTGAGCACTGACTGTATGCAGAGCACTGTACTAAGCACTTGGGAGAGTACAGTATAACAGAGCCAACAGACACGTTCCCTGCCCACGACAAGTTCACGGTCTAGTGGGGGAGACAGACATTAACAGAAATAAATTAATGATATGTACTGTGGGCTGAAGATGGGGTGAAGAAAGGATAGCAATCCAAGTTCAAGGCCAACGCAGAAGTTAGTGAGGGTAGGGGAAATAAGCAATTAGTAGGGAAAGGCTGCTTGGAGGAGATGTGATTTTAACAGGGCTTTGAAGATGGGAAGAGTGCCTGTCTGTCAGACTTGAGGAGGGAGGGTGCTCCTGGAAAGAGGCAAACCGTGGGTGAGAGGTCAGCGATGAGATAGATGAGCTCGAGGTATAGCGATTAAGTTGAGGTCTGGGCTGGGTTGCGGTAGGAGAGCAGTGGTGAGGTGACATAGGAGGGAGCAAGGTAAGTGTTTTAAAGCTCATCGTAAGGAGTTTCTGTTGGATGGTAAGGAGGATGGGCAACCACCGGAGGTTCTTGAGTGGGGAAAACACAGACTGAAGGTGTTTGTAGAAAAACCATCCGGAAAGCAGAGCGAAGTGTGGATTAGCGCAGAGAGAGGCGGGAGGCAGCAAGATCAGCAAGGAGGCTGGTGCCGAAATCAAGGTGGAACACAGCGCTTGGATTAACGAGGTAAGTGTGTGGACTGAGCGGAAAGGGCACAGTTTAGCAATGTCAGGAAAGTTGAACCAGCAGGATTTAGTGACAGACTGAATATGGAGGTTGAATGAGAGATGAGTCAAGGATAACACCACGGCTGCAGCCTGGTGAGACGCGAAGGAAGATGGTGCCGTCTACAGTGATAGAAAAGTCAGGAGGAGGAGGAGGAGGAGGACAGGGTTCGGGTGGGAAGGTGAGGAGATCTGATTTGGACATGTTAAGTTGGAGATGTCAGCGGGACATCCAAGTAGAAATGTCCTGAAGGCAGGAGGAAATGCAAGACTGCAAAGAAGGAAAGAGATCAGGTCTAGAGATGTAGATTTGGGAATCATCCGCATAAAGACGGTAGGTGAAGCCAGGGGACAGATGAGTTCTCCAAGGGGAGTGTAAATGAAAAAAAGAAGATAGGAGAATAAAAACACCCTGCTTCTCAAGACACCTTCCTGGATTAATCCTGCCTAGTTCTGGCCAACCAACTCCTTTCCCCGCTGCCCGAATTCTTACGCAGCTATGTAATTACGATCTTGTGACTGTGGCTGGTAATCAGATCGATCAATCGTATGTACTGCACGCTTACTGTGTGCAGAGCACTGTACAGAGAAAAAATATGAGAGTTGATAGACACGTTTCCTGCCCCCAGCAAGCTTAGTCTAGGGGGGGATACAAACATTAATATATAAAAAAATCAATTACAGATATGTACATAAATGCCGTGAGGCTGAGGGGGGTGAATAGAGGACACAAATCTAAGTGCAGATAGATGTGTGGCATGGTCTCAGCGGCCGTCACGAGTATTTTCTGTCCCAGCTCCTCCAACTTATTGGAAGCCTCCTGAGGCCAGGGACCATGTCTCCTCCTCCTCTTCCCTGTCCATCCCCCTGCACCTTGTACAGAGTGTGTGCATGTGTGCGCGAGTGTGTTCTGTCTTCCTCCGCTCCTCCCCTTCTCCTCCATCACACTGGCAGTTCCCTGAGGGCAAGGATTCTGTCTCCTCCTCCTCCCCAAGCACCTAGGAGAGGGAGGGAGAGAGAGAGAGAGAATGTGTGTCTGTGTGTGTACTCGCGCTGTTTCTCCACCCTAACCCTCCTCAAATCACACTGGCAGCCAGGGAAAAGACCATGTCTTCTCCTGCCAGTGCTAAAGCCGGGTCGATGTCCCCAGTGGATGGTCAGCTCATATTAGGGCACAACCAGAGGGTTAAGCCTGTGGATCCAAGTGTGTATGGTCTCCAAGGCACTGGGCCCCGGGGTGGGGCCAGAGGAAGGACTGTGGCTGAAAGGAGCCAGTGGAGTGAAGGAAGCACAATATGGACCCCTGCCAGGACATCTTTCTTTCCCCTCCACTCCCCTGCGGGGGTCAGGATGCACCTCTTTCCTCACGGCTGGTCCTCGGGCACGGTTGGCAGCTCTGGCCTCCTGCAGTTTGGTCTCCTGGATGGGGGGACTGAGCTCGTTTTCCTCTGGGTAGCCATTGTGGGCGGCACGGGATCCGATGGGGGCCGGCTGAGGGTTGGAGAGGTCCTCGGGGGTTCCAGAGCCCACTGGGGGCTCAGTGCAGGGTCGCCGGCTGGTTCTAGAAGCTGAGTCTCCAGCGGGGAATGGCGCTGCTCTAGGCTGGCTTTCTGGTAAGGGACACAAGGGCTCAGATGCAGGGCAGTTCTATAGGTCAGCAATAAACCCAAGCACCCAACTCAGAAACCGCCAAGATGGGGGAAGGAGTGGGTGGGAGGGGACGGAGCCCGAGATCATTCACTCCGGACCCCTGCAGGGTACTTTTTCAGACGGGCTCCTGACCAGTGTCCTGGGAACGAGGGACCTCGGGAAGAGAGAGACTGAGGCGGAGTGAGGAGAGGGAGACAAGAAACCAGGATGAGAGAGAATCAGGAGAGTGAGTGAGGAAGGCAAAAAGAGGGAGACAGACATTTTAATAAGATGGACAAAGCCCTTTCTCTGCTGTCCCACACTAGCGCGGGCAGACACAGACATACAAACCAAGGAACTCATTCACCCTTACACAGCCAAAAGACCACACACCCCAGCCCTCGGACGCACACTTCCATCCACCCATACAAAGACGTTCACATTCACACACATATGTAGAGATCATGTCTAATTCCTATAGCGGTCTGTGTACAGTAGATGCTTAAGAAACATCATTAGTACATTTGAAGACCCCAGTATCAAGAGACATACACAACACATACTCACCTCCACGCCCGTAAGGACACCTGGGCTGTAAGGCACACACATGCCCACAACCACACATACCAGGACACACGGGGGGATGCACACACACACATCCTCATACCTCACATCCACACTTACAAAAGCACCTGGGTTCCCAGTCGCTCAGCCTTCTAGTTTCACATAGGCACATGCTGCTTCCAGGCCGTAGATCACCACCGGCCCCGGCCTGACCCAGGGGCACCCCGCCCCATTTCGTCCAGCCCCGCCGCCCCTCCCACCTCACAAAGGTGCACTCACGGGGCAGGAAGGAAGTGTAGACACGCTGGACTTCTTCCGCCAGCTCAGGGTATTCACATTCCTCCAGGGCCTGGATGAGACACGTCACCCAGTTCCTCCGACATCTGAGGTGATCGAACAACTTGAAGACTGTGTTCTGGTTCCCCTCGTGCTCTAGGTGAGCTCGAATTTCTTCCTGGAAGTCCAGACCCCACCTGTTAGAGCCTCTTTCCCTGGGACCTCCTGGTGAGGGATCGGAGGGGGACAGAGCAGGACTGGAAGCAGAGGATGCTCGGGGAGTTCCCTCCCTCCTCCCCCGGGGAAAGGAGCAGGGAGGGAAAAGGTCACAGGCTGGAGCTAGTTTAGGATCCTCTGCCTCAAAGGTTCAAGGGCTCTGGACAGATCTTCGGACAACCGGTCCACGCTGGGTTCATTCAATTCAATAGTATTTATTGAGCGCTTACTATGTGCAGAGCACTGTACTAAGCACTTGGAATGTACAAATCGGCAACAGATACAGTCCCTGCCCTTTGACGGGCTTATAGTCTAATCGGGGGAGACAGACAGACAAGAACAATGGCAATAAATAGAGTCAAGGGGAAGAACATCTCATTAAAACAATAGCAAATAGAATCAGGGTGATGTACATCTCATTAAACAAAATAAATAGGGTGATGAAGATATATACAGTTGAGTGGACAAGTACAGTGCTGAGGGGATGGGACGGGAGAGGGGGAGGAGCAGAGGGAAAGGTGGGAGAAGAGGGTTTAGCTGCGGAGAGGTGAAGGGTGGGTAGAGGGAGCAGAGGGAAAAGGAGGGAGGTCAGTCTGGGAAGGCCTCTTGGAGGAGGTGAGTTTTAAGTAGAGTTTTGAAGAGGGGAAGAGAATTAGTTTGGCGGAGGTGAGGAGGGAGGGCATTCCGGGACCGCAGGAGGACGTGGCCCAGGGGTCGACGGCAGAATAGGCGAGACCGAGGGACGGTGAGGAGGTGGGCGGCAGAGGAGCGGAGCATGCGGGGTGGGCAGTAGAAAGAGAGAAGGGAGGAGAGGTAGGAAGGGACAAGGTGATGGAGAGCCTTGAAGCCTAGAGTGAGAAGTTTTTGTTTGGTGCGGAGGTTGATAGACAACCACTGGAGGTTTTTAAGAAGGGGAGTGACATGCCCAGAGCGTTTCTGCAGAAAGATGAGCCAGGCAGCGGAGTGAAGAATAGACTGGAACGGGAAGAGAGAGGAGGAACGGAGATCAGAGAGAAGGCTGACACAGTAATCTACACAGGGAGGGTCAGGGACGGAGAGGGGAGAGTAAGGGGTGTTGGATGGGCCACGCCAGGTCACTGAGCAGCCACTCAGGGATGGAGAGGGGAGAGTCGGGGTGCTGAACAGACCATGCTGGGTCACCGGAGAGGCAGTCGGGGACAGAGAGGGGAGAGGCAGGGGTGTTGGATGAGCCATCCCCAGCCAAGAGAGTGGGCTTCCAAAAGGGCAACCAGTAATGGGTTCCTCCAAGTGTCTCAGTACCACAGTTGGAGACCGAGTCCTGGGCTGGCCGGGCCTGGGCATAAGCCAACACTAGCCTGGGGGAGGGTCTGATGTTTCTCTGAGTTGAGGAGAAGAGACCTGGGAACCATCTTACCTGATCCACCGTCGTGAGACAGGGCAGGTGGGACAGGAACGCTTTTACCCGGATGCGATGGAACCGGGTCAGGTTCTCCCGGATGTACTTCTTCATCTTCTCCTCGGCCAGCGACATGGTGGGGAGCAGAGCCCTTTCGCCACACGCGGACAACGGGGTAGGGGTGGCTGAAAACAGGAAAACAAGGGTGGGATCGGGCCAGCAGCCAGGGGTGGGCTGGGGTTTCCCAAGTGTGGAGGGCCCAGGGCGGCCGCCAGGCGGTAAGGGTCAGCAACCATGTCCCAAGGGGTGGTCTGCAGGAGGGAGAGCAGGTGTGGGCATGCTTTGATGCGAGGCGTGGCCGGGGCGACCTTTGACGTGTGGGAGGAAGCAGGGAATCTGGGGGGTTGGGCCAAGAAGTCCCTGTGTCCACTCAGGGAGCGGAGATAGAGGTGGGGACAGACCAGAGGGTTCAAATCCGCTCCAGGAAGATTCAAGGAACCAGAACCTCGTAGGCACAGCCAGCCCGCCCGACAGCCGGGGGTCGCTTTGCTGGTAGCCCCCGCCCCCAAACCCTGAAATCCTAGCATGTTGGGTAACTGGGGTGGGGCATCAGAGCCCTCATTAACACTAACCCTGGAGAACAGAGGTACTTGGGGATGGCAGAAATGACTCAAGGCCAAGCCAGGCTAGGACCCAGCCACCATTTCAGCTGTCCTGTGGCCGCGGAAGCAGGGACGTGGGCTTCTTGGACCACAAGCCCCAGCAGCCCGCATGGACCCAGGCACTGCAAAGACACAGATCCTCCTGGATGCCCATAGTAAAATGTTCACCTTCCCATTAAAACCCACATCACTCGGGGGTCCCGGGGGCTATGAGGACAAAAGAGAGGTCTCGCTTACAGAGGGCTGGTGGAGGAGTCTTCCAGAAATACACCTCCAGCCTGCAAGGGAGGGGGGAGAAGATGGCGGGGCAGGAGGCCAAGTACTGTCACCCCAGGGTGACAGCTTTCCATCAACTCGAAAAGGACAGGACAGAGCTGGGGACAGGGCAGGGGAGGGCAGCCGGTACAAGGAAAGAGGTGCAGAAGCTGATAGTCCGAAGAGAGACCAAAAGGCTACGAATTTTACTCAGCAACCTAGAGAGACCCGAGCTGAGAGGGGAAGGACAGGACCTGACGGAACTGGGCAGGGCAAGGCTGGGATGAACCCAAAATTGCTCTTCCTCAAAACTCACCACACCGAGAAGAGGGTGGTAGGTTCACAACAAACACAAAGAAACACTTTGTCCCCCAGTCAGGGGTGAGCACGGGGAATCCATTCCCACAGGGAGCCGTGTCGCCGGAAACATCGGCAAGTCCCGAGGGACTGGAGGGATCCACGGATGAGTGGAAGTTAGAGACGGAGAAGGGAGAGTCAGGGGTGTTGGATGGTTTGTGTTGGGTCACTGGAAAGAACTCCAAGGATGGAGAGGAGAGAGTCAGGTGTGTCGGATGATCCGTACTGAATCACTGGAGGGAGAGTCAGGGATGGAGAGGGGAGAGTCAGGGGTTTTGGACGGTCCGTGACGGGTCACCGGAGAGACGGTCAGGGATGGAGAGGGGAGAGTCCAAAGTGTTGGATGGCTCGTGCCGGGTCACCGAAGGGAGGGTCAGGGATGGAGAGGGGAGAGTCTGAAGTGTTGGAAGGTCCGTGCCGGGTCACCAGAGGGACGGTCAGGGATGGAGAGGGGAGAGTTCGAAGTGTTAAGACGGCTCGTGCAGCGTCACCGAAGGGAGAGTCAGCGATGGACAAGGGAAGAGTCAGGGGTGCTGGGTGGTCCATCCTAAACTATGAAGGTGGGGTCCACAGAGGCAACGCACATGCAGTTTCTCAAAGCGCCCTGTGCCACTTCTGGAGGAAGCAGTGGAGCTGGGTGAGCAGAGGTGCTGAGCCAAGGGAATCGCTTGTATCTTCTATTAATAATAATTACGGGATTCATTAAGCGTTTACTATGTGCCGAGCACTGTTCTAAGCACCGGGGTAGATACAAGGAAATCAGGTTTTCCCATGTGAGGCTCACAGCTTAAGCCCCATTTTACAGACGAGGTAACTGAGCTACCGAGAAGTGAAGTGACTGGCCCAAGGTCACACAGCTGACAGGTAGCGGAGCCGGGACTAGGATCCACATCCTCTGACTCCCAAGCCCGGCTCTTTCCACTGAGCCACGCTGCTTCTCACATAGTGGGACAAAAAAAACAGTCACAAGGTTGCTCCAGGAACCAGTTCAGATCATCGGGTTGGCTGCCTGCCTGGTGGGGACCTACACACTGGACGTTTCTATTCCAACATCCTAGGCCTTTTCTACAAATAAAATCTAGGCCTTTTCAGGGGACCTGATTCTGTAATCTGACAGAGTGCCCACAGATCGAGGCATCAGTGCCGTCTCTTTCCCCAGAGAGACTGGCTCAGGGTCTGCCTGGGGAAAAGACGCTCCCACTTCATCTGACCCCGATAATCCACGGCTTTGTTTAGTGCTTGGCACATGGTAAGAATTTAACAGGAATCACAGTTACTATTATTATTATTTGCTCTCCTGTCTGGAAGGGCCAATCCAAATCCCACTGGGGAGGGGTGAGGGAAGAGTGTCGGCCGCCAAACTCACAATCCACTCAGCTTCCACTCAGTCACCACGGGCCGGGACTCGGGGGGCAGATAGCCAATGAAAAACAAAAAGGTGGTAAATCTTAAGCACTCGCTAGGTGCCGAGCACTACACTAAGGTGAAGACAGACTCGTTGGACAGAGTCCCTGTCCCACAAGGGGCTCACCGTCTAAGGAGGGAGGAGGGAGAAGCAAGGATTTAATCCCCATTACGCAGATGAGGAAAGGGAGGCCCAGGGAAGTTAAGGGATTCGCTTGGGGTCACACAACTGGCAAACCAGCTGAGCCCGGGTCCTGTGATTCTTTCCACCGGGTCATGCTGCTCCTCAGAATCTGCTGTCCCAAGAAATCCAGCGGAGACACAAAGAACAGAAAGCGTAAGGCCTTCAAGTCAAGCTCTCTACAGAAAACCGTGACCTGCTCTCAATAACCCAGTGGATGACCCCCCCTTCTTCTTCCTGGAGGTTTCACAGCTCATCCGCCTCTTCCCCAGAGAGTGAATCGAGTCAGGAAGGCGACACTCAAACTCATCAAGGTTCTCTTTGTACGTTGTGGTATGGTGGGAAGTGCTGCATGTCAGGTTTTAGGAGCCCTTAAGCACAGTCTTTAAACTCACCACTTATTTAATAATAATAATAATAATAATAATAATAATGATGATGATATTTGTTAAGCACTTCCTATGTGCTAGGCACTGTACTAAGTGCTGGGGTATCCAAGCAAATCAGGCTGGACGCAGTCCCTGTCCCACGTGTCCCACGTGGGGCTAACAGTCTCAATCCCTATTTTACAGATGAGGGAACTGAGGCACAGAGAAGCGACTTGCCCAAGGTCACACGGCAGACAGGTGGTGGAACCGAGAGTGGAACCCATGACCTTCTGATTCCCAGGCCTGTGCTGCAGGCAATTTATTGTGGTGCCTGCCTCCCAGTAGCAGTTAAGAACATTTATTAGGTGTTTACTGAGTGCAAAGCACTGTGGTGCATGCAAAGTGGAAATTAGCCATGGTCCCTCCGAGCTCACGATCTAAGCTAGACTGTAAGCTCCTTGAGAGCAGGGATCTTGTCTACGAACTCTGCTGCACTGTACTGGGTTGACTGATTATCGCTGATTTCCATTACCCACTCCAATGAAGACTGGTCACAAAGACTGTTTGCACACAGGATGGAAACTCGCCAATCTTTCCCATGGACAAATTAAGGAGAAATGAGTTTTCACTGAAGCAAGGTTGTAGGGTAGACTGACGGAAGAATTTCCTAAGCTTGGGTCTAAGGAGCTCTGTGCCCTGGAGCACTGTTGAACTGAACTCATCTTGAAATACAATAATAATAATAATAGTGGAATTTGTTAGGCACTATATTCAACACTGGGGAAGAAAGAATCAAATCATCCTGCCCCGCAAGGGGCTCAGGGTCTAAGGGTAAGAGAGAGCAGGCATCAAATCCCTACTCTGAGAAGCAGCGTGGCTCAGTGGAACGAACACAGGCTTGGGAGTCAGAGGTCATGGGTTCGAATCCCGGCTCTGCCACTTGTCAGCTGTGTGTGAATGTGGGTAAGTCACTTCACTTCTCTGTGCCTCAGTTACCTCATCTGTAAAATGGGGATGAAGACTGTGAGCCTCACATGGGCCAACCTGATTACCCTGTATTTACCCCAGCGCTTAGAACATGTTCTGCACATAGTAAACGCTTAACAAATACCAACATTATTATTATTATTATTACTTTACAGGTGAGGAAAGAGCACGGACCTGGGAGTCGGCAGACCTGGGTCCTAATCCTGGCTCTGCCATTTACACTTGCTTGTTACTTGGGCAAGTAACTTAACCTCTCTGGGCCTCAGTGCCCTCATCTGTAAAATGGGCTCTCGACTGTGTTGTACTCTCCCAAGCACTTGGTACAGTAATTGGCACAGAGTAAGCACTTAAATACCCCAATTATCATTAGAAAACCGAGGCACAAAGAAGTTGAGAACAGTTTGGCTTAGTGAAGAGAGCACAGGCCCAGCAGCCAGAAGCCTGCTACTTGTCTGCTGTGTGACCTTGTGCACGTCACTTCACTTCTCTGTGCCTCAGTTACGTCATCTAGAAAATGGGGATTAAGTTGGTGAGCCCTAGGTGGGACAGGGACTGTCTAGACCAATTACCTCGTATCTTTCCCAGAGTTGGGTACAGTGCCTGGCACAAATTAAGCACTTAAATACCGTTATTATTAATGTTATTATTATCTGCTTTGGCCAAGGTCAGACAGCAAGGAAACGGCAGAGCCGGAGATGGATTCAAACTCCATCGCTGTGCTCTTTCCACTTGGCTGTGTTTCCTTGAAACTCAAGAGAGATTCTCACCAACGTCAACCCCAGGGTCCACTGGCTAGAGGTGGTTAATCTGGAGAGCTAGCAACAATCTCCAATTTGGAGAAAGGGACTTCAATTAGAGCAGGAGGGATTCAAATGAGACCCCGGGAAGCCAGTCCAAGCAGAGGCCGGTATCTGGCGCGGGTACATGGGGCTCCACAAATCCCCTAGGAGCCACTGTGGCCTAATGAAAGGACCATAGGCGTGGGGCCTGGGTCCTTGTCCCAGCTCTGCCCCCGGCCTAGCGTGTGGACTTGGACAAATCATTTGACCTTCTCTGGGCCTCAGTTTTCTCATCTGTAAAATGAAGATGAGAGCTAACAATAATAATAATAATAACAGCAACTGTTAAGCACTGTGGGGGATAGGGATTGTGTCTGAAAGCTTGCATGGTTTTGCGGAAGAGCCCGGGGTTGGGCGTCAGAGGTCGTGGGTTCCAATCCCAGCTCCGCCACTTGGCAGCAGTGTGACTTGGGGCAAGGCACTTCACTCATTCATTCAATAGTATTTATTGAGCGCTTACTATGTGCAGAGCACTGTACTACACGCTTGGAATGGACAATTCAGCAACAGATAGAGATAATCCCTGCCCACTGATGGGCTTACAGTCTAATCGGAGGGAGACACTTCACCTCTCTGGGCCTAAGTGACCTCCTCTGGAAAATGGGGATGAAGACAGAGCCCCACGGGGGCCAACCCGGTCACCTCGTAAATACCCCAACGCTTAGAACAGTGCTTGGCACATAGCAAGCTTTTAACCAATACCATCATCATTATCAACGTATTATCATCACCCACCCCAGGGCTTAGCACCCAGTAAGCCCTTAGAAATAATGGTAATTATTAAGCACTTCCGATTTACAGTCCAAGCCCCCGCTTGGACTGCGAGCCCGCCATCGGGCAGGGATCAGCTCTGTTGCCGAACTGTCCACTCCAAGCGCTCAGTCCAGTGCTCTGCACATAGTGGGCACTCAGTAAATACTACTGAATGAATGACCGAATGAGGCACTTCCCTCTGTGTCGAGCGCGGTTCTAAGAGCTGGGGCAGGCCCTAACCTTTACAGTCCGCTCACTTCCTATGCTGTTCCCTGAGCTTCACAGGGCACAGGGATGAGGTGCTTGGGTGAGAAGAAGGAAAGGAGAGCAGCAGCGTGGCTCAGGGGCAAGAGCCGGGCTGGGGAGTCCGAGGTGGTGGGTTCATTCATTCATTCATTCAATAGTATTTATTGAGCGCTTACTATATGCAGAGCACTGTACTAAGCGCTTGGAATGAACAAGTCGGCAACAGATAGAGACAGTCCCTGCCGTTTGACGGGCTTACGGTCTAATCGGGGGAGACGGACAGACAAGAACGATGGCAATAAATAGAGTCAAGGGGAAGAACATCTCGTAAAAACAATGGCAACTAAATAGAATTGAGGTGATGTACAATTCATTAACAGAATAAATAGGGTAAAGAAAATATATACAGTTGAGCAGATGAGTACAGTGCTGAGGGGATGGGAAGGGAGAGGGGGAGGAGCAGAGGGAAATGGGGGGAAAAGAGGGTTAAGCTGCGGAGAGGTGAAGGGGGTGGTGGTAGAGGGAGAAGGGGAGCTCAGTCTGGGAAGGTCTCTTGGAGGAGGTGAGTTTTAAGTAGGGTTTTGAAGAGGGAAAGAGAATCAGTTTGGCGGAGGTGAGGCGGGAGGGCGTTCCAGGACCGCGGGAGGACGTGGTCCAGGGGTCGACAGCGGGATAGGAGGGACCGAGGGACGGCGAGGAGGTGGGCGGCGGAGGAGCGGAGCGTGCGGGGTGGGCAGTAGAAAGAGAGAAGGGAGGAGAGGTAGGAAGGGGCAAGGTGATGGAGAGCCTCGAAGCCTAGAGTGAGGAGTTTTTGTTTGGAGCGGAGGTCGATAGGCAACCACTGGAGTTGTTTAAGAAGGGGAGTGACATGCCCAGATCGTTTCTGCAGGAAGATGAGCCGGGCAGCGGAGTGAAGAATAGACCGGAGCGGGGCGAGAGAGGAGGAAGGGAGGTCAGAGAGAAGGCCGACACAGTAGTCTAGCCGGGATATAACGAGAGCCCGTAATAGTAAGGTAGCCGTTTGGGTGGAGAGGAAAGGGCGGATCTTGGCGATATTGTAAAGGTGAGACCGGCAGGTCTCAGTAACGGATAAGATGCGTGCGGTGAACAAGAGAGACGAGTCAAGGATGACACCGAGATTGCGGGCCTGAGAGACGGGAAGGATGGTCGTGCCATCCACGGTGATAGGGAAGTCTGGGAGAGGACCGGGTTTGGGAGGGAAGATGAGGAGCTGAGTCTTGCTCATGTTGAGTTTTAGGTGGTGGGCCGACATTCATTCATTCATTCAATAGTATTTATTGAGCGCTTACTATGTGCAGAGCACTGTACTAAGCGCTTGGAATGAACAAGTCGGCAACAGATAGAGACAGTCCCTGCCATTTGACGGGCTTACGGTCTAATCGGGGGAGACGGACAGACGAGAACGATGGCGATAAATAGAGTCGAGGGGAAGAACATCTCATAAAAACAATGGCAACTAAATAGAATCAAGGCGATGTACAATTCATTAACAAAATAAATAGCGTAATGGAAATATATACAGTTGAGCGGACAAGTACAGTGCTGAGGGGATGGGAAGGGAGAGGGGGAGGAGCAGAGGGAAAGGGGGAAAAGAGGGTTTAGCTGCGGAGAGGTGAGGGGGGGTGGTAGAGGGAGTAGAGGGAGAAGAGGAGCTCAGTCTGGAAAGGCCTCTTGGAGGAGGTGAGTTTTAAGAGATCCAGGTGGAGACGTCCTGGAGGCAGGAGGAGATGCAAGCCTGAAGGGAGGGGGAGAGGACAGGGGCAGAGATGTAGATCTGCGTGTCATCTGCGTAGAGATGGTAGTCAAAGCGTGAGAGTGAATGAGTTCACCGAGGGAGTGAGTGTAAATGGAGAACAGAAGAGGGCCAAGAACTGACCCTTGAGGAACTCCAACAGTTAAAGGATGGGAGGGGGAGGAGGCGCCAGCGAGGGAGACCGAGAATGATCGGCCAGAGAGGTAAGAGGAGAACCAGGAGAGGACAGAGTCCGTGAAGCCAAGGGGAGATAAGGTATGGAGGAGGAGGGGATGGTCGACAGTGTCAAATCCAGCAGAGAGGTCGAGGAGGATTAGAATGGAGTAGGAGCCATTGGATTTGGCAAGAAGAAGGTCGTGGGTGACCTTAGAGCGAGCAGTCTCGGTAGAGTGGAGGGGACGGAAGCCAGATCGGAGGGGGTCCAGGAGAGAATGGGAGTTAAGGAATTCTAAGCAGCGATTGTAGACGACTCGTTCTAGGATTTTGGAAAGGAAGGGTAGTAGGGAGATAGGGCTCAAGTCCCACTCCGCCGCTTGCCAGCCGGGTGACGTCGGGCAAGTCGCTTCACTTCTCTGGGCCTCAGTGACCTCCTCTGGAAAATGGGGATGAAGACTGGGAGCCCCACGGGAGACCACCTCGTATTTCCCCAGTGCTCAGAACAATGCTTGGCACCTAGTGGTTCATGGGTTCGAATCCCAGCTCTGCCACCCGGCAGCTGTCACAAGTCACTATACTTCTCTGTGCCTCAGTTCCCTCATCTGGAAAAGGGGGATTAGCTGGGAGTCTCACGTGGGACAACCTGATTACCCTGTAGAATAATAATGATGTTGGTATTTGTTAAGCGCTTACTATGTGCAGAGCACTGTTCGAAGTGCTGGGGTAGGTACAGGGTGATCAGGTGGTCCCACGTGGGGCTCAGAGTTTTAATCCCCATTTTCCAGACGAGGTAACTCCCCCAGCGCTTAGAACAGTGCTCTGCACATAGTAAGCGCTTAACAAATACCAACATTATTATTATGACAGTGAACGCTTAACGACTACCGTGGCTCAGCGGAAAGCGCCCGGACTTGGGAGTCAGAGGTCATGGGTTCGAATCCCGGCGCTGCCACTTGTGAGCTGGGTGACTGTGGGCAAGTCACTTCCCTTCTCTGGGCCTCAGTGACCTCATCTGGAAAATGGGGATGAAGACTGTGAGCCCCACATGGGACAACCTGATTCCCCTGTATCTCCCCCAGCGCTCAGAACAGTGCTCTGCACATAGTCAGCGCTTCCCAAATACCAACATTATGAACCACCACCATGTCTTGATGCTTATTTATCAGACACATTCCCCCCCGCCCGCCGCGGAGCTTTCGGTCTGATGGGGGAGGCAGGCGGTTGGCTCTCAGGTGGGTGACGAGGCCCCGAGAGGTTGGGCCACTTTCCCAAGGTCACCCAGCACAGCCCCTGGAGTTAGAGGGAGTGGAGGGGGGCGGTTCTCGTCTCCCCGGCCGGGCCTTACCTGCGGGCAGCGCCCCGGGACGGGACGGGACGGGACGGGACGGGACGGGACGGGACGGGACGGGACGGGACGGGACGGGACGGGGCCGGCGGGAGAGAAAGCAGGCGTCGGGCCGGCCAGGGGTCGCGTCCGAGGGTCGAGGTGACCTCGCCCGCCTCCTCCTGCTCCTCCTCCTCCTCCTCCTCCTCCCGCCCCGGGGCAGGGCGGGGCCCGTCCTCGCGCCGGGCCGGGCCCGCCCTCGCGCCGCCCGGCGATTGGCCGGCTCCGGGTTCGCGGCGCCCGGCGATTGGTCGGCCCCGGGAGGGGGCGGGGCCTCCGAGGCTGGCCCCGCCCATCCATGCTGCGGCCGCGGGACGTGCCCCGATGACGTCAGCGCGCCCGTGCGTCCACCCGCTCGCGGTCGGGCGGGAGGGGCACATCATGGCCGCCCGGGCCTCTTCAGTCAGAGCTGATAATAATAATAATGTTGGTATTTGTTAAGCGCTTACTATGTGCAGAGCACTGTTCTAAGCGCTGGGGGAGATACAGGGTCATCAGGTGGCCCAGGTGAGGCTTCCAGTCTTCATCCCCATGTGACAGATGAGGGAACTGAGGCCCAGAGAAGTTTAGTGACTTGCCCACAGTCACCCAGCTGACAAGTGGCAGAAGTGGGATTCGAACCCACCACCTCTGGCTCCCAAGCCCAGGCTCTTTCCACTGAGCCACACTGTCCATCCCCATTTTCCAGATTGAGGTCACACAGGCCCAGAGAATGAAACGACTGGCCCAAAGTCACACAGCTGACAAGTGGCGGGATTAGAACCCACGACCCCTGACTCCCAAGTCCGGGCTCTTGCCACTCAGCCCCACTACTTCTCCGTGGACACCGTGGACGAGGGACGCCGTACAAAGCGCTTGGAAGAGCAGTCGTTCAGTTATATTTAGTGAGCACTTACTAGTAGTTACGGTGTTAGGCGCTTATCATGCGCCAGGCACTGTACTTAGCGCTGGGGTGGATGCGAGCAAATCGGGCTGGACACAATCCCGTCCCACAGGGGTTGCTCCCAGTCTTGATCCCAAGTTTACGGATGTGGTCTCCCTGACTTCTCCATCTCCATCATCTCCATCTCCTTCCTGTCTCGCAAGCTCCTAATCATTCATTCAATAGTATCTATTGAGCGCTTACTCTATGCAGACCACTGTACCAAGAGCTTGGAACAGGCAATTCGGCAAAAGATAGAGACCATCCCTGCCCGATGACGGGCTCGCGCCGTTACCCTCGACTCCTCTCTCTCATTCAACCCACGAATTCAATCGGTCACCAAACCCCGTCGGTCCCACCTTCACGTCGTCGCTAAAATCTGCCCTTCCCCCCTCCATCCGTAATGTCTTGTCTTATGCCGTCGAGCCGTGTCTGACCCGTAGGGCTGCACTGGACACATCTCTCCCAGAACGCTCCACCTCCATCTGCAATCGTTCCGGGAGTGGATCCAAAGACCATTCCAGGTAAAAATACGGAAGTACTTTTCCATTGCCTCCTTCCGCGCGGTAAACCCGACTTTCCGCCCTGGACTTTCTCCCGTGCCGCTGCTGCCCGGCACTGTTGAGTTTTGCCTTGTAGCCAATTGCCTTCCACTGGCTAGCCACTGCCCAAGCTAGGAATGGAATGGGCATGCCTCTGCTAGACTCTCCCTCCTGTAGTCGAGACTGGAAACTCGAATTGTACTGTCCAAGCGCTTAGTACAGTGCTCTGCACACAGTAAGCACTCAATAAATACAACTGAATGAATCAATGACCCTGAGAGGGGCCATCCATCCTACTGGCTCAGTGGAAAGAGGCTGGGCTTCGGAGTCAGGGGTCATGGGTTCGACTCCCAGCTCTGCCACTTGTCAGCTGTGTGACTGTGGGCGTCACTTCACTTCTCTGTGCCTCAGTTACCTCATCTGTAAAATGGGGATTAAGTGTGAGCCTCACGTGGGACAACCTGATTACCCTGTATCTCCTCCAGCGCTTAGAACAGTGCTCTGCACATAGTAAGCGCTTAACAAATACCAACATTATTAATACAGTTACTCATCCTATCCTGCCTGGATTACTGCATCAGTCTCCTTGTTGGCCTCCCAGCCTCCTCTCTCCCCCCACTCCAGTCCATACTTCACTCCTCTGCCCGGATCATTTTTCCACAAAAACGTTCTGGATGCGTCACTTCACTCCTCAAAAAACTCCAGCGGTTGCCCATCCACCTCTATATCGAAAGGAAAAACTCCTCTCCATTGGCTTTAGAGCACTCCATCACCTTGCCCCCTCCCACCTCACTTCGCTTTTTTCTACACCTCAGCTCACACTTGGTTGCCTATCGACCTCCGCTCCAAACAAAAACTCCTCACTCTAGGCTTCAAGGCTCTCCATCACCTTGCCCCTTCCTACCTCTCCTCCCTTCTCTCTTTCTACCGCCCACCCCGCACGCTCCGCTCCTCTGCCGCCCACCTCCTCGCCGTCCCTCGGTCTCGCCTATCCCGCCGTCGACCCCTGGGTCACATCCTCCCGCGGTCCTGGAACGCCCTCCCTCCTCACCTCCGCCAAACTGATTCTCTTTCCCTCTAAAAAACCTTACTTAAAAATCACCTCCTCCAAGAGGCGTTCCCAGACTGAGCTCCTCTTCCCCCTCTACTCCCTCTGCCATCCCCCCTTTACCTCTCCGCAGCTAAAGCCTCATTTTCCCCTTTTCCCTCTGCTCCTCCACCTCTCCCTTCCCATCCCCACAGCACTGTACTCGTCCGCTCAACTGTATATATTTTCGTTACCCTATTTATTTTGTTAATGAATTGTACATCGCCTTGATTCTATTTAGTTGCCATTGTTTTTACGAGATGTTCTTCCCCTTGACGCTGTTTAGTGCCATTGTTCTCGTCTGCCCGTCTCCCCCGATTAGACTGTAAGCCCGTCAAACGGCAGGGACTGTCTCTATCTGTTGCCGACTTGTTCATCCCAAGCGCTTAGTACAGTGCTCTGCACATAGTAAGCGCTCAATAAATACTATTGAATGAATGAATGAATGAACTTGGCTCCTCTAGCGCTAACCTTCTCCCTGTGCCTCAATCTCGCTTCTCTCACCACCAACCCCTAGCCCACATCCTACCTCTTGCCTGGAACACCCTCCCTCCTCCAATCTGATAATTACTCTCCTCCCTCTTCAAAGCCTCGTTGAAGGCATATCTCCTTCAAGAGGCCTTCCTAGGCTAGGCCCTGCCTTTCCTCTTCTCCCACTCCCTTCTGCCTCCCTCTGACTTGCTCCCTTTGTTCTTCCCCTCTCTCAGCCCCAAAACACTTATGTACATATCTGTAATTTTATTTATCCCTTTGCTCTTTCCTCCTCCCAGCTCTAAAGCACTTATGTACCTATCCGTAATTTTATTTGTATTGATGTCTGTCTACCCCTAGACTGTGAGCTCCTTTTGGGCAGGGAATGTCGTTTATTGCATTATTGTCGTACTGCACTTTCCCAAGCTTTGCACACAGTAAGCACTCAATAAATGCAATTGAATGAATGAAGTGACGTGCCCAAGGTCACACACAGGAGACAAGTGGCAAAACAGGGATTAACACCCATTCATTCATTCATTCAATCGTATTTATTGAGCACTTCCTACTACTACTAATAATGCTGGTATTTGTTAGGCGCCTACTCTGTGCAAAGCACTGTTCTAAGCGCTGGGGGGATACAAAGTGATCAGGTTGTCCCATGAGGGGCTCAGTCGTAATCCCCATTTTACAGACGGAGGTAACTGAGGCACAGAGAAGTGAAGTGACTAGCCCCAAGTCACACAGCTAACAAGTGGCGGAGCCAGGATTAGAACCCGTGACCCCTGACTCACTCTGCTGCCTGGCTCATTTTTCTACAGAAACGATCCTTTTCCTCAAAAATCTCCAGCGATTGTCCATCCACTTCGGCATCACATAAAAGCTCCTCACCATTGGCTTTACAGCATTCCACCACTCCCCGCTACTCTTCTTGTACAAGCCAGCCCACACACTCCGCTCCTCTAGTGCTAACCTTCTCACTGTGTCTTGGTCTCGTCTGTCGCGCTAACTCCCGACCCACATCCTGCCTCTGGCCTGGAACGCCCTCCCTCCTCCAATCTGACCATTATTCTCCCTCTGCCTTCAAAGCCTTGTTGAAGGCACATCTCCTTCAAAAGGCCTTCCCAAACTAAGCCTTCCATTTCCCTTTCTCCCACTCCCTTCTGCATCACCCTGATTTGTTCCCTTTGTTCTTCCCTGGCTCCCTGCCCTATCGCACTTATGTACATACCTGTAATTTACTTAGTGGTATTAATGGTGGTCTCCCCCGCTCTAGACCATGAGCTCCTTGTGGGCAGGGAATGTGTCCATCTGTCGTCCTAGTGTGCTTTCCCAAGTTCTTAGTACAGCGCTCTGTATGCGGTAAGCACTCAATTAATACGACTGAATGAAACTCTGAAGGGCAGAAAGGACTCCAAAAGACTGCAGTCACTTGGCCGAGTCCTTATCTTCGTGTTCAAACCTACCTTGGCTGAGGGGGTTGGGGAAGGAGTTACAGACGGGGCTCCCGTGACCCGGAAATCTTGACTTCCAACCCCAGGCTGTAGCCACGCGCCCAAGACTGAGGGGAGGGGGGGCATCCAGAGTTCCAACACACTCACCGCCCTCCCTGCAGGCTGCAACTGGCTTTCTCCCAGCTGCCTCCCTCTTCCTTTTCCACTCTCTTCCCCTAAACATCTCTCTGCTCCCACGCAAAACTCCATGCAGTCTCTCGCTATCGACGATCCCGCCTCCACTCCCTCGCTTCTGCCATTCCCGATGACGGGAACTCCCTCCTTCCTTCAAATTGGCCAGGCCACATTCCTCATTGTTATCAACAGCCCCCCCCACTCTCGTCCATCCCTCCCCTAACTTGGGTTCAAATCAATGTCCTTATTTCATTTACTGACGTTCATTTTCTAATACATCTGCCACGAACAATCCTTTATTCTTCCTCTTGCTTCCACCGTCCTTATACTGCCTGTATCCCCCATTAGCTCGTAAGCTCCTCAAACGCTTCATCCTCTCAAGCACCGACTAATAAAGATGGTGTTGGTTAAAGCACTTGCCGTGTGCCAAGCACTGTTCTAAGCACCAGGGTAGATACGAGGTGATCCAACTGTTCCCCTTGGGGCTCGCATTCTTAATCCCCATTTTACAGATGAGGGAACTGAGGCACGGAGAAGTTAAGTGGGAAGCAGCGTGGCTCAGTGGAAAGAGCCTGGGCTTCGGAGTCAGACATCATGAGTTCGACACCCGGCTCTGCCACTTGTCAGCTGTGTGACTGTGGGTAAGTCACTTCATTTCTTCGTGCCTCAGTTACCTCATCTGTAAAATGGGGATTAACTGTGAGCCTCATGTGGGACAACCTGATTACCCTGTATCTACCCCAGCACTTAGAACAGTGCTCTGCACATAGTAAGCACTTAACAAATACCAACATTATTATTAAGTGCCTTGCCCAAGGTCGCACGGCAGACAAATGGCGGAGCCGGGACTGGAACCCACATCCTCTGACTCCCAAGCCCGGGCTCTTTCCGCTGAAGTCCCACAAGGTGGAGTTGGCCATTGGACCTGCCCGGGACGTCCGACTCTGCCAGGGGGAAACGAGACTTGGGTAGAAGGAAGTGAGTCCCTGGGAGGGGAGAAGAGGCGTGGGAAACATCCAGCCTGCTTTTATTTCGCGGAGTTTCCCGGGTCCAGCAAAGGAGTCAATGACCCGTAGGGTCCAAGAAGACACAAAATCACAACGCTTAGTCGGAAAAATAGCGTCGGGGTCAGGTGCCTTCTAGTTGCCCTGATGTGGGACGTAGGGCTCAGTCACTTGATGGTTCGGTTGCCCCACGAGGGGTGTGGGACTGCCAGCATCCCTAGGTAAGAAGGCCAGGGTAGGCCCCCCTGCTGCGCCCAAGCCCCCAGTGACATCCAATTAGGGTTCGTGGCTCTCGGTCATTGGTTTTCCCCTGGCCTGGGACCGGATTCAGCCCTCTGCAGCGGGGAGTGAGGTGAGGAGAAGGCTGAGAACAGGCCCGCAGGTGCCCCAGGCTCTTTCTGCTCCTGCACCTCCTCCTCCTATGCAACCCCTCTCCCCCAACCCTAACTTGAGCCTTTCTTTCTGGTGGGGCAGGAGGGTAGAGGAGTCGGGGCCTGCTGCTAAAATGACAAAATCGTGCTAGGATCAGAGGTTGGGGGACAGTCCATAGAGGTCTTCTGTGGGTAACTGCTTTCCACGGCAGAGAGTACAGAAGAGTGGATCTGGAGGGGGTGGGGGCAGATCAGAAATGTCAATTCTGAGCGCACCCAACTGGAATGTCTGCCTCATACCCTCCCAAGTACTTTATACAGTGCTCCACTCACAGTAAGCGCTCAATGAATACGACTGACTTGACTTAAATCCACCTCCTCCAGGAAGCCACCCCCAATTCGCCTCATCGGAGTTTTACTGCAGGAAGCCCTTGGGCTGCCCAGCCCCAGGACTCACGGGATCGTGTCCCCTCCTCGTTACGTCCCTCCCCACGGAGGCCAGCGTGGGACCTCTGCCTGGCATGTTATACGTGAGCCAGTCGGGGCTCCGATGTCCTTTCTTGACAAAGCTCCGTGGCTTCCCATGCTTCTCCCCACCAAGCAGACAACCGGACGACCCACCTGGCCACAGAGCTGGGGCCCCCCGGCCTAACCAGGAGTCCGTGGTGCCCCGTGGTGGCCTGCGGGGGGGGAGGGGAGCGGCCAGCAGGGGCCCTTCATCTCGCCCAGCCGGCCCCGAGCTCCTTCTCCAAGACCTGGATGAACTGGTCGTTGAGGAAGAGCAGCTGGCCCTGGGGCAGGAGCTTGTCCAGGACGGCCTCGGTGCGGTCAGCCTTGAGCAGGACGTCGCTGCCCGAGGAGAACAGCCTCAGGTGGTCAAGGAGGAGGCGGGCCAGGAGCCGCAGGGTGCTCTTGGCCAGACGCAGGTTCTCGGGGGGCTCGCAAACGAGCACGAAGCCCAGCGACAGCACCCCCAGCCAGAGGACCACCCGGCTCTCCTGGAAGGGGTCCCCCGGCCGCAGGCGGAAGACTCCGGAGGGGGCGTCTTGCAGGGAGACGGGCTCGTCGGGGGACTGGAGGAGGAGATCCAAGGCGGGCCGGCCCGTCGCCTGCAGCAGCAGCCTGTGGGCCGTCTCCACTTGCCTACGAGAGGGATGTCGGTTAGAATCCTCCGGCCAGAGGGAGGTGGGAGCTGAGGGAATCGATCAGTCGGTCCATCGGTCAGTCAATCCACTGATCCAGCCTCGCACCGCTAGGTAGGTTCAGGCCCCCACGCTTCCCACCAGCCCAGAGACAGGTCCCGTCTTCCCCCATTAGAGCGTGAGCTTCTTACGGACAGGGAACGGCTCACCTGGCTCTTCTGCAGTTAACAACTACTCTACTGTGCGAGCAGAAAGTCAAATACCGTGACTGTTGCTCCCAGCTCCGCATTTAACTGTCTCCAGGAACGGAGTCCAGGTTCCTTCCCCCAGGTCCCAGATCCCCATTCCAGCTCCGAATCCCATCCAGCGATTAACAGTCTTTGAATTCAAGAAACGCAAGGCTGCCCTCTGGAAGAGGAAGGCTAAAGTATTCCGGGCCCTGGTCTGGGGCAGAGGAGAGGTGGAGGAATGAATGTGGAGAACATCCTGGAAACTCTCCTCACCCCACCTCCTGATGCCTAACTCTCTCCCCCAGACCGGGGGTGCCAGGGGCTTGGGCGTTTAGGGGGGGTGGGTGGTGAGGGAAAACTGTGCTACCAAATGGACAATTTCACATTTAGTTACACTGACGATCCCACTACAGGGATTGCAATAGAGAAGCAGCGTGCCAAGTGGAAAGGGCACGGATCTGGCAGCCAGAGAACCTGGATTCTAATCCTGTTTCACACTTGCGGGCTGGGGAACCTCGGCAAGTGATTTAACTTCTCTGGACCTCATTTTCCTCATCTGCAAGATAAGGACTCAATACCTGCTCTCCCTCCTACTTAGACTCTGAGCCCCGTGTGGAACAAAGACAATCTGCGCATCTACCCAGTGGTGAGTCAGTGCTTGGCCCATAGCAAGTGCTCAACAAATACCAACAGCGGGTGGTATTGATTTGTCCCGGTCCCACCAATCCCCCCGTTATTAAAAAAATTGTACTTGTTAAGCATTAACTAAGCCCTGTTGTAGACACAGAACAATCCAATACGACCCAGTCTCTGCCCCAACCAGAGATCACAAGCTAAGGGGGAGGGAGAAGACACGTGGAATCCCTAGTTTACAAGCTCCCCCTTCGCCTCCTGCTCGCCGACTCATCTGTGCCTCCTCCACCTCCCCCAGGGAGCTGAACCTCGGACCGCCCGGACCCGCGCCCGCCTCAGCCTTTCGCAACCTGGACCTCCACACCCCCGCTCAGGAACTCCGACACTAAGGATCTTCGCCCCCACAGACCCCCAGCCACCAGCTCCCATTCCACCCACCCACCCCCCTCCCCTCGGGCCCGGGGACATTGCGCTCCCCTTCTCGATCCTGGGGACATTGTGATCCCCTGCTCGGCCCCAAGGACATTGTGTCCTCTGGGGACATTGTGTCCCCCTGCTCGGGCCCGGAGACATTGTGCTCCCCAACCGCTCCCCCACTTGGCCCGAGGCGGCCATTTTGGGAAGCCCCCTCCCCGCCTGAGGTGGCCATTTTGGGAGGGCCTCACTCCCTCTTCCCCCTTGAGGTGATTCATCTCCCCCGCCCCCGCCCCGGGCGACCATGTCCTTGTTCTCACCATGTTACCTTACCTTAGCCACCGCCTACGGCCGCCACCCATCCCGGACAACCTCAGGGCCCCCCCGCCGCCACAGGGACATTTGGTCATGAGCTCTGGGACTCTCTCGGCCGCTGGCCGCTTGACTTTGAGTCTGATCGGGTAGGGTCGGCTCGTCCCCCGACCCTGGTCATCACCTGCTTATTAACACTATTGTATTGTGTCTTACTGTACCATGTTGCTATATTAGCGATTTCGCTTGTTATTGTTTATTGTTGTCAGTGCTGCCACCCACCGCTCTGGCCTCACCAGCCGCCTGACTCTGAGTTTGATCAGGTCGCCCCTTAATCGAGCCTACCCCCGACCCTGGTCATCGCCCGCTTATTAACACTACTATATTGTATCATACTGTATCATGTTGCTATATTAGCACTACTGTATTATATCATACTGTATCATGTTGCTATATTACCGATTTCGTTTGTTACTGTTTATCATTGTCAGTGCTGCCACCCACCTCTCTGGCCTCGCCATGTCCCTCCTCCCCCCGTCCTCCCTCCCGCCCCTTCCTATCCTCCCCTTCCCCTCTCTCGCTCAGCTCTTTCCCGCTCTCTCCTCTGTCTCCTCCCTCCCTCCCCTCCCCCGCCCTAGAACCCCACTTTACCAGCGCTACCCCTCTTCCCCCTCCCCCTACTCTTCCCCCCACCAAACCCCCTCCTCACCCCCTCCCCCCTTCTCTCTTCCCCACCCATGCCCCATCCCAGTCCTCTTGTCCCACCGCTACCCCTCATCCCCCGCTCCCCGTCCAGGGCCCCGCCACCTCCTTCCCATCCAAACCCTCCCCTCCCCCCGCCCTTCCCCCCTCCCCCCCTTGCACCCACAGCTACTTTCAAGTGCGGCCTCTGGAACCCCCGCTCTATTACAGGTAAGCTACCTTTCATCCATGACCTTTACCTCTCCCGCTCTCTCCTCCTCCTCACCCTTTCGGAAACGTGGCTCTCTCCCAAAGACACGGTCTCCGCCGCCGCTCTCTCCGGCGGAGGCCTCTCCTTCTCCCACTCCCCCAGACTCACCGGTAAGGGAGGAGGCATCAGCTTCCTCCTCTCGCCCCGTTGCCCCTTCCGCACTATCCCTCCTCCCCCCTCCCTCTCCTTCCCCTCCTTCGAAGCCCATATCATTCGCCTCTACCACCCCCTCCAGATACTTGTCGCCGTCATCTACCGCCCTCCTGGTCCCACCTCCGACTTCTTCAACCACCTTGACCCCTTTCTCACCTTCCTTCTCTCCTTCTCTCTGCCCACTCTGATCCTCGGAGACTTCAACATCCATACGGATGTATCCAACAACACCTCTGCCGCCCGCCTGCTATCCCTCCTCGACTCTGCCGACCTCCTCCTCCACCATACCGCGCCCACTCACCGACTCGGTCACACCCTTGATCTCGTCATCTCCTACCGCTGCACTATCTCCTCCCTCATCGACTCTGAAATCCCTCTCTGACCATAACCTTCTCACCTGCCTCATCTCTCACACTCCCTCCCCCTGCAAATCTTCGCTACTGCCCCACACAGACCTCCGCTCTCTCGATCCCATCCGTCTTTCCAAAAGCATCTCTCCTCACCTTGCCACCCTGACCTCACTTCCCACTCTCGATGATCAGGTCTCCGCTCTCAACTCCACCCTCTCTACTCACCTCGACTCTCTCGCCCCCCTTTCCCTCCGCCGCTCTCGCTCCACTAACCCACAGCCCTGGATCACCTCCTCTGTCCTCCTCCTACGCTCAAGCTGCTGAGCGTTGCTGGCGAAAGTCCAAGCACCAAGCCAACCTCACTCACTTCAAATTTATCCTTTCCTGCCTTAACTCTGCCCTCTCCTCCACCAGACAAAACTTCTTCTCCTCCCTCATCGACACCCATGCCCGTCACCCCCGCCAATTGTTCCGGACCTTTAACTCTCTCCTTAGGCCCCCAGTTCCTCCCCCTCCCCCATCTCTCACCCCCAATGATCTGGCCACCTATTTCCTCACGAAAATCAACACAATCAGGTCTGAGCTCCCCAAAGTCACCCCTCCGCCTCTCCCCTCCCCCCCCACCAACCCCCTCCCCTACTTTCCCATCCTTCCCTGCAGTATCCTCAGAGGAGATCTCCTCCCTCCTCGCAAGTGCCACCCCCTCCACCTGCGCCTCGGACCCCATTCCCTCTCACCTTATTAAAACCATCGCCCCAGCCCTCCTCCCTTCCTTAACTTCTATTTTTAACCACTCAATCTCCAATGGCTCCTTCCCCGCTGCCTTCAAACATGCCCACGTCTCCCCATCCAACCCGCTCTTGACCCCACTTCCCCCTCCAGTTATCGCCCTATCTCCCTACTACCCTTCCTTTCCAAAATCCTAGAACGAGTCGTCTACAATTGATGCTTAGAATTCCTTAACTCCCATTCTCTCCTAGAACCCCTCCGATCTGGCTTCCGTCCCCTCCACTTTACCGAGACTGCTCTCTCTAAGGTCACCCATGACCTCCTTCGTGCCAAATCCAATGGCTCCTACTCCATTCTAATCCTCCTTGACCTCTCTGCTGCCTTTGACACTGTCGACCATCCCCTCCTCCTCCATACCTTATCTCACCTTGGCTTCACGGACTCCGTCCTCTCCTGGTTCTCCTCTTACCTCTCTGGCCGATCATTCTCGGTCTCCTACGCTGGAGCCTCCTCCCCCTCCCATCCTTTAACTGTTGGAGTTCCTCAAGGGTCAGTTCTTGTCCCTCTTCTGTTCTCCATTTACACTCACTCCCTCAGTGAACTCATTCGCTCTCACGGCTTTGACTACCATCTCTACGCAGATGACACGCAGATCTACATCTCTGCCCCTGTCCTCTCCCCCTCCCTTCAGGCTTGCATCTCCTCCTGCCTCCAGGACGTCTCCACCTGGATGTCTTAAAACTCACCTCCTCCAAGAGGCCTTCCCAGACTGAGCTCCTCTTCTCCTTCTACTCCCTCTACCACCCCCCCTTCACCTCCTACCTACCTTCACCCCCCTTCCTACCTCTCCTCCCTTCTTTCTACCACCCACCCCGCACGCTCCGCTCCTCTGCCGCCCACCTCCTCGCCGTCCCTCGGTCTCGCCTATCCCGCCGTCAACCCCTGGGCCACGTCCTCCCGCGGTCCCGGAACGCCCTCCCTCCTCACCTCCGCCAAACTGATTCTCTTTCCCTCTTCAAAACCCTACTTAAAACTCACCTCCTCCAAGAGGCCTTCCCAGACTTAGCTCCTCTTCTCCCTCTACTCCCTCTGCCACCCCCCTTTACCTCTCCGCAGCTAAACCCTCTTTTCCCCCTTTCCCTCTGCTCCTCCACCTCTCCCTTCCCATCCCCACAGCACTGTACTCGTCCGCTCAACTGTATACGTTACCCTATTTATTTTGTTAATGAATTGTACATTGCCTTGATTCTATTTAGTTGCCATTGTTTTTACGAGATGTTCTTCCCCTTGACGCTGTTTATTGCCATTGTTCTTGTCTGTCCGTCTCCCCCGATTAGACTGTAAGCCCGTCAAACGGCAGGGACCGTCTCTATCTGTTGCCGACTTGTTCATTCCAAGCGCTTAGTACAGTGCTCTGCACATAGTAAGTGCTCAATAAATACTATTGAATGAATAGTTAACCAGAGGTTAAATGACTTGCCCAGGGTCACCTGGCAGGCAAGCGGCGGAGCCAGGATTAGTACCCAGGCCTCGTCAAGCCCAGGCCCAGGCTCCATCCACGAGGCCGCACTGCTCCCGACCTGTCTTCTCCCTTACCTGGCTACAGCCAGGATCTGTTCCTTACGGCCCAGCCTGTCTCGCTCCGGGCTGTGGGGTCGGGGGTCATCCAGCGAGGCCTCTGCGCCGAACACCCTGGAGTACAGCACCCGGCAGCCCCCGGGCTCCTCGCCGGGCCGAGCCCCCAGCGTGTGGATGATGAACGCGTGGACCATGGCGCTCGGCCGCCGCGTCCTGGACGGGGAACAAGGAACGAAGGCCACGGGGTCGCACAGGGTGGGGTTGGTGGAGAGGGAGGCTTCAGGGGGAGTCAGGGTTGTTGTGCGGAGGACCCGGACCAGCCAGGTTCCCTCTCCGATGGGAACAGAACCGGAGCCAGTGGGACGTGAGTAAAGCGGGAAGGATTTAGGTCAGACACAGAGGACACCTTAGCTTGCACTCTTCGCTCCTCCCAAGCCCACCTTCTCACTCTGCCTCACTCCTCCATCCCTGACCCCGTGCTCAAACCCTTCTTGCTGCCCGGAACTCTCTCCCTCTGCAAATCTGCCACACTACCACTCTCCCCATCTTCAGAATCCTCTGAAATTCCCACCTTTTCCGAGGATCATTCCCAGATCAAGGCTCATCACCCCGAGTCATGTCGATTCATCTTATCATTATTATCGATAGTACTTATTGAGTGCTTACTGTGTACAAAGCACTGTACTAAGCGCTTAGGAGAGTACAGTGTAAAATCAAACACAGTCCCTGCCACAACGAGCTCACAGTTTAGAAAGACATTAGTATAAGCAAATAAGTACATTACAGATATATACATATGTGCTGTGGGGGAGGGAGAGAGGATGAATGAAGGCGCAAGTAAGAGTGGTGCAGAAGGGAGTGGGAGGAGAGGAGTGCTCAGTCAGGGAAGGCTTCCTGGAGGAGATGTGCCTTCATTGCTAAGATCCACCTTTTCCTCTCCATCCAAACCGCTGCCTTGTCGGTACAATCTCTCATCATATCCCGACTGGATTACTCATCAGCCTCCTTTCTGATCTCCCAACCTCCTGTCTCTCCCCGCTTCAATCTATACTTCACTCTGCTGCCCAGATTATCTTTCTGCAGAAAGGCTCTGGGTGTGTCACCCCCCTCCTCAAAGCCTCCGGTGGTTGCCTATCAACCTTCGCACGAAACAAAAACTCCTCGCTCTTCCCTTCAAAGCTCTCCATCCCCTTGGGCCCTCCTACCTCTCCTCCCTTCTCTCTTTCTCCTGCCCACCCCGCACGCTCCGCTCCTGTGCCGCCCACCTCCTCACCGTCCCCCGTTATCTCTCCCATCCCGCCGTCGAGCCCTGGCCCACGTCCTCCCGCTGTCCCGGAATGCCCTCCCTCCTCACATCTGCCAAACTAACGCTCTTCCCCTCTTCAAAGCCCTTCTGAGAGCTCACCTCCTCCAAGAGGCCTTCCCACACTGAGCTTCTTCCCCTTTTCCCCCCCCGCTGCCTCTGCCCCCCCTCCCCTCCCCTCTGCTCACCCCCTTTCCCCCTGCTCCTCCCCCTCCCCTCAGCACTCTGCTCATTTGTATATATTTGTATTGCCCTATTTGTTAATGAGGTGTCGATCCCCTTGATTCTATTTATGGCGATTAAGTTGTCTTGTTTTTGTCCGTCTGCCTCCCCCGATTAGACTGTGAGCCCGTCAGTGGGCTGGGACTGTCTCCATCGGTTGCCGAATTGTCCATTCCAAGCGCTCAGTACAGCGCTGTGCACATAGTAAGCGCTCCATAAATACTACTGAATGAATGAATGAATAGTAAAGGCTCAATAAATACGATTGAATGAATGCACATAGCCCTGAGGAGAAAAAATCCGCCCCCCGCCCCGCCCCGCCCCGCCCCGCCGCCATTGGGCAGTGGAGGCAGGACTAAAAGACCTTCGTAGGGCCCTTCCGCCGTCGGGCTCCCGAGCAGCTCTCCCTCAGCCTCCTCTCTGGGAAAGGAGGAAGGAAACTTGGCCGGATGCAGGAGCTGGACGTCCCCTCCTCCCCGCCCGCCCCGCCCCGCCCCGCCCCACCCCACCCGCTCTCCCTCCCCACCCCGCCCGCTCTCCCTCCCCGCCCACCCGCTCTTCCTCCCCGCCAGGCCTCGGGCCGCTAAGGGCAGGGCCCCGCCCACACGGCTGCCCCTAACGTCACTTCCGCCCGGCCAGAGCATTCTGGGGAATGTCTTCCGGCCCTGTGCCGGCCGCGCGTCCGAGAAGGGGCCCAAGGCTCCGGCTCCCCAGGGTCGTCCGGAGCCCGCACTCCCTCCCTCCCTCCCTCCCCGCCCCCCTCGCGGGCCGCTCGGGCCTTCGATCTTCAGCCTAGAAGCAGCGTGGCTCAGCGATAAGAACCCGGGCTGGGGAGCCCGAGGTCATGGGTTCCAATCCCGACTCCAACCCCTGTCAGCCGGGTGACTTGGGACAAGTCACTTGACTCCTCGGGGCCCCAGTTCCCTCATCTGGCAAATGGGGATGAAGACTGGGAGCCCCACATGCGACAACCCGATGACCTTATATCTCCCTCGGCGCTGAGAACGGTGCTTGGCACATAGTAAGCGCTTAACAGATGCCAGCATTAGTATTGTCCCAAAATCCTATTTCCAAAATCCTAGAACGAGTCGTCTACAATCGATGCCTAGAATTCCTTAACTCCCATTCTCTCCTAGACCCCCTCCAATCTGGCTTCCGTCCCCTCCACTCTACCGAGACTGCTCTCTCTAAGGTCACCCATGACCTCCTTCTTGCCAAATCCAATGGCTCCTACTCCATTCTGATCCTCCTTGACCTCTCTGCTGCCTTTGACACTGTCGACCATCCCCTCCTCCTCCATACCTTATCTCACCTTGGCTTCACGGACTCTGTCCTCTCCTGGTTCTCCTCTTACCTCTCTGGCCGATCATTCTCGGTCTCCTACGCTGGAGCCTCCTCCCCCTCCCATCCTTTAACTGTTGGAGTTCCTCAAGGGTCAGTTCTTGTCCCTCTTCTGTTCTCCATTTACACTCACTCCCTCAGTGAACTCATTCGCTCTCACGGCTTTGACTACCATCTCTACGCAGATGACACGCAGATCTACATCTCTCCCCCTCCCTTCAGGCTCGCATCTCCTTCTCCTCCGGGACGTCGGCCCGCCACCTAAAACTCAACATGAGCAAGACTGAGCTCCTCATCTTCCCTCCCAAACCCGGTCCTCTCCCAGACTTCTCCATCACCGTGGATGGCACGACCATCCTTCCCATCTCTCAGGCCCGCGATCTCGGTGTCATCCTTGACTCGTCCCTCTTGTTCACCCCACACATCCTATCCGTTACCAAGACCTGCCGGTTTCACCTCTACGATATCGCCAAGATCCGCCCTTTCCTCTCCACCCAAACGGCTACCTTACTATTACGGGCTCTCGTTATATCCCGGCTAGACTACTGTGTCAGCCTTCTCTCTGACCTCCCTTCCTCCTCTCTCGCCCCGCTCCGGTCTATTCTTCACTCCGCTGCCCGGCTCATCTTCCTGCAGAAACGATCTGGGCATGTCACTCCCCTTCTTAAACAACTCCAGTGGTTGCCTATCGACCTCCGCTCCAAACAAAAACTCCTCACTCTAGGCTTCAAGGCTCCCCATCACCTTGCCCCTTCCTACCTCTCCTCCCTTCTCTCTTTCTACCGCCCACCCCGCACGCTCCACTCCTCCGCCGCCCACCTCCTCGCCGTCCCTCGGTCTCGCCTATCCCGCCGCCGACCCCCGGGTCACGTCCTCCCGCGGTCCCGGAACGCCCTCCCTCCTCACCTCCGCCAAACTGATTCTCTTTCCCTCTTCAAAACCTTACTTAAAACTCACCTCCTCCAAGAGGCGTTCCCAGACTGAGCTCCTCTTCTCCCTCTACTCCCTCTGCCATCCCCCCTTTACCTCTCCGCAGCTAAAGCCTCATTTTCCCCTTTTCCCTCTGCTCCTCCACCTCTCCCTTCCCATCCCCACAGCACTGTACTCGTCCGCTCAACTGTATATATTTTCGTTACCCTATTTATTTTGTTAATGAATTGTACATCGCCTTGATTCTATTTAGTTGCCATTGTTTTTACGAGATGTTCTTCCCCTTGACGCTGTTTAGTGCCATTGTTCTGTCTCCCGATTAGACTGTAAGCCCGTCAAACGGCAGGGACTGTCTCTATCTGTTGCCGACTTGTTCATCCCAAGCGCTTAGTACAGTGCTCTGCACATAGTAAGCGCTCAATAAATACTATTGAATGAATGAATATTGTTATTATTATCTTCCCCTCGGCCCCACAGCGCCGGGGCCTCCCGCCGAGCGGGGCGGGGCGCATGCGCAGCCGCCTCAGACGTCACGCGCCCTAGGAGGGCTCCCCCCCCATCGCCCGCGGGCACGAGCATGTACGAGCACGCACGGCAGGCGGGGCCGGAGGAGGCGGGGGAGCGGAGGGACCGAAGGACGGGACAATTCAAGGGAAGAGAGAGAGACCGAAGCAAAGGAGGAGGAGGAGGAGGAGGAAAGTGAGGCGGCCGGAAAAGAGCGAGGCTCAGAAGGCCGTGCTGGCTTCTTTTCGGCTCCCCAGGACGGGGATTTCTCGCGGAAACTGCTCTGGCCTTCCCGGAAAATCCCCGGCGCCGCCGCCAGGGGGAGCAGGGCTTCCAGGGCCTTGGACGGTTCTTCCCGCCCTGCCCCGCGCCCCTCATTCATTCATTCAATAGTATTTATGGAGCGCTTTCTATGTGCAGAGCACTGTACTAAGCGCCTGGAATGGATAAATCGGCAGCAGATAGAGACAGTCCCTGCCCATTGACGGGCTTACAGTCTAATTGGGGGAGACAGACGGACAAAAACAATAGTGAATAGAATCAAGGGGATGAACATCTCATTAAAACAATAGCAATAAATAGAATCAAGGTGATGTACAACTCATTAACAAAATAAATAGGGTAATAAAAATATATGCAAGTGAGCGGACAAGCACAGTGCTGAGGGGGTGGGGGAGGAACAGAGGGAAGGTGGGGGAAGGGGGCTTAGCTGAGGGGAGGTGAAGGGGGTAGAGGGGCATGAAGGTAGTTGTTAAGCTCTCACTATGTGCAGAGCACTGTTCTAAGCGCTGGGGGAGATACAGGGTGATGAGATTGTCCCACGTGGGGCTCACAGTTTTTAATCCCCATTTTTAATAATAATAAGAATAATGGTGGTATTTGTTAAGTGCTTACTAGGTGCAGAGCACTGTTCCAAGCGCTGGGGGGATACAAGGTGATCAGGTTGTCCCCCGTGGGGCTCACAGTTTTAATCCCCATTTTCCAGATGAGGTCACTGAGGCCCAGAGAAGTGAAGTGACTTGCCCAAAGTCACACAGCTGGCAATTGGCAGAGCCGAGATTAGAACTCACATCCTCTGACTCCCAAGCCCGGGTTCTTTCCACTGAGCCACGCTGCTTTTACAGATGAGGTAACTGAGGCCCAGAGAAGTGAAGTGAGTTAATAATAACAATGATAATGATGGCATTTATTAAGCATTTACTATGTGCAGAGCACTGTTAATAATAATAATAATGTTGGTATTTGTTAAGCGCTTACTATGTGCCAAGCACTGTTCTAAGCGCTGGGGTAGACATAGGGAAATCAGGTTGTCCCACGTGGGGCTCACAGTCTTAATCCCCATTTTACAGATGAGGGAACTGAGGCACAGAGAAGTTAAGTGACTTGCCCACGGTCACACAGCCGACAAGTGGCAGAGCTGGGATTCGAACTCATGAGCCCTGACTCCAAAGCCCGTGCTCTTTCCACTGAGCCACGCTGCTTCTCTAGCACTGTTCTAAGCACTGTGGGAGATACAGGGCCATCAGGTGGTCCCACATGAGGCTCACAGTCTTCATCCCCATTTTCCAGATGAGGTCACTGAGGCCCAGAGATGCGAAGTGACTTGCCTGCAGTCACCCAGCTGACAAGTGGCAGAGCCGGGATTCAAACCCATGACCTCGGACTCCCCAGCTCATCTATAAAATGGGCATTAAGACTGAGAGCCCCACGTGGGACAACCTGATTCCCCTGTATCTACCCCAGCACTTGGAACAGTGTAAGTGTTTAACAAATACCAATATTATTATCATTATTATTATTTGCCGATCCAAGCACTTAATAATAATAATGTCGGTATTTGTTGAGCACTTACTATGTGCAGAGCATTGTTCTAAGCACCGGGGTAGATACAGGCTAATCAGGTTGTCCCACGTGAGGCTCACAGTCTTAATCCCCATTTTCCAGATAAGGTAACTGAGGCACAGAGAAGTGACTTGCCCAAAGTCACACAGCTTAACCCCTGTCCTCGCTGACCTCCTCCCTTCCCGTAATTCCCTCTGCTGCCTGGAACATTTTTCTAAAAAAAACTGTTCAGTCCACATCTCCCCACTCCTCACAGCGTGGCTCAGTGGATAGAACCTGGGCTTGGGAGCCAGAGGTCATGGGTTCGAATCCCAGATGTGCCCCCTGTTGGATGGGTGACAGTGGGCAAGTCACTTCACTTCTCGGTGCCTCAGTGACCTCATCTGGAAAATGGAGATGAAGACCGTGAGCCTTATGTGGGACAACCTGATTCCCCTGTATCGCCCCCAGCGCTTAGAAGTGCTCTACATCTAGTAAGCGCTTAACAAATACCAACACTATTATTATTATTATTATTATTATTAACCTCTAGCGGTTGCCCATCCACCTCTCCTGGCTGGAGCCTCCTCCCCCTCCCATCCTTTAACTGTTGGAGTTCCTCAAGGGTCAGTTCTTGGCCCTCTTCTGTTCTCCATTTACACTCACTCCCTCGGTGAACTCATCCGCTCTCACGGCTTTGACTACCATCTCTACGCAGATGACACGCAGATCTACATCTCCGCCCCTGTCCTCTCCCCCTCCCTTCAGGCTCGCATCTCCTCCTGCCTCCGGGACGTCTCCACCTGGATGTCGGCCCGCCACCTAAAACTCAACATGAGCAAGACTGAGCTCCTCATCTTCCCTCCCAAGCCCGGTCCGCTCCCAGACTTCTCCATCACCGTGGATGGCACGACCATCCTTCCCGTCCCGCAGGCCCGCAATCTCGGTGTCATCCTTGACTCGTCCCTCTCGTTCACCCCACACATCCTATCCGTTACCAAGACCTGCCGGTTTCACCTCTACAATATCGCCAAGATCCGCCCTTTCCTCTCCACCCAAACGGCTACCTTACTATTACGGGCTCTCGTTATATCCCGGCTAGACTACTGTGTCAGCCTTCTCTCTGACCTCCCTTCCTCCTCTCTCGCCCCGCTCCGGTCTATTCTTCACTCCGCTGCCCGGCTCATCTTCCTGCAGAAACGATCTGGGCATGTCACTCCCCTTCTTAAACAACTCCAGTGGTTGCCTATCAACCTCCGCTCCAAACAAAAACTCCTCACTCTAGGCTTCAAGGCTCTCCATCACCTTGCCCCTTCCTACCTCTCCTCCCTTCTCTCTTTCTACCGCCCACCCCGCACGCTCCGCTCCTCTGCCGCCCACCTCCTCGCCGTCCCTCGGTCTCGCCTATCCCGCCGTCGACCCCTGGGTCACGTCCTCCCGCGGTCCTGGAACGCCCTCCCTCCTCACCTCCGCCAAACTGATTCTCTTTCCCTCTTCAAAACCTTACTTAAAAATCACCTCCTCCAAGAGGCGTTCCCAGACTGAGCTCCTCTTCCCCCTCTACTCCCTCTGCCATCCCCCCTTTACCTCTCCGCAGCTAAAGCCTCATTTTCCCCTTTTCCCTCTGCTCCTCCACCTCTCCCTTCCCATCCCCACAGCACCGTACCCGTCAGCTCAACTGTATATATTTTCGTTACCCTATTTATTTTGTTAATGAATTGTACATCGCCTTGATTCTATTTAGTTGCCATTGTTTTTACGAGATGTTCTTCCCCTTGACGCTGTTTAGTGCCATTGTTCTTGTCTGTCCGTCTCCCCCGATTAGACTGTAAGCCCGTCAAACGGCAGGGACTGTCTCTATCTGTTGCCGATTTGTTCATCCCAAGCGCTTAGTACAGTGCTCTGCACATAGTAAGCGCTCAATAAATACTATTGAATGAATGAATGAACCTCTCTCTCAAACAGAAACTCCTTATCATCAGCTTTAAAACTCTCAATCGGCTTGCTCCCACTCATCTTACCTCCCCGATCTGCCACAGCCCAGCCCGCACGCTTCGCTCCTCTAGCGCCGGCTCGCTCTCTGTGCCCTGATCTCGTGTATCTCGCTGCGGACCCCCTTTCCCACATCCTCCTTCTGTGCCCGGAACTCCCTCCCCCTGCATGTACGCCAGACCACCGCTCTTATCACCTTCAAAGCCTTATTAAGGTCACATCTCCTCCAAGAGACCATCCCCGATTAAGCCCTCTTTTCCCCAACTCCCTCTTCCTTCTGGGTTACCTGTGCGCTTGGATCTGTACCCTTTGGGCATTTGGTATTCCCCCTGCCCCGTCATCCCCACAGCTCTTATGTACGTATCTTTAAAGCATATATTATAAATTATTTATTTATGCTAATGTCTGTCTCTCCCTCTAGGCTGTAAGCTTTTTTGTGGACAGGGGAAGCATCCACCAGCTCTGTTCATACTCTACTCTCCCAAGCGAATGCTCAATAAATACCATCGATTGATTGATTGGGAGGGAAGGCCCTTTAGAGAGCAGACCCGGGTCGCTCCTACTGGCAGGCTGGGGACAGGATGGGGTGTAAATGAGGGAAGGCTCCCTGACGGAGGCAACCTTGAGCTGGGATCGAGCAGAATGAAGGAGTGGATATGGCCATTTCAAGTCCAGAGGAGGATCGGAGACCCGCTGGGGCAAGGGAAGCCCCAAGACAGTGAACCGGATGCCAGCTTTAGCACCCGGTCCGTTTCAGAGCAGCCACGGGCATATCTCTGGCCTCTCTCGGTAGCTGGAAGCAGCCCAGACACTAGGCAGGCAGTCCACGCTGGGGGGAGGAAAGCTGGTGGGAAACCAGTTGGGCATCCCAAAAGGGGACCAGGGAATCGGGGTTGTAATCCCAGCTCTGCTTTTCCCCTTCTGGGTGACCTTGGACAAGTTCCTTAACTTGGGGATAATAATGATACCCACTACTCGATAACTCACAGGGCAGTTCTAAAGATAAACTGAGGTCACTGATGTATGCGATCTATTTTAAAATGAAAGTAAACATCATTTATCTTAACGTCTTTCTCCACCTCTAGACTCCTTGGGGGTAGAGAGGGTGTTTACCAACTCAGCTATATTGTACTCTCCCCAGCACTTAGTACAGTGGTCCGCAGACAGTAAGCACTCATGATGGATTGATTTGGCAGGGAGAGTTTGAGCATGAGTGGGAGGAGAAGGTTAGGGTGAGAAGAAGCAGAGCAACCAGGCAGGGAGGTTTGGGGTAGGGGAGGAGCTTAGGGCAACTCAGGAGAGGCTTGAAAGGTTAAAATTACAGCCACATAATGACAGTAATTGTGGCCTTTGTTAAGCACATACTATGCGCCAAGCACTGTACTAAGTGCTGGGGTAAAAGATAATCAGGTCCCCCCTGGGGGTCCCAGTGTAAGTAGGCAGGAGGACAGATATTGAATCCCCATTTTGCAGATGAGGTAACTGAGGCACAGAAAAGTTAAAAAAAAATGGTACATGTTAAGCGCTTACTTTGTGCAAGTACTTTAAGCGCTGAGGTGATCAGGTAGTCCTGCTTGGGGCTCACATTTTTCATCTCCATTTTACAGATGAGGTGACTGAGGCCCAGAGAAGAGAAGTGACTTGCCCAAAGTCACACAGCTGGCACGTGTGGCCGGGATTTGAACCCATGACCTCTGACTCCCAAGCCCTGGCTCTTTCCACTGAGCCCCGCTGCTTCTCGCTTCAGAGTCCAAGGGGTTAAGGTCCGCAGAGAAGGACCACCAGCTCCTAAGCCCTCTCCCGTACCCACATGGCTCAGTCTCAGAAATCCGGAGGGTATTCTCCTGGTTATACAAATGGGAACACTGGGCAAAAGCAAATTGCCCCACGGCCTGGGACCTGGGGTCCCTCGACCTGTCAGATCTTCAGCTGATGGGGCAAGAGAGCCATCAGAGAAGGACGCATCCAAGGGACAGTCAGGGCACCAGACAGAGGTGAGTTAATGATTCTTTCTCTCCCCTGGTTTCCCCCTAAAGTCCCGACTCCCCACCCCAGGAGACGTGGCGGGGAGCCAGGAAGGAGACTCCCATGCCCTGGATCTACCCAAACTCCAGCCATCTGTTCTCTCTCCCGCCTAATCAGCATCCCAGGCGCCCCAGCCTGGGCTCTGCGGCTGGAGATAGGGGGACGGACCCCAGAGGGACCCGGTGGCAGGAAGGCAAGGCACCCTGCCGCTACCACGGAAACAAGAGCGCCACGTTCCCATCTCGACCGGCTGTGGCTACTGAACCTGTGACAACCGAAAGCGCCTTCTGAGTCCCCGGAGAGTTGGTGGTGGTTACCGAACAGTGCCGTGGAGCAAAAGACGCTTCTCCGCGTATTGTTCGTTTGCGATTCGTATGCAGCTTCTCCAATCCCCATAAGCAAGCCATATCCTTCTCCTTGGTCTCCCCATGTTTTTAATGGTATTGGTTAAGCTAACTAATCAGGTTGGACCCGGTCCACGGAGCTCACCGTCTTAATCCCCATTTTACGGATGGGGTAACTGAAGCACAGAGGAGATAAGAGACTTGCCTCAGGTCACCCGGCAGACACGTGGCAGAGCCAGGACTAGGACCCACAGTCCGGCCCAGTCCTCCGATTCCCGGAACCGTGCTCTTTCCGCTCAGCCGTGCTGCTTCCTGCTCCTTTCTGAGCAAGAGTGGAGCAGAAGGGGAATGGTGAGATACATATTTCAGCCAATGAGTGACCCGGGCCAGGTATTGCAAACCCTCCTCACCCCATCAATAGCTGCTTGGAACCCCCGGAGTCACTGGGGTCAATCTGGAAGCCTTCCCAGTTAGACCCCATTGACTCTGCTGGTCCCAAGCAGCTAACGATGGTGGAGGAGGGTTTAGTCGTTTAAGTGGTTTAGTAAAGACGAGGGTGGAGAGAGCAGATAATGGTAGCCACGGGCCACAATGGATCTGTGTCCAGGTCTGGCCAGTGTGGGTGGCCAAAGTTGGACAAGGTGTAGAATGATAATATTCATCGGAAAGCAGCGCAGCCTAATGGAGTCAGGAGACCTGGGTTCTTGTCCCCTCTCCACCACTTGCCTGCTGTGGGAGACCTTGGGGGAGTCACTGAACGATAATGGTATTAGTTAAGTGCTTACTACATTCAAAGACTGTTCTAAGTACGGGGGTAGATGCAGGTTAATGAGTTTGGACGTTGTCCCTGTCCCACAGGGGACTCACAGTCTAAGTAGGAGGGAGAACAGGTATTGAATACACATTTTACAGAAAAGGCAACTGAGGGCCAGAGAAGTTATTTTCTTCTTTTGAGAAGCAGCGTGGCTCAGTGGAAAGAGCACGGGCTTTGGAGTCAGGGCTCATGAGTTCGAATCCCAGCTCTGCCACTTGTCGGCTGTGTGACTGTGGGCGAGTCACTTCACTTCTCTGTGCCTCAGTTCCCTCATCTGTAAAATGGGGATTAAGACTGTGAGCCCCACGTGGGACAACCTGATTCCCCTATGTCTACCCCAGCGCTTAGAACAGTGCTCGGCACATAGTAAGCGTTTAACAAATACCAACATTATTATTATTATTATTATTACTTGCCCAAGAGGTGGAGCTGGGATTAGATTAGAACTGGGATTAGAATTTGGGTCTTCTGATTCCTAGATTCATGCTCTTTCCACCAGGCCACTGCGGCTCCTTAACTCCTCTGGGCCTTCATTTCTTCATCTGTAAAATGAAAATAGATACCCACTCTCCCTACCTCTTAGACTGTGAGAGCTCTGTGAAGGACAGGGACCGTATCTGATCTCTTATATCTATTCCAGCACTTGGCACATTGTAAGCGCTTAATAAATGCCATCATCATCATCATCAATATTATTATCATTATGAAGGGCAAGAATTTAAACTGCAGCAGGATGGATGGATGGAGATCAGTCATTACGGAAGACTTCCCTGACGCAGACCCTTATATTGTGGGAACCAAGTTTCCTTCCCTGGAAAATTTGCAAAGTGCGGGAGACCCCCACTGGGTCCTCGGCTGTTTTATGGAGCTGCCTACTGGGGAAAGATGGACCCTTGAAATCTCCCCCCCTGAGTTCACTCGCTGAAAGCCCCAACTCCACATCCCAGAAGGAAGTGGGGGCCTCTGTTCTAGTTCCAAAAAACGGTCCCAGATCCAGAATTGGGTTTTGGAAGAGGGCCCAAGGAAGGTAGAGTCAGGAATCAAAATTGAAATGGAATAAAGCACATTTATAAACAGATCACCTTATGCAGAGATGGGCAGGAGAATTTTCAGGTGGTCCCTGAGCTGCAGTGCTCCCTCCCTTTCTTCCTCCCTTCCTTCCTTCCTCCCTCTCTCCCTTCTTCTGTCCCTCCCTCCCTCTTCCTCCCTCCCTTCTTTCTTTCTTTCCTCCTCTCCTCCCTTCCTCCCTTCTGTCTTTCCTTCCTCCCTTCCTCCTCCCCTCCCTCCATTCCCCCTTCCCTCCCTTCTTCTCTCCCTTCCTTCCTGTCTCCTTCACTCCCTTCATCCCTCCCTTCCTCCTCCCCTCCCTCCGTTCCTCCTTCCCTCCCTTCTTCTCTCCCTTCCTTCCTCCTTCACTCCCTTCATCCCTCCCTTCCTCCTTTCTCTCTGCCTCCCTCTTTTCCTCCCTCCTTCATTCTCTTCCTCCTTTCTTCCCTCCCTTCTTTGTTCCCTCCCTTCCTCCCTTGTTGCCCCTCTCCACTCATACTCAGTATCTGGGTACAGTGCAGTGCAGAGGCCCCCCTTCTCTCCATTCTCTTCACCCTCTACCTGGCTCTCTTTGCCAACTCCCCTTCACCCACCCCCTCACACCTCCCCCAGCAAAGAGTGAGGTTATTCACGGTCTGCAGGAAGACCATCTGTGAGGCACGTAAGAGCTCAATAAATACCACTGTTTGAGTGATTGAGTTTGGGATGGCGGGCTTCAGTTTCCTCATCTGTAAAATAGAGATTCAGATTGTATATCCCGTGTAGTCCAGGGACCCTTAACTTGAATTTGCCCCAGCGCTTGGTCCAGCGTTGGCCTCATAGTAAACATGTAAAAAATACCACAGTCATTATTAATATTACTACCATGTCTGCTATGCTCCATGATCTGGGAACCAAGAGGCGATGGGCTGACCTCCTGGGGTCATTCAATCTCCTCCCCTTCAAAGCCTTACTGAAGGCGCATCTCCTCCAAGGGGCCTTCCCAGAATAAGCCCCACCTTTCCTCATCTCCCCCTCCCTTCTGAGAAGCCCTGACTTGCTCCCTCTGCTATTTCGCCCTCCCAGCCCCACAGCACTTATGTACATATCTGTAATTTTTTTATTTGTTACTACTATCTCCCCCGCTCTAGACCGTAAGTTCATTGTGGACAGGGAATTTGTCTACTTATTATGCTGTACTCTCCCAAGCTCTTAGTACAATGCTCAGCACACAGTAAGTGCTCATTAAATGCAACTGAATGAACGAATGAAGGAAGGAAAAGGAGAAGCTCAGGGAGGACGATACGCAATGGGGTCCTTAGGCCTCACCCCTGTGATGGTCTGAAGGAAAAGGCCCTTTCTTGTGCTCGAAGAGAGATGGAGTCCCTCCACCCACCACTATACTCACACCCCAGGCCGTTGGTGACTTCTGCTGTGACCCGGGGGCCTCACCCCAACCTCTCCCAACCGCTGCTTCCCCCGCCTGCACAAAAGGGGCATTCAAAGTCCAGGAAATGTGCCAACCCTGCCTCCTCCCCACCCTTCCTCCCTTCAGGGAAAGGCAACTGGGTTAATTCGACGAATTAGAATCTAACCAGAAGAACAGGTGAAGAAGAAACAATGTGATCGAGGGAGGAAGGGAGAGAGAGTGCCCACGCGGGCACGCGCATGCCAAGAGGCAGCGACACTGGATTTCCGGGAAGATTTACAGGGTCGGGAGCACCCATCTGACATCGCTGAACTTCATCCGTGGGGCCCTCTCACCCCAGAATCTCGGTGCCAAAGAGATGGTTCAATCCCTTTCTCTGATGTCAACCTGGGAGTCCCAGACTCCCGGAGGCCAGGGAGCAAATCATTAACAAACCACTGACGTGGGGAATTTGATATGCAGAGGCTGAGGTTCGGCTGGAGTCGGCAGTCGGCCTGGAGCTGGGAATCCTGGGTTCTTTAACAGCTAGCATTCGTTGGGTCGTTCATTCGATCATATTTATTGAGTACGGACTGTGTGCAGAGCACTGTACTGAGTTCTGTACACATTCCTTGCCCACACCGAGCTTACAGTCTACAGGGGGAGACAGACATTAATGTAAATAAATAAATTACAGATCTGTACACAAGTGCAGTGGGGATGAATAAAGGCAGCAAGCCAGGGCTATGCAGAAGGGAGCAGGAGAAGGGGAAAGGAGGGCTTAGTCAAGGAAGGCCTCTTGCCTTCGGTAAGGCTTTGAAGGTGGGGAGAGTAATTGTCAGATTTGAGGAGGAAGGGCGTTCCAGGACAAGAGGCAGGACACGGGCGAGGGGTTGGTGATGAGATGAGGAGATTGAGGTACAGTGAGAAGGTTGGCATTAGAGAAGCAAAGTGTGTGAGCTGATTTGTAGGAGGAGTAGTGAGGTGAGTTAGGAGGAGGCAAGGAGATTGAGTGTTTTAAAGCCAATGGTGAAGAGTTTTTGTTTGATGCGGTGATGGATAGGCAACCACTGGAGTTATTTGAGGAGTGGGGAAACGTGTCCTCAATGTTTCTGTAGAAAATGTTTGTAGAAAAATCATCCAGGCAGCGGAGCGACATAGGAACTGGAGTGGGGGAGGGGCAGGAGTCTGGGAGGTCAGCAAGGAGGTTGAAATAGTAATCTAGGCGGGAGAGGATAAGTGATTGGATTAAAGTAGCAGTTAAAATGGAGAGAAGAGGGTGCATTTTAGTAAGGGACAGGATTTAATGGTGGATTGAATATGCGGGTCGAATGGGAGAGAGGAGTCGAGGGTAACGCCGAGGTTATGGGCTTGTGAGACAGGAAGGATGGTGGTGCCGTCTACAATGACAGGTAAGTCATGGGAAGAACAGGGTTTGGGTGGGAAGATAAGGTGTTCTGTTGTGGACACGTTAAGCTTGAGGTGATGGGAGGACATCTGAGTAGAGACGTCTTGAAGACAAGAGGAAATGCGAGACTGCGGAGAGGGAGAGAGATTCGGGCCGGAGACGTAGATTTGGAATCATCTGCATAGAGGTGGTAGTTGAAGCCAAGTGAAAGAATCAGTTCTCCAAGGGAGTGGGGGTAGATGGAGAATAGAAAGGGATCCAGAACTGAACCTTAGGGGACCCTCACAGTTTGGGGGTGGGAGGCAGAGGAGGAGCCCACGAGGGAAAATGAGAATAAGGCCGGAGGGATAAGAGGAGAACCAGGAGAGGATGGAGTCAGTGAAGTCGACGTTGGATAATGTCTCCAGGAGAAGGGGGTGGACCACAGTGTCGAAAGTAACCGAGGGGTTGAGGAGGATTAGGATGGAGTAGAGGCCACTGGACTTGACAAGAAGGAGATCATCGGTGACCTTTGAGAGGGTCGTTTCCATGAAGTGAAGGGGTCGGAAGCCAGATAGGAGGGGGTCGAGGAGAGAATTAGAAGAGAGGAATTTGAGACAGCAGGTGTAAACAACTCACTCAAGGTGTTTGGAGAGGAATGGTAAGAGGGAGATGGAGTGATAAGTGGAGGGAGCAGTGGGGTCAAGGAGGGTTTTTTTAGGATAGGGTACGGGGAAGAAGCCACTGGAGAGTGAACAGTTGAAGATGGCTCTTGGGAGGGAAGAAGGGGGCAAATATTTTAATAAGGTGCGAAGGGATGGAGTTGGATTTTGAGGGAAGGCAGGAGATCTCCTCTAGAGATACTGCTGGGGAAGACGGAAGATTGAGGAGGAGGCGGAAGCGGAGAGGGGCTGAGGGCAGGGGAGATTTTAAGGAGATCGCTCCTGAGTGTGTCAATTTTCTAAATAAAAGTAGATGGCCAGGTCATTGGGGCAAGGGATGGAGGAGGAGAGGGGACAGGGGGCCTGCGGAGGAAGTTAAATGTCTGGAATAATTGGTGAGGGCAATGGGTGTGGATGTCAGTAAGAGTGGAGAAATAATTTTGCGAGGCAGAGAAGAGGGCCGAGCTGATTTAGCATGCAAGAATAAACTTAAAGTGAATGAAGTCGGCCTGATAGTGAGACTTCCACCAGCAATGTTCAGCGGCTCATGGCCTCACCAAGGCCCTTCCGCCCCCACCCCATTCCCCGGGCCCCCAGGGGAGCCCCATGCTGTTCCAGCCCCAACTCTGCTTCCTCCTCGCCGTGTGTCCTTGAGCAAGACGTTGGGTCTCTCTCTCTCTCAGGAGAGAGATTCATTCAACCTCAGATATGTACAGATTACATATCTGTAATTTTATTTATCCCTTTGCTCTTTCCTCCTCCCAGCTCTAAAGCACTTATGTACCTATCCGTAATTTTATTTGTATTGATGTCTGTCTACCCCTAGACTGTGAGCTCCTTTTGGGCAGGGAATGTCGTTTATGTCGTTATTAGAACCACGTCCTCAGGATGCCGCTGGACCACGAGGCTTCCAGGGTACTAAACTCGGGACAGGTTACAGAGTCCCCACTGCATCCTGTACCATCTCCACCAACCAATCAATCCATCAATCAGTGGTACGTAGTGACCACGTGCTTTGTGAAGAACACTAAGCGCTTGGGAGAGTACGATGAAGGTAATAGGAATGAGCCTCGCCCTCGAGGATCTTAAAATCTAACTGGAGAGACAGACACTAAAATAAGCTTCCATCCCCTCAACCGGACCTTCGTTCTCCGGCTTCGGAAGCACCTCTCTGACCTCCCGCATGACCTTTGACCGATTTGCGTTGCCATGGAGTTCCCAGTGACTGGGAAGAAATTGGGATTTCTCCAAGCCCCCTCCCACCCCCCGCCGCCTGCCCTCCTGCCAGCCAACTCTTCCTCCCCTCAGTCACTTCCCCTCCAGGAAGCGGTCGACTTGGGCTTCGGCTTGGGCTGGGGAATCTGGGCCACGGTGGGCCGAGGGGTGGAGGCGGGGCTGCCCCTGGCACCCCAGCCATGTGATCTCTCCTTTTAGGAAACCCAAACCATGCTTGGTGGGCAGCAGGTGGTGGGGAAAGCAGCAAACTCAACAGGAGCAGCGGAAATGAGAGCAGAGCAGCCTGGTCTGTCTTGGTCCCGCTCTTCTTCCCACTCCTCCTCCCCGTGCTGACTGGGACTTCCCGCTCCCTGCTCTGGCTTCCGGCCCCGCTCCCTGTTCCTTATTCCCGTTCGCTATCCCCACTCCGGTCCCCGCTTCCCCTCCTCACTCGGGTCCTGCTCCCCAACCTAGCTCATGACCCTACTACCCACTCCCTGCTTCAGCCCCCGGCCCCGCTCCCTACTTCCTGCTCCCGTCTCTGGCTTCCAGCCCCTCTTCACCCGGACTCTACTCTCTACTCTGGCTCTAATTCCCGCTCTCCAGCTCCCAGATCCACTCCCCACTCCAACTCCCGGCCCCTCTCCCCACTCCCCCCTCCAGCCCCAGCCAAGCCCAGCCTGGCCCCTAAGAAACATTTCAAACTGTGGGAAATTACGACCGCAGCAGCCCCCTCTCTGGCTTCAGCAGGGCTGCCCTGCTCCTGGCTGCACCTGGGGTCCCAGCCTTGAGAAGGCTCCCCACACCCGCACTTATTTGTATTTATTTAGCCAAGCATTGCACTAGGCTCTGGGGTAAGGTCACATAGTCTAAGGGGCACTGAATCCCCACTTTACAGAAGAGGAACCCGTTGCCCGGAGAAGTTAAGTGACTTGCCTAAAATCACACAGCAGGCCAGTGGAAGAGGCAGGATTAAGCACCTGCTGTTTACAGAGCACTGGGGAGGATAAATTTTAGCACTATCCCTGGCCCTCATGGGGGCTCACCATCCAAGAAGGTGGGCGGGAAGGTGAACGATACGCAAAGGCACAAGGAGTAAAACGACATTAAAAAAAAGCATCACAACAATTAGAGCTAATGGAAGTTACAGCAGGGGGATGTTTTCTGATGTTTCATAGTTGTGGCGGGTCAGGTATGTTGTTGATAATGAGAATGTTGGTAGTTGTTAAGCACTTACTATGTGCAGAGCACTGTTCTAAGCGCTGGGGGAGATACAGGGTCATCAGGTGGTCCCACGTGAGGCTCACAGTCTTCATCCCCATTTTCCAGATGAGGTCACTGAGGCCCAGAGAAGTGGGCCAGAGAGTGGCAGAGCCGAGATTCGAACCCATGACCTCTGAATCCCCAGCTCAGGCTCTTGCTGCTTCTCTACTGAGAGAGTGGTCTTTGCAGGGGGGCAAAGAGCGACGCTTACAGGGGTGGACGGGCCAGTGGAGGGAGTTAACGGATTGGGTTGGGGGTGGCCCGGTTCAGATGCCATTCATCCACTCGATTGCATTTAGTGAGCGCTGACCGTGTGCGGAGCACTGTACTAAGTGCTGGGAAAGTACAATCCATTCAGTAGAGACAATCCCCCCCAAAGCGGGCTTACCCGGAGGGCAGTGCTGCTGACCCTGGGCCCTCGAGAGGCAGCATGGCCTAGCGGAGAGAGCACAGGCCCGGGGGTTAGGAAGACCTGGGTCTAATCCCAGCTCTGCCTCTTGTCTGCTGTGTGACCTTGGGCAAGTCAGTTCACTTCTCTGGGCCTCAGTTCCTTCCTCTGTAGAGAAGCAGCATGGCTCAATGGCAGAAGCCTGGGCTTAGGAGTCGGAGATCATGGGTTTGAATCCCGGCTCTGCCACTTGGCAGCTGGGTGACTGTGAGCAAGTCACTTCACTTCTCTGGGTCTCAGTGACCTCATCTGTAAAATGGGAATTAAGATTGTGAGCCTCACGTGGGACAACCTGATTACCCTGTATCTCCCCCAGCACTTAGAACAGTGCTCTGCACATAGTAAACGCTTAACAAATACCAACATTATTATTTTTATAAAATGGGGATTTGAGAGTGTGAGTTCCGTGTGGGACAGGGACAACTATGTCCAACCCAATTTGCTTCTACCCACCCCAATGCTAGTACAGTGCGTGGCACATAGTAAACTCTAAACAAATGCCATTATTATTATTATTATATAGTATTTAATAGTATACTATAGTATATAATGAGCACTTACTATGAGTATTTAATAGTATTTAATGAGCACTTACTATGTGCAGAACACTGTACTAAGCACATAGAATGTACAGTTCGGTCACAGATAAAAACAATCCCTGCCTAATGACAGGCTCACAGTCTAAATGGGGGAGACAGACAGCAAAGCAGAACAAAACAAAACACGATAACATCATCAAGATAAATAGAATCAAGGAGCTATACACCTCATTAACAAAATAAGTAGGATAATAAGTAATATATACAAATGAGCACAGTGCTGAGGGGAAGGGGGAAGAGCACAGGGTTGGGGGGAGGGGAGAGGGAGAGCAGAGGGAAAGGGGGGTACAGTCTGGGAAGACCTCCTGGAGGAGGTGAGCTCTCAGTAGGACTTTGAAGAGGGCAAGAGAATTAGTTTGGCGGATATGAGGAGGGAGGGCATTCCAGGACATGGGCCAGGGGTCGACGGCAGGATAGGCGAGAACAGGGGACCGTGAGGAGGTGAGCGGCAGAGGAGCGGAGTGTGCAGGGTGGGCTGGAGAAGGAGAGAAGGGAGGTGAGGGAGGAGGGGGCAAGGGAATGGAGAGCTTTGAAGCCAAGAGTGAGGAGTTTTTGTTTCATGTGAAGGTTGTTAGGCAACCACTGGAGGTTTCTGAGGAGGAGAGTGACATGCCCAGAGCCTTTCTGTAGGAAGATGATCCGGACAGCGGAATGAGGAATGGACTGGAGTGGGAAGAGATAGGAGGAATGGAGATCTGAGAGGAGGCTGGCACAATAATCCAGTCGGGATATTATGAGAGCCTGTACCAGCGCGGTAGCCTGGATGGAGAGGAAAGGGCAGATCTTGGTGATATTGTGATCAGCAGGTATTGGTGATGGATTGGATGTTTGGGGTGAATGAGAGAGCCGAGTCAAAGACGACACCGAGGTTGTGGGCCTGTGAGATGGGAAGGTTGGTTGTGCCATCCACAGTGACGGGGAAGTCAGGGAGAGGACAGGGTTTGGGAGGAAAGATAAGGAGTTCAGTTTTAGACATGTTGAGTTTTAGGTGGCGGGCAGACATCCAGGTGGAGACGTCCTGGAGGCAGGAGGAGATACGAGCCTGGAGGGAGGGGGAGAGAACCGGAGAGGAGATGTAGATTTGTGTGTCATCTGCGTAGAGATGATAGTTGAAGCCGTGGGAGCGAATGAGGTCACCGAGGGAGTGAGTGTAGATGGAGAACAGAAGAGGGCCGAGAACTGACCCTTGAGAAACCCCTACAGTTAGTGGATGGGAGGGGGAGGAGGAACCCGCGAAGGAGACCAAGAATGAATGGCTAAGAGAGCTAAGAGAGCTAAGGGGAGAACCAGGAGAGGATGGAGTCCGTGAAACCAAGGTGAGATAAAGTGTGGAAGAGAAGGGGATGGTCGACAGTGTCAAAGGCAGCTGAGAGGTCCAGGAGGATTAGGATAGAGTAGGAGCCATTGGATTTGGCAAGAAAGAGATCGTGGATGACCTTTGAGAGGGCGGTTTCGGTGGAGTGGAATTCCAGGAGAGAGTTGGAATTGAGGAATTCAAGGCAGCGAGTGTAGACGACTCGTTCTAGGAGTTTGGAAAGGAAGGGTAGGAGGGAGATAGGACGATAACTGGAAGGGGAAGTGGGGTCAAGAGAGGGTTTTTTAGGTTGGGGGAGACATGGGCATGTTTGAAAGCAGAGGGAAAGAAGCTATTGGAGAGTGAGCGGTTAAGGATAGAAGTTAAGGAAGGGAGGAGGGAAGGGGAGATAATTTTTATAAGGTGAACGGGAATGGAGTCTGAAGCAAAGGTGGAGAGGATGGCACTTGCGAGGAGGGAGGAGATCTCTTCCGAGGATACTGCAGGGAAGGATGGGAAAGTAGGGGAGAGGGTAGGGAGCGGAAGGGATGGAGAATGGGGAGAGGTGACTTTGGGGAGCTCAGACCTGATAGTGTTCATTTTCGTAATGAAGTAGGTGGCCAGATCCATCCCAGCTCTGCCACTTGTCTGAGTGACTGAGTCACTGAGTGACCTTGGGAAAGTCTCTTCATTTCTCTCTGCTTCAGTTTCCACATCATCTCTAAAGGGGGGATTAAGACTGGGAGCCCCAAGTGAGACATGGACTGGATCCACCCTGATATACTGGATCCACCCAACGCACCTGGCCCATAAAAATAAAGAGACCAACTAAAAATTAAAAAAGAAACCCTGCAGAGGAGCCGCAGAGGAAGAGAGCAGGGAGACAAGAAAGAGCCTCACCCCATGCCCCAGTTTGGCAGCCACAGCAGCAGATTTGCATTTTCTTCTCTTCTCTCAGGCAAGCCCTGACAGCGCCACGGAGGTGAGAGGCAACTAGACCGACCCTGGGCTCATGAGCCCCAGTAGACAGCTGGAAAAAGTTCAATTCAAAACGTTCCTCAGAGGGGCCCTGGCTGAATGCCAGGTGACGGAATATTTACATGCATGCTTGTGTGACAGCCAAATCTGTTTCCTTAGGTCTGTTGAGAGGAGAGTCACTGAGGCTCAAGCTGGCACATTGGCCCCCACCCTGGGCTTCCCTCCTGGTAGGCAGGGAATAGTTCAGCTATATTGTTGTATTGTCCAAGGGTCCTCTGCACACAGTAAGCGCTCGATAAATACGACTGACTGGCCCATGCTGCTTTGCCTTCTGCGATAGCTATAAATGTTGGATCTGCCCTAAAGAGGCAGACAAAGGCAAGAGGTGGGAGACTAGGCTGGGGTCAGGAAGGGAAAGGCGAGAGAGGTCAGCGGTTGTTTGGTCGGGACGAGGAGAGGAACAGAATATTCTCGCCTTGCTATTCACCCTGCTGGCTGCCCCAAGTCACTTATGTATCTGGTGCATTATTTATTTTATTGAGATTGATGTCTTCTTCCCCTCTAGACTCTAAGACTCTAGACTCTAAGGGAACCTGTCTACCAACTCTTCCAAGAGCACTCCACACTGTAAACTCTCAATTAACTGTGATCACTGATTGATTGATTGAAGGCTCGGGCACAGAGACAGGTAAAAGAGGGAAAGGCTGAGAGGGAAAGCAAAATATCAATACATCCGATCCCTGTCTTTGAGGGCAGAGGATTTGGCAGCTCTGATTGGGATTCATTCAATAGTATTTATTGAGCGCTTACTATGTGCAGAGCACTGTACTAAGCGCTTGGGATGAACAAGTTGGCAACAGATAGAAACAGTCCCTGCCGTTTGACGGGCTTACAGTCTAATCGGGGGAGACGGACAGACAAGAACAATGGCAATAAATAGAGTCAAGGGGAAGAACGTCTTGTAAAAACAATGGCAACTAAATAGAATCAAGGCGATGTACATTTCATTAACAAAATAAATAGGGTAATGGAAATATATACAGTTGAGCGGACGAGTACAGCGCTAAGGGGATGGGAAGGGAGAGGGGGAGGAGCAGAGGGAAAGGGGGAAAAGAGGGTTTAGCTGCGGAGAGGTGAAGGGGGGGTGGTAGAGGGAGTAGAGGGAGAAGAGGAGCTCAGTCTGGGAAGGCCTCTTGGAGGAGGTGAGTTTTAAGTAGGGTTTTGAAGAGGGGAAGGGAATCAGTTTGGCGGAGGTGAGGAGGGAGGGCGTTCCAGGACCGCGGGAGGACGTGGCCCAGGGGTTGACGGCGGGATAGGAGAGACCGAGGGACGGTGAGGAGGTGGGCGGCAGAGGAGCGGAGCGTGCGGGGTGGGCGGTAGAAAGAGAGAAGGGAGGAGAGGTAGGAAGGGGAAGGTGATGGAGAGCCTTGAAGCCTAGAGTGAGGAGTTTTTGTTTGGAGTGGAGGTCGATAGGCAACCACTGGAGTTGTTTAAGAAGGGGAGTGACATGCCCAGATCGTTTCTGCAGGAAGATGAGCCAGGCAGCGGAGTGAAGAATAGACTGGAGCGGTGCGAGAGAGGAGGAAGGGAGGTCAGAGAGAAGGCTGACACAGTAGGCTAGCCGGGATATAACGAGAGCCCGTAGCAGTAAGGTAGCCATTTGGGTGTAGAGGAAAGGGCGGATCTTGGCGATATTGTAAAGGTGAAACCGGCAGGTCTTGGTAACGGATAGGATGTGTGGGGTGAACGAGAGAGACGAGTCAAGGATGACACCCCAAGCCACCTTTCCAATCGGATCCTCACGATTATTAGATTGTAAATCCTCTGTGGCATCTTTTGCTTTCTCTGCACGGGCTGTACATACAAAGTGTTTAATCAATTCCACTGATTGATAACGGCTCATGGTGGAAAGTAGGGATTGTTGCTGACTGAACTTCCTATGTGTGTTGTTCTTCCCCTTGTGGGAAGAACAGGGCTGCTGTCTTGCAGCAGCTTTAACGTAATAAAATGAACAAAAGCCACTTCCCTTACTCTCTGGCAGCCGTCTAAGGGGAAGCATTGTCTAGTGGTGAATATTGACATTAAAAAAAAGCATCGACGGAAACAGCTGACTTCCTCCAGGGTGTGGGCCCTACCACAGCTCTGTTCCAACCAAGCCCAGCAGGTCTAACCCCAGCCCCTCGGGACTCCCAGATGCACTTGCCGGAAAAAAAGTCTTAAATCCACTGGGTGCTCGAGAGACTTCATTGGCAGGGGTGGGATAGGTCTATGCAGCTGGAAATAACTGGATCATCAAAGCAAGGATTTTACGTTCTCTGGCCTGGGCTGGCTCCATGTGTTCCATTCACCACCTCCACAAAGGTAGGTATCCAGAGGCAAACAGAACGAAGTGGGGTCGAACGGACTGTCTGTGGTGCCTTCTCTTTCCAATTGGCTGGAATTCCAGTTCGCTGAGATCTGTTCCTCAGAGTTCCCCTCCCGAGGCACCACTGGACCTACTGCAAGTGGCATCCACCTCCTCCTGGAAGCCATCCCAGATTAATCTGGGCTCATACCCAGTTTTTCTACTCCTCAAAACCTCTGGAAATATTTCAAACCCAACCTCCCATAATGGCCGGTGTGTCACCGTGCCTGTATCGTGCTCAGATCTGAGGCGGGGAATCATATCTACTATATGAAATGGTATTTGTTTAAATGCCAAGCAATGTACAAACAAGATAAACATGGACACGTGGGATTTACAATCTAAGAGAATAGCTATTGAATCCCCTCGAATCAAGATCTCTAGACTTTGAACGTGTTGGGGGGCAGGGAATGTTTATTGCACTTTCCCAAGCATATAGAAAGTAAATAACAATTTAAGTGCTTACTATGTGGCAAGCACTATACTGGAATAATACACTGGAATAATAAATACGATTGAATGAATGAAGCGATACAGCAGCCCAGGTTCTCCAAATCCTGGGCCACGCTGCTTTCCTGCTATCCTACTGAACTCCCAAGTTCACCCTGAGCCCCAGTTAAAAGGAGAATTCCTGTACAATGACATCTGTGGTGCAAGTATTTTAAGATACACAAGTGGTCCAAAAAGAGTAAGCGCTCAAAAAACACCATTGATTAAGGAGAGGATTGTTCTTCCTGCCTCTGGTCTCAGTGCAGTGACCCTCAGCATCAGTAATATTATTGGATAATAATATTATCGGCAAAGGATACACAAGGTTGGGGACGTTGCCTTCCTCAGTACAAACTCACCAAGATTCCCCCAACCCTCCCTTGTGCCCTTAGTTTCCCCCATCTCAGCGCCAATGAGCTGACAGAGATGCCAACTCTGTCTAATATCCGGAAAAGTTAGCAGCCACTGGGATCCGAGGAATTTTGATTCAGTCATCCCACCCTCCTTGACGCCTAGCCAAGGCAAGACCCACATGCACTTCATTTTAATGAATCTTTTAATGAGTGAGCTGCATCACGTCTACAGGTTAATACTTCCACGTTAGAAAACGGCTCGTCACCCCCACCAACTACTTCTCCCACCCCAGAGATTTGACTGGGGCTTGAGTCGTAAATAAGAAAAGCTAAAAGCAAACCCACCCTGTAGAGCCCACATGTGAAACAGTCACCATTCGCCTGCGCACACAAGAGTCCAGTTCATAAGTGCTTCTGCGGTCGGGGGGGAGGGACCGGGATGAAAGACCTTAGGTCACAGAGGAACCAGGCAGTAACTTTGGCTGTGTACGGCTCCCGACAGCTAAGCACTGTGGGGTTGACCGTCCGAGGGAATAGTTCTGAGTGTGAGTTCCGAAAGGCTTCCAAATTCATACTACATGATTTCCATCTGAACGTGATTCCTGCTCTTCAAGTTCATTGTGGGGGGAGGGTCAAGGCTATGAAGGCCCAGAAGAGGTTCTAAAAATGTGAAATATGGAAGCCTCCCTGGACCTTCCCTACCTGCTGGTTTAAAAGGAGAATTCCTGTGCAATAACATCTGTTGTGCAAGTATTTTAAAAATGCCTAAACACACAATGAGCAGAGGTGGGTGGGGTGGACCGCCCTGACTCCCAGAGGGGAAGAGAGATAAAAATCACAGCTTCAGACTGCGCCTCTCTCCTCTTCCATCTTACAAAGATGGAGAACTGGAAGCGGAAGTCCGAAGCCAACAAGACTGTAGTGTCTACAGGGGTCAGATCCAGGGAGCGACCGAGACAGTTTCAAAACCAAAGCGGACTCCCCATCCCTAAACGCTGGCAAGTTTAATCCTCATCCACTCGGCCTTGGGGGTGTTCCATCTCCAGGAACGATGTCGATGTCCAATTCCATTGACCATGACGATCATCTTGTGCTTGGCGTACCGTCCTCTCTCACAGTCCACGGGACCCGCGTGTGTGGGGGCCAAAGGGAGGGCAACGAGAAGAGTTAAATTCTACATGGCTCGCAAGATTCTACATAGGAGGGGTGCTGGGTTATAGCTGCCAAAATGTCCATAACAAGGCCTTAGGTTCAAGGACCTTGGCGGGGCCCCAGCGACAGCCTCTCACACACACGTAAACACACACACACACATCCACACTGTCCCGACGACAACCAGGGTCTAAACAGGAAGCACCACTGGTGCAGGTGGAGGGGAGGAGGGGGGCAAGGATTCTCCAAATCCAGATTCATCCATCTATGCTGGAGGAGGTGAGAGGCAGTGCTGAGAAGAGTCTTCTCCTCCACTTGTCCTGGAACATTCAGGTTCCAAGGGGAAAAGTCAGACTGAGCAAGGCATGTGGTCAGAAGACTGATGGTGGTCCTGAGGCATAAGGCATGGGGTTTCCATCTGTGATAATGGCTGGCGGGGGAGGCTGCGGAAATGGTCCACAGTTCTAGCCCCACTTTTCCTGGAGAGCCAGAGGTAGGGAGAAAAGGAAGGGGGAGGGGAGGGGTGGGGAGGGAGGGGGCGCGGCACGAGTCCTGCTCTCCCGGCCCTTCAGAAGTCCTTGAGGCGGCTGTACATCTCCCGTTTGCTCCTCTCCCCTGCCCAGGTCCGGCTCTTGAGGCGGAATCGCTTCAGATCTTCCTTGAAGTCTTCGTGATTCATGGGCCGGTAGCCCTGAGGCTCGCAGAAGGCCTGGAAACAGAGAGGAAGGGATGTCACCCCAGCTACCCTTCCCCAAGCCCCCAGCCCTCGATCGGCGCTCAACCGTCCAGCCACAGCCACAGCCCGCCACTTACTTGGAACTGGGGGAAGAATTCCTTGTAGCCGCCCTTGAGCACGTACATCTCGGGATAATGCAGGTTGGGATAGTCATTGGTCGCTCGGTCTTTCTCCCTGACAAATCGACACCTGAAGAAAATGAGAAGAAATAGAAGCATAAAATGACATCGGGAAAATGAGGTTTTTTTGTCTCCCCCAGGACTCACGGTTGAATGCCTTCCAACTGTAGGCAGGCCAAGGAAAGCGCCAGCCCTATCCCCAGCCTCCTTTGTCTCCTCTGGCAGTCAGCCCTGCCTCCCCAAATCCTCTACTACGAGGAGAGGGTGGATGATGGCCTTAACCCGCATGACGGAGCACCTCCAACTTACATCCGGGGTCCCCGCTCAGACGAAAATTCACAGTGGAAGATCAGAATCACTCTCTTCTCTTTCTTCTGGGGAACAATCGGCTCCCTCAGCAGGAAATTCTCGACGTCCTGTTCCAGGGGTAGGTTGACGGCACCCTGTGGACACAGCACATCGGGATTCATCCAAGCCGCCGGGCTGTATTTCGTTCTACACTTCCCCCTCCCCATTTATGTGTGTGCTGGTATTTTAGTGTCTGTCTCCCCCGAGAGAGCGTAAGATCCTTGAGGGCAAAAATTGTGTACTCTCCCAAAAGAGCCCCGGAGCGAGTCTGCACTCAATCAATACTGCCAGTGGAGTAGCCCACCCATCACTCCAAGAATCCCCAGGCAGGCAAAATACCTTGATGTGACCTCCTTCGAATTCGTAAGGGTATCTGCAGTCCACGATGATACACTTCTCGATGATGTTGCTGAACTTGTCCGTCAGCACGGCCACCATCTGCAGGGCAGAAGAGAAAGGAGGGGAAGAAGTCATGGTCCATCCTCAGGGCTGTCCCCACCCCGCCCCAGCCCCTGTCCCCATGGCAGCCTCCTCACCGTTTCTGAAGAGATGTATTTGAGGTCCTGATGCCGCCCATCCACTGTCTGTAGCAGGTAGGCCTGAGAGGGAAATAAAAGGCCGATTCAATGCCCGTCCTCCCATTTCTCCCTTGCAGCGCTCCCTGCCGAGCACCTCCATGGCCCCCCATCATCCCGGGCATCGAGGCAAGTAAGACCCTGAGGGACCTCCCTGACCCCACCCCTTCCGGTACCTTGGAGTAGTCGCCAATCAGTTCTCTCCGGTCGTTATCTAGAAAGTTCTCAATTTCATCGTGGCACAGAGATTTAGAGCGCAGGATTCGTGCTCTCTGGAAAAGGCAAGAGCAAAAGCTGCTTAGAGAGGATCCCGACGACACCCCTTCCCCAAGGAGCTCCTGAGCCTCTGGTGGGCTGGCTCCTGAAACCCCACCTCCCTCAGGAAGCCTTCCACCTACCGGTTCCTCCTCTGCCTTTTCACAGGCTGGGGAGGTGATGCTCTTCCTTCGCTTGGTCTTGATGGGCGTGTCCCTGTCCTGGGGCCGGTCCAGCCTCTTCAGGATGGGGCGGATGGCACTGCTGGGCATGGAGGGTGAGCGGAAGAGGCGGCGGCACTTGCTGTGCATGACTAAGTCCTTTGGGGATGGGAGACGGATGAACGTTAATCAGCGGTACTGACGGACAGCGCTCACCGCATGCAGAGTTGGAACTGGTGGATGCATTCCCTGCCCTCCAGGAGCTTTCGGTCTAGGGGAAAAGGACTCTCCTCTGCAGAAGCCCACTACAGGGACAGGTCGGCTTTTTCTGGGGCCTGAGGCTCCCTTACCTCTTTCTTCCCGACAAGGGGTGCAGTGAGCAAACTTTCCATTCCGAAGGGGACATCGTCGTCATCATTCTGGAAGTCACAGGGCAGAGACGTCAGTACTAGCGCTCGATAACCCAGTTCCGGAGCCTCCCTCCGACTTTCCGTTCCGACCTCCTCTACCCCGGTGCAGCCCCTGTACTCAAGGGGCAGCAGTGACTGCCCCTTCAGCCACGTGGCTGGGCATCCAGGAAGGTCACAGAAACTCCTGGAAGTGGAGGTGGGATCCCCGACCTCTTCGCTGCGGGGTCTCTCCACCCCGGACGGCCTACCTGACCTCTAGGTTCTTACCTCATCCTCCTGTTGGCTGTGATCTAATTCTAGCTCAAAATCTTCGGACATCGCTAGCAACTGAAAATCTTCTTCCAGGCTGTCATCTACCTCAGTGTGGCCTTCCGGGCAGACCCTCAGGCCTTTACAGGGCGGACTTCCATTTACCTTCAGGTCTTGCTCGAGAATGTCCATAAATCCGTCATCGCCCTCGTCCACCAGGATCGAGGTGAGCGAGCAACGGCGCAGGCACATGGGGCTGGCGGCCTCGTCCTCAGCCTCACTTCGCTCTGGACTGCAGAACTGCAGCAGTGGGGAGGAAGGGGACAGAGAAGATGTGAAGATTCTGGCACCGGAGACACTCCCTCCTCCGTTCCCAACCGACTCGGCCCAACCGTGGGATGTGAGGCCCCTCAAGCTTGGAAAGACGAGGAAAGACTCGGTCTATCCCCATGCCTCCAGGCAGGCGTCTTCTCCCACTCTCTTCTGTATCGCCCAGTCTTGCTCCCTTTGTTCTTCCCCTCTCCCAGCCTCAGAGAACTTATGTACATATCTGTAATTTATTTACATGTATTAATGTGCCCCCCCCCCCCCAGACTGCAAGCCCATTGTGTGCAAGGAATTTATTGTGGTACAGTAATGTACTTATTTCAGTGCTCTGCACACAATTAATGTGATTCAATAAATTTGAGTGAATAAATGAATGACTCCCCAACAGCCCCGCCCCACGGAGTCGGGCCTCTGGTGTGGAAAACCAAAGATTTCAGGGCCTGTCCCATTGCCATTTGGCAGGGTTAAAGTCTCCACGATGCCCTAGATATCACTCTCTCTCTCCCTCTGCCTCCCCGCCCAGACCACGTCCCTGGAAGCTCCCCATCCTGCTGTACCATCAGATCAGGTGCCGAGTTCGGTCTCTGGGCAAACGCATCCCTCCGGCTGGCCGAGTCGACGGCATGCGGACGGCTGCGGGCCGTGGGGCGGGTGGGCATCTTGAACACAAACCCTTCCTGCGTGATTGGGGTCGGGATTTACTGAAGCCCACCAAGCCCTGCTCCCCAGCCCAGTCCTCAGCCTGCCGGCCAACCCTCCCACCCGGATGTCAGCCCTCTCACTCCCGCTCACACTCACATTCTCCTTGTTGTCCCACAGACTGGCCTGCTTGTGTTCTGGGCCATCCACAGGAGAGGGAGGCAGGTTTCTGGCGTTGGTAATGTTCTTCAGAGCGGGACTGGAGCCCAGAAGTCTCATCTGAAACACAGAAACTCACATCAGAAACTCATCTGAGATGAAGAGTCGATCCCGAAACCCTCCACTCGCAGCATGAGTCCGGACACGGCCGCAACCTATCCCCCAAGCTTTCCCCGCCAGCCCCAGCCTCGCCGGTTTCCTCCAAAAGGTGGCCCCACCAGGCTACCATTTCCTGTTCTTGTTCTGCAACCTCCAAGAGGACTTACCGGCAGGGACTGGATCCTTCTGATGGGAAACTTATTACTGCAAGAGGAAACAGAAACACAGGTCAGAGCTGGAAACCATCGAGTGTCATGTCCTGCCGTTCCCCACCCCCGACTCCCCTCACAAGGCAGAGCGACTCCCCTCTAGGTCCTTGGGGACCTAGATAGTTCACTGGGGGCAAAGAGAGCTTGGGTGTCCTGTGGGGAGCGAGATGCTCCAGAGAAGCAGCGGCTCTGGTCTGCCCCCGCCACCTTACGAACGCCACGGAGGGGGCAGAGAAAGGGCCAGGAGCACACGGTTACTTGGGAGAGGAGAAAGGATGGGAAACAGGGGGATGAGGGATTTGAAATCGGCCAATTACCCAGGGAATTTGGAAGTTCGAAGGAATGACAGCGATACTTACTCTCTAATGACTCTGCCCGATTCCTGAATTGCTTTCTCAAAGCTGAAAATGAAAATTAGATAGATCATGGGTTCTGATGCCAGCTCTGCCAGTTGTCTGCTGGGTGACCCTGGACAAGTCACTTTACTTCCCTCTGCCTCAGTTACCTCATCTCTAAAGCGGGGGAATTGAAACCCTGAGCCCCACATGGGACTGTGCCCAACCCAAGTTGCTTCCGGCTCAGTGGAAAGAGCCTGGGCTTCGGAGTCAGAGGTCATGGGTTCGACTCCCAGCTCTGCCACTTGTCAGCTGTGTGACTGTGGGCGAGTCACTTAACCTCTCTGTGCCTCAGTTACCTCATCTGTAAAATGGGGATTAACTGTGAGCCTCACGTGGGACAACCTGATTACCCTGTATCTATCCCAGTGCTTAAAACAGTGCTCTGCACATAGTAAACGCTTAACAAATACCAACATTATGATTCCCCTGTGTCTACCCCAGCGCTTAGAACAGTGCTCTGCACATAGTAAGCGCTTAACAAATACCAACATTATTATTATTATTATCCACCCTAGTGCTTCGTACAGCGCCTGGCACATAGTAAGCACCGAACAGGTATCAGGGGTTCAGCCCTTCTCCACAAACGCTCTCTCCAGGCTGCCGCTGCAACTCGCTCCGGATCGATATTCACTGGGGGCAATCCTTGGGCAGGGCACATCGGCCCGCCCCATCCCTCCCACCACCATTGGGAGTGAGGGGGCTGGGGCTGCCCCAGCAGGGGAGCAGCGGGGGCTCCCGCCTGGCATTTCTAAAGACCATTCGCGAATAAAGTTCTCCAGGGGCAAAGAAACAGAGGAAAGGGACGGAGGGGGGAGGCAGAGGAAGCAGCTGGAGGCTTTTGCAACTCCCCCCTCCTCAAGCCCAGTCACGGTCACCATGGTGACACCAGCAGCCCTCCCGTCTTCCACCTGTATGCAGATTGGATCCCCCTCCTGCCACGCTCTGCCATATGGGTCCATAAAAGGCATCACGCCGACCCTGGCAGCTGGCCAGCCCTTTCAAAGGCGCGTGCCCCCCCTTCCCCCAGTGTCGGCGACACTGGGGGCGGGGAGGGAACGTGAGAGGAAGGAGAATGGGAAGGGGCAGAGCCTTCCAGGCTC